>NC_043983.1:8337320-8662320 GCF_902150065.1 Myripristis murdjan | reverse complement strand
TATACTGATACATTAGTAATAATGGTATTAACAATATTTCACGTCATTGAAATTTCAGTCATGTCATTGAAATTTTGGTGTTCAGCTGTTAATGCTTAACATTGCGGCATGTGACAAATACTTGTAGTCAATGCTTTTTTTTTCTCCCACACACAAGGAATATGACTGACTACTTCTACATATTACTGCTATTATAAGTGCTATTATTACTACAGCTACACTAACTACAACCTGCACTACTATTAGACTACCTCTACTATAACTGCTATCATTACAATAACTACTGCTACAATTATTCACATAGCAGTCAACTGAAAATTAAAAGGAGAGAAATGACGAAGATTAAAAAGGAGAAGAAAGAGGAAGAGTGTTTGGATCGATAAACTCATACTAACGGTAAACTTTTTTTTTTAGTTTACAGTGATTAAACAGTATGGAGGTCCTGCTCGGGTCATCTCTCAGCCACGTGACTCTAATCCAGCTATTGTCTATTATCTATGTCTATCAAGCTATATTTTGTTTGAGTCATAACCATAGAAATATAATTCCATTTGTATTGTTTGACATGTATTCTTTATTTTCTCAATAGAAATGAGCAGCAGAGAGTAAATAGTAACATCTGCTGGTCACATTGGAAAACACCTGCAGAAACATGAACTGTCTCCAGGGTATTAAGGCTTTACCTTTTCAGCAGTAACAGCTGTATCTACAGCACTTCTCGTGTAGCCCGCATATACTTTCCTCTCATCAACATTATCATCATTCATGTTTAACCGTGATGCAAGCCCACACATTTTAGACTATTGACCCTGCAGCTGTCATCTCAGTCGTTACGAGAATGAGGGGCAGTCTTTGTGGATGGCTGGACTGTCCCTTTAAACGCGGGGCAAAGGGGGGGCCTGCTACGCAAACACGGTAGTGCGCTTGCGTAGCCACATTTTCGGACGGGAGAGGAGGAGAAGGGAGCGTCCAGGCGCATTTGGGGAAGAAAACAGGTAAATAAAGTTTCTTTGTGTGTTCGCTAACGGTTCGGACAGCATGTAAACACTAGCGTAGGCCGTGTTGTCGCGAACCACGCGGGCTTAAGGTTTAATCCGAGCGTATGAATGATGTGCCGGGCACCCGTAGCAGGAGGCGCACTCATCCTACAAATCATCCCCGCTTGTCAGAAAATACCCGGGGCGCTAACCAAGCTCCATGCCGCAAACCCACCACGGACAACACGGATGGAAATAGCGGATTATCTGCTATAATTGGCTTTATTGGTGTTGTAATGTCCGTCGCCGTGGTGGTTGTAGTTTCTGTAAAGGGGCGGCGGCGCTTTGTTTGTGACATTTTGTTTCCAGGCTGGTGATCTATTTCGGGTCAGCGCATAAACATTCCTGTAACCCTGGTCAGCAGCAGCAGCAGCCGCCATTGATTACTCACTACACTGTTGTTACCGATGCCTCATGTTCACTACACACTGCTCTGTAATGCCTGGCCGTGGATACACCCAATCCAACTCGGCAATCTGTCGGCGTTAATCTTATTTTTCAGAAACCAAGCGTCAATCAGACAAAAGGATGACAAAAGGATGACATACTCCCATCCAAATCAGCTGACTCAAATCATTTTCTCAAATTGAGCCATAGTTTGGGAGTGACCTCCCTTGTTTCAGGATGCAGCCACTTGTTTCCAAACAGTCCTCTCACTCACTGGGAGATTATTTTTCCTTTTTTTTTTTTTTTTTTTTATTCTGAGGGAAAACAAGATTTTAAGACAAAACGTGAGTAGTTAGGATTGACATGTTTTGTAGTGGTTCTTAAGTGTCCCACCCTTCTCCTGTGTTACAGGAGCCCCCTTTAAATGACTTTAAGAGAGGTAGTTAAGATGAGAAGGAGAGATCTGGTTAATTATTGTCTGCCTGGCTTGTGTCAACAGGTTCAGAGCTGTGCATAAATCTCACCTATGTGTTTGGGTTTCCGCAGATAAATCACCCCCAAACAGACCCGCAGGAATCATGGGGAGTGGTAAGTTCAATGGTGCTGCACTAATGTTCAGCAAGCATGAATATTAATCTGAATTTCATCACTTTTTTTTTAAACTATTCTCCTGTGCTCCAAGTTCTGGCTCCCCCTGCCTATTCTGCTGCCCTCCTGCTTTGTTTGTCTCACAAATAAAAGATAGTCACTGGAATGTCATATTTCTGGTTTGGTCTTGAACACAATTCCCATTCTTTTCGAGAAGGGAGTTTCCTGTTATCCTTCCCTTTTGCCCACTATTCCCTGCTGTAAAAGTGTTGCCCACATCAAATGCATGTAGCTCTGAGCTGCATGGGTAATCATACATTCCCGAGGTATGTTGAAGCTCGTGTTCTTGCCCCCGTGTTCCTATGCTGTATGCGTGAAACAGAGGGCCACTCTGTTTGCTACTCCCAGTTCATTCATCTAGTTTCTCTTATATTTCCCAGGGATGGACGTCCCAAATCAAAGGAGCTTTTGTTTTTATGCAGAAATGCAGTTAGTGGGCAGCGCTTGGCTCTCCTCTCCTCGGCTTTGTTTCAGTCCCCAACTCTCTCCCTCTTCCTCTCTTCTTTGCTTCTCTCTCAGCATCTCTGTCCCCCTTTTTATCTTCCACCTCACCCCTTTCTCTTTTTCAATGCTCTCTCCCTTTTACTGGATTTCTTCCCCCTTTCTCTCCCCCTCTGCTTCCTCTTCTCTGCTGTGCCTCTTTCTTTCTTTTTTACACCATCCCACCATCTCTCCATGTTTCCCCTTTCCCTCCTCCCTATCTTCACTTCTTTGTCCCCCTCCCTCTGTCACCTCCACTCATCGTGTCCTCTCTTGCCCGACTCCCAGTGTTCCTGCCGGCAGACGTGGCCCACTCGGTGCTGCGGCGGCTGCGCAGGGCCAACTTCCTGCTGGAGGAGATGAAGCAGGGCAACATCCAGAGGGAGTGCCGTGAGGAGATCTGCACGTACGAGGAGGCCCGCGAGGCTTTCGAGAACGATGAGAAGACGGTGAGGGGGCAACAGATGCGTGCAAACACATTAACCTTACTGTTACATAGGCTCTGATGCGGCCAGCATTGTTGTCGCTGAAGGGGGAGACGGGTTGTCATATGCTCTACCAGGTGGGCACTATCCATCTGGTCAGGGTCCAGTCCTCTTAGAAGGCTCCACACTCAAATAAACACCTGCTGCACTTTGCGTCTGCCTACATGTGGGCATATATGAAAACCACTTAAAGTGTTTTTCCTATTGTTTGTGTATGCTGCGGTGAAATCTTACTCCAAGAGTGCAGGCTTGTGGAATGTGGCAGGGTTTTTTTTTTTCAGGAAGTGATGATTATCAGCAGGAAGAACAGCTGAGTGCATGCAAGGGAGGGAGGCATAATTGTGAAACTATTGTGAAAGCCTGGAGAAACAGTCATGCAGATGGACACGCACAATCCCGTGGACGCTTTCTGCTTGGGCGTTGTTGTCTGCTACTATTGTGTTTCAGTAAAAAAAAGTATTCATAAAGTGGACACTGTGTACCGTGACCTTGGGCTGTTTTGAACTTTGTGTGGTACTCTGCAGTATTTACAAATGTTGCATGAATGTAGTTGACCGTAACCCTAACATAATAGAATAGAATAGAGGGGATAGTAGAGTCAATTAAAAACAACATTTTCCTATTGTACTCAAGAATAATTCTAAATAACTGTAATAAAATGGAATTTTATATTATTATTATATTCTATAATTTTCTATAGTAATCAACTGCAGCAGGCCTGGGTGGGCGTTATTTCCCCTTGTAGGGTAACAATATCGTCTTGACCCTGGTAAGACCAACCAGCTGTCCAGAAAAGTGAAAATGCCCCACTTGTTGCAACTGAAAGAGCTATGGCTCTTTCTAGCACTGCAACAATATGTCTGCAAATGTTTTCATACAGTAGCTAACATTGCTGCAGAGCTCACTTGTTAAAGACGTACACGTTGGAGGCTTGTGGTAGTCGAGTTGATGTGAGAAAGTTCACACTATCGCTCGCTAAAGCTCCATGTTCGACTGAAGCAGTTGGCTAGCCCCTGTCTCTTCTGATAGAATGATAGTTTGGTAAAATAACCCTTGGTAAAATGGTGGATTTATTGCCAGGAACAGCACAAAACCGGTGTCTCTTCTAACAAGTTAATAGTTCCTGTTACTCACTACTATGTGTTGAGGCAAGCAGAGGATAATAGGTGCAATTTTAACTTTAATTAACTTTTAATCCCCTGCAAAACTGTTTGTTTGACTCAGGAGAAATCAACCGTCAGGCCCTTCACTGCATAGAGAGGACTTTAGGTTCTCAGTTTTATGATGCTTTCTACACCAGTGATAGCAGTAACATTACATATTCTATGTTATCATCCCTCTGAATGGTTTCATGACATGTCTGTTTGTCTTCTGATTGGCTGCAGAGACGTTTCTGGGAGGAATATGTGCGGGAGAGCAGCCCGACCGGAGGGCTGGAGGCCGTGGTGGGTGGGGTCCACTCTCTCTACTTGATTCTGCCGTTGCTATTGGTCGTGCTGCTGATCGCTGCGGTGGCCATCACTGTGTGGCGCTGCCACTCCCGCAAGCGCTCTGAGCGCAGCCCCAGCCTGGGACGCTCGCATCATGATCCCGGCCTGTCAGTGGTCTCTATGGACCAGTGGGGCAGGGAATACCACCACGCTGACCAATCAGAGCTCAGTGCCCACAGCAGCCCAGCCTATCCAGGTTCAGAGCTCACATCTGGGAGAGGAAGTGCCGGAGACCCGCCACCGTCTTACGAGGAGGCTGTGGGTCATGCGGATGTCCGTATAGAGACGGAGCCGCCCCCACAGTATGACGACATAGTCAACAGCAGCACTACAAATGTCAACGGTGGCCATGGGAAGTAAACAACCAGCCTGTCTGATTACAACAACAAATGCCCTAACCTACACTAAGACCTTGTCATTTAGCAATGCCATCACTGTGGTATCACTGGCCTCCCTCCATCCAACACACACAGACACACCATTAACTCCCTGGTTAATGGACTAATGGCAATCTCTGCTGGAACCAGCGCTGCTGAAACTTGCACTAACCACGCATCGAGGAGGTGGGGTGATACTGGACAAGGAGCCAATAACACTGCAATACCAAAACATACTTGAGACCTCCGTTGACTTTCCTCAAGAAGCATTCACGCTATCATCTTGTAGCAAATCATTTAACTCAGAAGGCATGACAAAAGCTACAGGTGGAGTATAGGGGAAAAAACGGTTTATGGTTGCCACGAGAGGAAAACAGTTGTAGATGTAAAGACTAGGGTTTGTCTAAAAACCTGTCAATTTTAAAAGCCAATACCAATATTATTTGTTTCTGACAGCCAGTATCAGCCAATATCTTGTGCCAATATTCACTATCTCTAAATTTGACTATTTTCATGCCAAAAAAACCAAAACAAAAACAAAGAATTAATACCCCCCCTATTTTTTTTTTCTTGAGACTGTGAAAGCCTCTGAAACAAGGTTTAGATCGAGTGACATTAAAACTATAAACTGGAACCAATATTGATACAGTTCTTTTAGGTGTGTTAGCAGCTCTTAATGCAGCACTTGTTCAGTGGCAGGAGAAACTTTGGGTTACGTTAGACCTTTAATTGATCAGTTAAGTTACAAAATGTAATTTGAGCAATAATGCATGAATAAAATATGCAAAGGGAGTGAAATTAAATTCCAAATTTGGCAGACTGTTAAACTATTTATGTGGCTGAAGTCATGGAGGAACCTCCATTATACTGGCAGTGGACAGCATTGACTGGCCGATATCCAACATTTAATACAGGGCCAGTATTGCCCAGGTATGTCAACCAACTGATGTGTCTATCTAACACTAGTGTAGAGTTATCTTTTGGATGGTTTGGATTTTCAGAATTGTTAAGATAAGGAAATCTGCTACATAGAGCTGCTGAAATGTGTTGTGTTAATTCATGTTTCATGTGCCTATATTTTGGTCAGGCATGCAATTTGGTCCGTGTACATGGACTTGGATCAAACCTGGCATTTGTCTGTTGATGGCCAATACTTTCCCACTCATGTCAGGTGACATTTACTCAGACCCTACTTGAATACTGTGAAAATGCATCCTTCCCCACTTTCTCTCGCAAAGCAGATCTAACTGCATTTGATAGGACTAAACAATCTTCTGCTGTGCTACTTCCACTTCTTCAACAATGTGACCTCTTCAGGGGAGGGTGCATCGAAGACTGCTCAAATAGGGCTGAAGCTATACTATAAATGTGAGCAGTGTGGAGTGACCTGCAAAGGAATGTGGGACAGAGAGCAATAGAAACAGAAGCATTGGGAAAAGAGGAGGTCGCACTACAATCCCTTTCACTCATTAGAGGGAAAAGATGCAGTATTAAATGTCACTATGGAGTGAGGCCATGTTTAGCATGTGTCATGTTTCTGTATATAAATATATATATATTCTGTATGTGTGAGAGTAACTTTTAGTGAGAGTGCTAATTTTGTTACTGCACAGGAATGCAGTGAATGCATTGATACTAATGTAACTATTCTAGGTGGTGAATGAAGGCACTTTGTGTTTAAGCTCAAAATGAGCTGTCTAATGAATACTAGGCCAGAGCCTGGTTTCGCATCTCCAGTGTCACTCTCAGCAATAACGATGTCACTGTAATTCTCTGACAAAAAAAAAAAAGTCCTCCTGAAGTCAATATGCAATATAACTGCGTACATTATATAAACCAAATATATCTGCCTAATGTTCAATGACACTGATAAATGTTTGAAATTTCTATACCACACACAGCAGACTTTGAGCACTGATCTGTTTTTTGTTTGTTTGTTTGTTTGTTTTTTTCTTTTTGCAAGTTGACCTGTGAACCTCAGCACTTGTTGCTCTGCGATGACCTTGAACTGAGTTGTGCTGGTAGGGGGTAGCCATTTTAGTTGGGTCAGTTGTACTGTTACTCATGAAGTCCTGTTTTTACGATGCCTTATAATAAACAAAAATATTAAACCCCCTTGAATAACATGGAATTCAAGGGAACCTGTTGTAAATCCTTGGATATATGCAGAAGCTTGAATTAATTTGTAATAAAACATTTGTAATGGGCTTTGCGTCCTTTTCTGGAAGTGCTGGATTGAATGGGCCTATTACAAAAAGCTACATGCATTCAAACATGTTTCCTGTAATTTGTCATTCGCTGTCTCAAATATGAATGAGTCTGTACAGTTGCTTATTAAACAAGAAATTACATTATCCAGTTCCTATTAATGTACTATAATTTGTATTGATTCTTTGATATCAGTTAATTTTAGTATTGGGTGTCATATATGATACATCATTTTGGGAAAAAACTGACCTGAAAACCACATTCATCCTCTCTGTGGACCAAAATCCATCCATTTCTACATGTTCAAACAAACCAAGATACTCTGGAAGTGATTCATTAACCACAAGTAAATGAAGCTAAACACAGAACACCGTCTTTGTTATCATCTAGCACTGAATGGCAAAAGTAACCCACCTTTGTAGCCACACAAATTAAAACAACAAAAAGTTATTTTATTAACAGATTTCATACAAATAGAGGCATACACAACCTCAGTGGCTCAGTTCATTCCGACTTTCTCTTTCAGAGCTTTCTTAAAAGTATCTTTGGAGAGCTGAGGGCTGTGACAGCTTCAAGTAGAGCAAACCTCATTTAGCGCAGGCACAAAAAGACAGAGCTAGTGGCTGACACAATATAAAAATTAGCACAGCAATGTGACATGACCCAAAAGCGGCTATTATGTCACCTGAGGAGTACCATCATTTAGTCTGCCTTTGATTTACCAAACAAGTAGCAACGGAACAGTTCCCAGTGACAAAGTTTGTGATAACAGTGACGAAGTAAAAAAGCTTTTCTAATGTAAGTTATGTGGTAAGAAGGCAGATATGGCACCAACACAGGGAAGCAGGAAGAGTACCGGTTCAGATAAATAAATGTTTTAAGTCTGTTTAGATAACTGCAATGTAAGTTGGTGTGATGTTGACCAAGAAACACTAAAGGTGCCAAGTGCTGCTGCTAGTCAAACAGGCCACACCTCTGAAAAGTCAGTGTTTTCCTGGATGTTGTGTCCAGAGTGACATGTAAACCTGCTCACACCCACTCCTTAGGGTTTCGTAGTACCTCCAGCATCTTGGCCTCCTGGGTGCCATTGGCAGGCTCATGCATGTACTCCCACCTGGGAATGAAGGGTGAGTTTGGTTAACAAGTAATCCACAAAGGGATAATTAGACTGAATTCACACAGAATCAGGTAATCCACGATTTGTGGAAGTGTGGGCATGTAACCACATGGCCCGTCTGTCTGCTGTCTGTTCACCAGCTTATGTGATTGGCCACTGCAATGCGACGTTGGGTTGCGCTGCAGCAAAAGTCAATTCTGGTTCCGTTTTCTTGCTGGATACCACTGCATTTTTTTTTTTTTGCTGAACCCCCTGCAGCACACACTGTTGCAGCCAAAACAAACTACCCTCATTTAAAATAAATGAGCTTCCTTGCGTTTCTGCTGCAATGCCTGATCCTGTGTGAATAAGGCCTTACTGGTACACAGGAACGGTGCTGCCACTGCTTCTTACCTCGCGGTGAGGGGGAGGGACATGAGGATGCTTTCAATTCTGGAGCCAGGGGTGGCCAAGCCAAACTTCACTCCCCTGTCATACACCAAGTTGAACTCCACATACCTACAACACACACACACACACACACACACACACACACACACACACACACACACACACACACACACACACACACACACACAACCTGCTGTAGAGCTCTAGATTCAAATGACATCTCACACAGCAACTGGAAACACATTAGGTGTAAAGCAATCCTAAACATTTAAAATAAAGTTGAATGCAGAGTGAAACATTACCTGCATTTCCACTACACCTTTTCCATACACATTTTGCAGCATAAAACCCCCGGAAATGCAACTGGATTTTTACATTCATACACTTGATGTGTCTAAGCTTTTTATTTGTATGAAGAAATGCAATAATTTCGGGATGAAGACACATTTGCTGAATAAAAACATGTGAAGGGTTAATCTGATGACCTCTGATGACCTCAGACAGAGCTGAATGCCATGGTGGATGGTGGTAACATCAACACATACAGGTTGACTGAACCAGAAATCAACACAATCCCTACAATGTTATGATTTATAAAGATTTGAAAGTACAAATGCAAAACTACATCTTCACAAAACTAGGCACAGCCATGTAGCTAGTAAACAACCTGGTTGCCTGTAACAACATTACATCATCATCCCTACCCACAGGAGTACACCTCATTATTCGCTTGAACAGATGTTATGGAAGCTACTCTAATTTGCTTGATTTTTTTCCCTTCATTTAATTATTAACTTGCAACTAATTTGTCCCTTGTGGCAGAGGTTGTTATGTGAAACCAACCCTCAGTCTTGTACTCACCTGCCTCGCCGTACCTGCTGCCAGTCTTTCTCCTCGGCAGTGAAGGAGTCATTGAGGTGTTTGTATACGATGGGTAGGTAGCAGGGCACCACAGTGCGGGCGCAGCTCTTGACGAAGCTGAACGCCTCCTCCTGACTGGGGGAATCAAGGTCATCGAAGAAAATGCCCCCTATACCCCGAGTCTCCCCTCTGTGCCGGATGTAGAAGTACCTGTCACACCTGGAGAGCAGTGTGATGCACTTCAGTTACCAATGAGCATAAATGCTTCAGTTAAGGTGCTCTGTGTTTCTTTCCTATACAGTTACAGTGTCATCTGACAACAGCACAGAAGAAAAGAGAATAAAAGATGTTTTCATTCAAATATCTGTAACACCTACTCATAACACACTAAAGCACACTGGAGATTGCAAGGCATACATATCATCTTTACTTTTAACTGTTAAATCTCATTAATTAAATTCTTTGTTGTATCCACTTTCCCTCAGCATGCCTTTTCTACTTCTGCTTCAGTGGGTGATTTCCTACATTTCCCAAAATGCCTTTGAACATCCTCCCGGTAACTCAGCTGTACGTCACATTCAGCTGGATTTTACAGTAGGTGTAAGTGGAGGGAGCACTATTGTCAAGCGTGTGAGAGTTTCAAGTAAAAGAATTAAGAGATAAAATCTTTAAAAATCCTACAAGCTGTGTTGTATTCTGGAGATATGGGTACCTTCAGAACCACAGTGCTATTGAATGTGATTACACTGTATGCACGTTAGACCGTGAGTCCAGAAAGAAGCCCATACTATTTGATTTACTTTTGATGTTTCAGATTCTTCATAATTTTACTATCAAACTCCATTGTAGCAGCACTGAAAATAATCCAACCGCAGTGTTTCCCCTGGACTGTTATGCTGCTGTGGTACTGGGCAATGATTCAGGTTTTATCCCATATTTTGTCACAGTTTGACTCTTTGTGATGTTTCAAGTTGAGGTCCTAGTACTAAAAATGTTTTTCATCATAATATAATCATCACCACTAAAAACATGTGGATGCATTTATCTTAGTTTCACATAACAGTACGGCTAAATTACAATGTTTATTTTAATTTCGCAGTGGTCATATATATTACTGTGGCGGTACACCACTGCTAAATTTATGCAGAAGACACATATTTGGCCACATACCCAAAGGAATAAGGAAAATACACCATAAAGGAACAAAATGGACCTAGGAATGCAAAATACATGACCAACAGCTGTTTTTAACAGCATTTAAGTGTTTTAAGGTAGATTAAGGCAAGTCAATGGGGCATATCAACATTAACAGTATAATCTGCACGCTGACCTGCTTTGAAGAAAAACTGCCTGTGTGACAAAATACATTTTTTTCTTTTTTTTTTTTTACCAGTGCTTCAATGGAAAATGTTCTAAAATGAAGACCTAGTCATGTTTAAACTCAAGTTAAGTTGACTGAATCACTTATGCCATATTAGATAAGCCACACCTCTCCTATGTCACTGACAAACTACCTCTGGCTAAACGGTTCCTCTGCAGCTGCAGATTGTAAGCAGAGACTTCCTCTTATCAACATCATACAGTGAAGATACACCCATTCTGACACACCCACTCACACATATGAGGACATCCAGTCACGTATGCATGGCCACGGCTAACAGGGAGGGACAGACACACATGCGCCAAACACAAACACACACAGAGGAGTGAGGCTGTACCATTTCTTGAAGTCAGGGTAGTACTGCGAGTGGTGCTTGTCACAAGCCTCCTTCAGGGTGTTGTGGAAGTGAAAGGCGTCTTCGTCATTAATATAAATTGGAGTCAGGTCTGTCCCTCCACCAAACCACCACTGCTTAGAGCCTGAACACACATGCCCACACAAAAGGAAGAGGAAGACAAGGGTTATCATTCATGCATGTACTCAATAGTGTCATTGATACCAAGGAGATACAACTGCTTACGTCAAGGCTTGGCAAGCACGCACTCACCATCTTCCTCTTCGATCTCAAAGTATCTGTAGTTGAAGTGCACTGTGGGGATGTGGGGGTTTTTCGGGTGGATGACGGAGCTCACCCCCATGGCACAAAATGGCAGTTTCCCTGGGAGAGAACACAAAATATGACACTGAAAGTCGTCTTTAGACATGTAGCTGATGCAGAAAGTGGACACCACTCATTTCCCAACTGCTAGGTAAATAATCAAGACAAATTACCACACTTCTGCATGCACACAAGTTATTCTGAATAATTTACCATCTTTCCCCTTGAGGACTTTCCCTCTGCTTCTCATCTGCCTGGCAGCCTCCTCGGTGAGATTCCCAAACACCACTGACACATTGACGCCGGCTTTCTCAAACACCTTGCCATCCTGCATCACGCAGCTGATCCCACCACCACCTGACACACACACAAAGGGGGAGTAAAGTGATTTTTTTTTTTTTTTTTTTTAAACTCCAGTCAACTACAAACACATGTTCATTAATAGCATTGGCCTTGACTCTTCAGACATGGCTTCACTGGGTGTGGGTACCTGTTTAGTCTAAAAATACTTGACACTGTGAGAAACTTGTGAACAGCAGCTTGTCAATCCTCTGGCAAGCTTTGTGGATAGCTGTGCATCAGATGCTCCACTTCCTCCATGGCGGCTGCACTCACCTTCCTTCCTCTCCCATCGGTCTACCTTGAACGTCCCACCATCCACCTCCTCCAGGGCTCTGCAGAACTCGGCCTGCGTCTCCATGATGAGCATCTCCATCCTGGTGCACATCTCTCCCTTCCTCTCCCTCAGCGCGCTGATGTCAGTCACCGGGGCGGACATAAAACCCTTGCACCTCTCCAGAATATCCCTCTCCACCTCCTCCTCTGCGACCTGGGGGATCCTCGTTGCCATTTCAGCTCGCTGAAAGTGTCCGGCGTTGGCCATGAATCCCACGACTGCCGCTGCCACAGCTGCGGCTCCGGTGAGCGCCAGGGCTCCCCTTCTGGTTTGCCCGGGAGCGGACCTGCCTGCGGCCCCGTGAGACATGAACCGGGCTCCGGTACCACAGGTGAACCATCTCGCTCCCGGAAGCGAGCTCCACCGTCGCACTGACAGTTTGGGGATTGAGGAAAGGTGCGAGTCTCCTGCATTAGCCAACCCCTTCAAATGAGACATAAAACACCGTCTCGCCGTGGTCTGCGACATCACGTTTACCGAGTTTAAGACAACAGTGGCCATTTGTGGTAAAATAAAAACAACCCCCCGCGCCTTACTCTGTCCGTTATGGCCGTCGGCAGTTATTAAACATTTACCGAGTGCCCAAAAACACTATCTCAAGTTGACATACGTGCAGGCAGACGTGTTGCAGACCGGGGGGCGTGTCCTTCCGCCTAAAGACATGAGCATTATGGGAAATTGTGTTATCTGTCCTTCCCGAGGCTGAGCCACTCAGGGAAGATAGTGGATTACAACGAACACAGAGATCCATAATGCAATGCGGCCCGCTAGTGCTGCCTTCATGGTCTCCTCGTCAGCCACTGCTTCCGAGCTTTCAAGACGTAAACGCAACTTTTTATACAGTCGCGTGTTTTGATTGGAAATAATAACATTGTTGATAGGACTGAAGGTGTAAATTAAAGGCTGGGTAAACCCTTGTTCCTCTCAGATAGCGCATCGCATTTTTTTTTTTTTTTTTTTTTTTCATTTTTGTTACTAAACTGTTGTTGAGTTACCAAACACTTAATATTAGAAACTGGGAACAGTCTTTCCACGTTAACTTGTTCGCCAAAGAAAAATCCGGGGCCGTAAAGTATACCGCGGGAGGCATGCCCCGTGGCCTCCTGTCAACAACTATTATAAGATGTTTTAAAAATGTTTTTATTATTATTATTATTATTATTATTATTATTATTATTATTATTATTATGTGCACTTGATTACATGGGTGCACATGATGACAGTGTGTGTTTTAAGAGAAAATATGAAAAAAAAAAAAAATGTCTTTAAGCAAATTGAGCATGGCTCAATTCAAGCTTTGGCGCACACTCTGTCCATAAAGCAACACTTTATATCACTCCAGAAGTGTGCCTCATGTAGCTACGGCTGTTAAACTATTTCTTACACTGTGACTGTTACAAATAGAAAGACCCTACTCAAAACTGAAAGTGAAACCTATCCGAGAGGCACCACGGCGCAGGAGAGCCTGTCGCGGCTGAACACCCTGAGCCCTGAAAATCATCATCAGTATGCCAAATGATGTGCTCGTGTATGTTCACCTGCAAACCTGCAAGAAAGCAGACCCTGCGGTTCTATTGCTAAGAGAAACGCGTAGCCTATTCACAACCGATGTAATTGTTCTGTTTGAGAGACAGATTTAAAAGTTTAAGCTCATTATTTAAAAATAAATAATGCGGAGAGGCTTATAAGGAAAAGCTTATTATGTCTATCTTAAGAGTACAGTTGTGTAACAGTCTGAGTTCAGTGGGCAGGTGGGCTTTTTTTCAATAACTTTGATAATAAAACCTGGCAATCTGCAACAGGGAGTGATGATGAGGAGTCAGAGAATGGAGTACCTTGGACAGCTCCAGCAATCACGGCCGTGGCAGCATGAGCACCTTGACAGCGACTGTGCCACTTTATACACCCAGTGTCCACTTTATCAGCTCCACCTGGACAGTCTAATGCAGTTCAATGCAACAGCTCTGCCATAAATTCTACCTTTTAACAAAGTTTATAATGTTCAGTTTGTGTTCACATGGTGGAGAATGTGTCAATTTAATTCTGTGTTTACTACTGAGGTTGTAGTTTGCAGAGGTCTTGTGCTGGATTACATTATATTAAGAGGTGTTTCTAATTTTTTGTCCCCCTTATTTCTATACAATTATGGGGACAAAATAGTGGAAAGACCTCTCAATAAAATGCAGTCCAGTCCAACAGCAGCACTAACTATGAGCTCAATGCCAAATATAGAACGGAACGAGCACCTCTATTACTGTGACAAAAAGAAATTCTGAGCATTATAAGCAGCAGAAACGTCAAATTCATGGCAGAACAGACTGGATTGTATTAGATTGTACAGGTGGATCTAATAAAGTGGCAATTGAATGTAGTTTGTAATGTTAAATAGCTTCAGCAGTTTAAAATTAAGGCAACTCAATACAATTAACTCCACAATCTGTGTCCACAATCGGTGTTTGCGTTAGAATGGAAAGAAAAAAAAATCACCAGTACTCAAATAAGCTGGTATCCGACAATGTATAGATCGCAGCACCATGATTTTACATCTCCTAGAATAAAGAGTAAAAAGTCAGGAGGAAATAGGTCAATAGTGACATTGTCATGGTATTTTGCCCCGTGGCTCCACAATATTCAAGCAACAGGCCTTGTAGTGTCTCTGTGATGTTTGTATCCTTGTAAAATGTGTTACAGGGCTACTGTTTTCTTCTCTCTCCTGTTGCGTGCCCTTGTTTGCGCATGCGCAGCACGGTACGGCGTGTTGTAGGTCTCTATGACAACGTCTATTAAGGCTTTTAGGGCAGTAGAGGGATTGCAAGCAGATTAGAAATGTGCACAGGTGTTGTGCTGTAGACTGCGAGGGACTATGTGGGCCAGTACCATGAAGCAGTGAGCCGCCAGACAACCTGCCTGGATGCATATTTTCACTTGGCCCGAGTCAAAACCAAGACCAAACAGCCTCTGGTGGTGGTGAGTTTACTGCAGCCACAGTCATCCATACAAGAGTTCGTTACTACTGTTCGCCTGAGTAAAATTTTGCCTCACCATAAGTTGTAAAGGTCAACTATTTTAAAGGACAACTCGTTGTTTAAATTGTACCTCGGTTGTCCGATGTACAGTTTATTTTTACAGCCTTACGGACACCATTGTTGGCCTTATGTCGGTTAAATTCTGTCTTGTAGCCTGTAAAATATCTTACACATGCCCAGGTCACAGCAGGCTCACCGTTTCTATATCTACAGTAAAGTTAAACAAAATGTAACGGCTCTTACCGGCACATGGAGGCACATTTGAAAATAAAAACAAACCTGTATGATAGCCACTAGTTTAGAGCCCGTACTTGCAGTAGGCTCTTGTGGCCGAGAGGGGGCGTCGAGTAGCCAACATGATACAGGTCTCCAGTGCAGCCTGTGATCCGATATGATGAATGATGAGTGATGAATATGCAAGGTGACGGCTTCTTGTGGATTTGGTGGCTAAACAGAGTGGTATAGTGTCCCATGTGCTATGAGTGTGAGTGGAAAAAAAAAAAAAAAAAAAAAAAAAAAAAACACTTATTAGCCTTGTACACTCGTTTTTGATCATCACAAATGAATGGACCCATAGCGGGGTTTTATCATATTAATTTAAGTGTGCATCTATATTCATGCAGCTGGCACTTGTCTGATACTGCCTACTATATTTGGAGATAAATTACATTTACATTTGCTGGAAAAGGTCAGTAAACAGTCTCTAGGTGCCTGCATCAACAGTAATCAGTATATCTCCATCACCAATTTTACCTTTTTTCACTCAGTTATTTTACTGTGGAGCTGTTCAGACATGTAAATGTCATTATCTAGGTTGGTTGGTAAATATGACACATATAACACATATAACAGTGCTGAATATTTCCTTTTTTAAAAATTAGCCAAGCTCTCAAATGACCAGCCTGTAACTCAGGACCCAAGTGCATCATGTGTATTTGATCAAGTTTCATTAAACATGACTCATACTTGCACTGCTTCTCATGAGTCTGTTCCTCTCTCAGTGGTGGAAAATGAGTGTGGTGACGTGCACAAAGTCCCAGGAGGAATATGAGGACGACTTTGAAAAGGACCTGGACTGGCTGATCAGTGAGGAGAGCCGCAGTGATGACCAGGTGGATCACACCCTCCTTGGTGTTTTTTGTTGTTGTGTTCCTGTGTTGGTTGCTTTAAGGGGCATTGGGCAATTTTTATAGGCACTTTGGGAATTTCAGACCCCACCCACGCAGATTATTGATTGCATCTGTTATTTCTACTTTATTTTTTCCCCATTGTTTTCGATCAACCTGCTCCTTTGTTTTCTCACTGCGAAAACAAACTTATGTATGCTACTAGGTCTACAGTACTGCTCTACTTATTGCAGCCAGGAGCTGCTGGGTCCATGACCCTGCTCTTTCAAAGTTCAACAGTGAGTAGTGTTGTGTTACTGACATGTCTCACTGTTTGCATGTGAAAGACACACACTGACATACTTTCACTGGGCGAAGGGGAGGGTATTCCACCACTGGATACATTATTGATGAACTCACATGCACAGGTCTTTTTTCACATGTATAATCATCTTGTCTATTATCAGCCTGAGTACTGTTCTTGCTCATTCATTTACATTCAAATCTAATTAATGAATGAGGACTGTGTCTGCCTTTTCCATTGCACAGGGCCCTGACTATGAGGACATAGAGGCTGAAATCGATAAAGAACTAGAGGAGGACGAAAAGAGGCAAAGAATAAAACAGAGTGAGAGAAGACAGGAGGGGAGGAGAGGAAGTGAAACAGAAGAGGTGGAGGAGGAGGAGAGATGGCCATCACCTATGGAGCCTTTTGAGTACGACTCAGACAGAGACAGTCCATATAAGTTTTCACCTGTGGCCCCTCCTCCTCCAATGCTGGATGATGAAACAGATGAAGAGAAGAAGTACATCCTGGAGAAGATCCAGCAGGCCAATCGAGAGCTGCGGGACCAGGAAGCTCCAGATGTGATGCGGCGCAGGCGGCTTCACTTCAAAGACAAGCTGGTGGACCTGGTGGTACCTCCGCTGGAGTTTGAGCAAGATGGCAATGGAAGGTTGGAGGGACGGGAGGGCAGAGCTGAGGATGCAGAGGCAGAGAGGGAGGTTTCAGGGAAGCTGTCTGAGCTAAAAATTTCCCCACGCGAGCACAGCATAGGAGGTGGGAACCACCTGGGAGGAGGCTCGAGCAGGGTTGGAGGTGGGGATATCAGCCAAGGAGGGCAGGGAGGAAAGGAGGGCCGAGTCCTTGTAGAGAAAGATGGCAAGTTTGACCTGGTGAGTCTGAAGGAGGTGGAGAGTCAAGGTCTGCTGCCTCCCCTAGCCAGCAACCACTTTGACAGTTCCCGCTCCTCTTCTCGGCCTCAAGAACTGACTTTGAGTTCCAGTAAGATCAGTAAGAACAGTTCCTCCTCCATCTCCCATCATCCCCATGAGAAGGATCATCTCCGTGCCCCCAGGCCTCCAGCTCAGAAGCGGCCCAACTCAGCTAGCCACAGCCAGAGAGGCAGCCAGAGGAGGGGCACCAAGCGCCGGGTGCAGTCGGCCACTGGGACACCCAACCAGGCTACCTACACGCTCTCCCCACGGCAGAAGGAGCTCCTGCAGAAAATCCAAGAGAGGAAGGAGAAGCTGGCTAGAGAGGTGGGAAACAATCAGTAACCACAATAATACAGTACATAGTGTGTGCAGTATGGATATATTGTGCTTATATAGAGAGAATGCAATAATGTGAGGTTTTCCTGCCATTAAATGTCTGGTTATCACCATTTTGAGTTGTTTTTAGCCATGATGTGTGCTGCCGTCAATGCATTCATTTACCCATAGTCATTGGCTTTTCCATTCTCCTCGTCTCCTCGTCTCTACTCTCTTTCAGGCAGAGCAGAGGAAGCGTGAGGAAGAAGAGCAGAAGAGGCAGGAGAATGAGGTGGCTTTCAAGGCATGGCTGATGAGGAAGAGAGACCAGCTTCAGGAGGAGAGAAGGATCCAGCGAGCCCAGGAGATGGAACGGATGAATTGCAAGGTACGGTCGCAAGGGGTGCACATCGACTCATTATTAAAACACATTAAGAGGCTTCTGTAGTAATAAGCTGTATGTTTTACTGCAATTAGAGCACAGTAGAAGTGTAGTTCATTTAACATACAGCAACATCCTGCGCCATAAAATGTGTTTTTTAATGCTAATTGGTTTAATACAAAAGCAATTTAACCAATAATGACAGATTTTGCATTGCAATTTGAATCATCTTGCAGTGCAAAGACACAATAATACAGACTTTATCTCTATGTCTCCATACAGCGAGAGGCCAGTGACCCAGAGGAGGCCTTCAAGTTGTGGCTGCAGAGGAAGCAGGAGCAGCAGCAGAGAGAGAGACAGCTGGAGCAGATGAAGAGGCTGGAGGAGGAGAGCGGCTACCTCTTACATAACCAAGAGGAGTGTGAACGCGCCTTCAAACTGTGAGTTAGCACAGGGCCTTCCACACCTTTTTTCATGTCAGCACCTGTAGCAGTAATGTAGGCAAATAACTGCCAAGTCATGTAATAACAAAACTCAGAGATGTCCCTGTAAATGTGCTGGAAGATTAATAAAACATGTCAGTGCAACAATTAGCTGGGTGACATGATATTATAAGGGGTATGGCATTTTTGACTGATGAAATAATGGTAGTAATAATGGTAGTTATGACATTCTTTCTCTGACAACTTACATTAGTCAGCAACATTATCACCACTACCAATGTTTTACACTCATTAAGTAATAAGTCATGTGTTGTTACACTATCAATTTATTGCAGAAACATGTTTTTATTATGTTTTCAGTCCTTTTATTACATTATCCAGTAGTTGTTACATTATAAAATGCTCTAAGGCTCCTAAAATAAATTCACATCAAATCACAGACTCCCATCAAAGATTTTTGTTGTTGGATATTAACTTGCACAGAACTAGAATGCTGTTGAAATAACAGTAAGAGGAAGAACACTTTAAGGGGCATTAGCTATTCTATGACCTTTATCGACTTCTGTTGGCCACTCATAGACACAGCTGGCATTTGGACATGAAATAGCAGGTAAACACAGATGTTAATAATTACATCCATTAAGGTTCGGTTTCATTTAAGTGTCCTTCCAGTGAGCCAGCATGCACAACAGCAAGATCCTGGCTCTGTTTGACCTAAATGGAGCAGAACCTTAATTAATATCATTCGTAACACCTGCTACTTCAGGCCAAAATAACTGCTGTGAAAAAAAAGTCTATTGGAAATGCATCAGCACCGACATACCTCGGTCTGTGCACGTCTCTGGCGTGATTCCCACTCTCTGTGGCTGCTTGCGTGAACAATGAAATAACATTTAACAGCAAAGACAAGTAAGGCAGCTAAGCAGAAACATCCAGTGAAATAAGACACCACAATGGAGCATTGTGACATGCCTTGTCATATTCTTTTGTTATTGTTGTTGTTGTTGTTGATTTGGCATTTGAACAAGGCTTTTTATCCTTCAGAGGAATGAAATACCTTGTCTTGTCAGTAATTTGCTGGTGGCACGACTTAAGTTGGTGAGCTGCTGAAAAAGGCCAGTAGGTGTGGGGACACTGGCAGTGAAATCTCAGCACCTGGAGAGGTAACAGACCTTTGCAGGTAAACACACGTATTACTAATGACATTAATTAAAATTCTGTTCCATTTAGGTCTAACAGAGCCGGTGTCCTGCTGTTGTTCATGCTGGCTCACTGGAAAAACTCTGGTCCACTTGAATGAAACAAAACCTTAATCATTGTCATTAGTAACACTTGTATTTACCTGGTATTTCATTTCAAAATGGCTGCTGTGGAAAAGGCCTATTGCTGAGTTATAGGCATGAGTCCCTTGTAGTTATATTATGGCAGGTTTGTGCTATAGGGCAGTAAAAATCCTGCTCACTGCACAGTTATTCTCAGTGGTTCTTAGTCCTGATGTCTTGTGTCCTCTCCCCAGGTGGCTGAAGCGAAAGCGCGCAGAGAAGCGAGCGGAGCAGCAGGCGGCTCGAGAGCACTCCCGCAGGCTGGTGCTGGAGGAGCGGCGTGCGCGACGCATGCAGGACCTGCTGTGCACCGTGAACGAGGCCAAGGCCTTCAGATTCACTGAAAACCTGGCCTACCGCTTCTGAACCAACCAAACCCAACATGCCCTCTGAATTCATTCAGGATCACCCAGTACAGACCTCATGAAAACCATTTCCATTTTGCTGCTATGGATCTCACGGGACAATAACATAACAACACTGGACCATCAAACCAATGGTGTGGCTTGCTTCACTGTAAGGGGATATTTTGGGCGGTGGCTGCAGCTCTGTGTCTAGCTGACAAGTGTTTTTGTAATAATTCCCACCTGGAGGTTCTTCTGAAGTTTGGATTTCTTTATCACATTTCTGTACTGTGTGAAAAAGCCTTGCTACAAAGGAGTTTACAGCAGTTATCTCTGCTTGGTGTGAATATTCTTGAGTGAAAGATGCGATATTGAGTTATGGTGTGATACAATGTATTCTGAGCAAAAGATTTTTTTTTATTATATCAACATATCTGTAGGGGCAGATGCACTTTACCTTGTTGAAATCGAGCTCATCACAAACTGCAGTCTGAGTGTGAGAGCCAAATTTCAGTACTGTATGCCTTTTGTTGGAGTGTTTGCTTACATAGGTCTAAGCTACATTAGATTTTACAACAGATGATGTGAACATATAATAAATATTCTTACCAAAATATCTATCTATGTATATAAAATGAAATACATTTAAAAAGAGCATATTGTTGTTTAATCATGTAAGAAACATGATATGAAAAAGACAACAGGGTTGTTTACCAATTCATATCATATCAAACACACTGTACTTCACACAAAAGGAATGTTTAATTTTGTGTTGAACCAGTAAAAACAATAAATAAAGCAAAATACACCATTAAACATGGATATGCAATATTATACTTTTAATTTATAGGCATGTACAAATAAATCATTTAGTGTGCTACAGCATTTCATACTTAAATATCAGTGAAACAAAAGCAAAAGTGGCCTCTCCATTACACACCAATACCTACAACAACAACTGGATTAAGGTCCTTTTTAACAGTTTGAATCAGTGGAAAAAAAAAAAAAGAACAAAGTACACGTCACTTTTGTTTCCATTGGACTTACAGTGCATGACTCTGCCTATCTGTATCATTGACAAAAATATGAGTTCTAGAAAGGATATATGCCACCTTAAAAATATGTATTCCTTGAAACAGGAATGATTGAAACCTTTTATGAAAAAAGTTACAAATATTTAATGCCGACAATCGCAGTAGCAGTTGTCTATTATTAAAAAATACATACATAAACAACATACACACGCCGCGTCCTTGTATCAGTGGGACTGTAAAGTAGTTTGCTGTTCTGTGTGTGCAGAATGGATGGAAGTAAGTAGTCTCTCTTATCACACGAGCAACAAGAGGAAAAAAAGTGCACCAAAGTTCCTGGCATAAGACGATGGGAACGTTACAGAGTGCATGTTCACAAAGTATCCGCCATAACAGAATTTATCTCTGTTTCTCTAATTCTCCCTCTGTGTCCTTTTTTTTTTGAATGAGATTCGCTCACAAATCTGATACAGCACATAATATACTTTACTTTTACATTTACTTTAACTTGCAAATATGAGTTGTTTTTGTTGTTGTTGTTTTTTGGCCAAATTTGATATTTTGCTTATTGATATTTATCTTATTCTCCCATGCTTGGTAGACAGAATACATTTCAAGTGTAGGCATCTCACTGACGATTTAGTTTTTTTCTCAGTTGACTATACTGATGTACAGTTGGGACTATATCTGAAAGGATTTGTCCACAACAACAACCACGACTATCAACCCACGATGGAACAATATCAAATGCCGTTCTTCTCTTTGGCTTCTTCACAGTTCAGTAAAATTACAGGAGTGAACAGCCTCGTGCCAGCTCGCCAAGCCAATGCAAAGAGAGCTGGAATTCATTCAAAACAGAGGCTGTCACCGGAAGGAAAAAAGGACCCAAAGATAAACTCAAGTACTGGTGTGTATGGAAACATGGAATTTAAAAAAAAACATGACAGACTGACAAAACAGACAACGACAATATTATTAACCTTGCACTTCAAACAGTACAAAAATAAAATAGTTCTGATCCAAATGTCATTCAATAAATAGATAAAATAGACAGGAGGGATTTGACTGCAGGGGGTGGGGGTCGTGTTGCTACTACAGTTCGTCTTTAGGGTTGATGCTGAGGCCCTGATCCCAGTGAGGCTGGCTGTCCAGTGCCTGGATCACCTCATCCGCCTGAAGCCGCTCCTGCAGGACACAAATAAGAAGAGGAGAGGTCAGGAATGGCGAGGGGCATTTTTTACCTGTCACACCGTCAGTGAGAGGTAAGCGGAGAAATCTTGTAATGTGACGCCAGTAAACTGCACATATAACATTTATGTTCACCAACCCAGTCGGTCTCTGATCATTTAACAAAGGGATGAAAGAGTCCAGCATTCTGTCACTTGCTGCTGTTTAGGACAGGGTTCCCAGGCTTTTGAATGTTTAATTTAATGGACCCCCATCTTAGAGGGTTTTTGATCTGAGGAATCCTCACTGAGACAGTTTGTTGTCA
Source organism: Myripristis murdjan (assembly GCF_902150065.1). NCBI lineage: Eukaryota > Metazoa > Chordata > Actinopteri > Holocentriformes > Holocentridae > Myripristis > Myripristis murdjan. The sequence goes on along the minus strand of NC_043983.1, from coordinate 8,639,446 downwards.
AGTGGGGAGTTATACAAGCACTTATAGTCAGATACAGTAGAGCCAATAGAAATTGTGATCAGAAACTGTCAATCTTACATGTTGCTCTGACTTCCTTACAATGAAAATAATCTGTTCCTCCTTTTGCGTAGGACGGACTGTGCACCAGACTCCAGTTTGGGACCCTTTGGTTAAGTTTTAGTTTCAGACTTTCTGTGGGCAGGGAAGACTTTCCTGCCAGTATCCACATCAGAAATAAATATGGGCAAATCCATCTATGCAAGTCGAATCTATGACATCCCAGTTAGGAGGAAATGAATGCTTTGCATATATATGACTGCACTGGCATCAACTTATGATGGTAATTTGTGTCAGATAACATTGAAAATAATCTCAATCACCCAATAGTTTGAGATTATTTCAAGTTGTGATTATTCCCTGTGGTCCTTTAAAACAGAAATAACTGTAAAGCAATAGATGAAAATGCTCAGCACAGTGGAGCAGAGGTTTACCAATTCTCTGTAGAGGGGGTCCAGTGTGAACCACAGAGCCACAGCACAACGCTGCCCCCTGGTGACAGCCCTCACACCGTGAGGATTCTCCCCGCCTGACGAGAAACCCACCATCCTGCCACACTTGGGCTTCACTGATGCCTGCAGAGAGTTCAGGAGAGACAGAGGCTGAAACTACCAGCTACTGCTCACAGGACCGAGAAAAACATTCCACGACTCAATGTCCAAAAGCATTCACAGTCAAAATCTCATCACTTTTGCGTGTGAAAGGAAAATATTTTTATTGGTGATAGGTGGATCACTTAGAACTGTAGAGCTTTGTTTTGTCAGCTGTTGATGTAGATCTTGTAGAGAAAATATTTTTTAACACATAAAACCATTATAAAACTGTTAGTGCATGCATAAATTGCAAACCTTCAATAGCTACATTTCCAGCGTTGGGAAAAATGTAAATTGGCCTTTAAAGTCATGGAAAGCAAACACATGAATAAACCCAACATAGACACAGAAAAACACTTATTTAAATAATAGTTGTCAAACAAAAGAAGAAAAAAGAAAGAAAGAAAGAAAGAAAGATAAAAGAAAGAATGAAAAAAAGAAAATTTTGTCACTGAAAACTGAAAAATGTACCAATTTTATTGCTTCTTTATCCTAATATCAGAAACTAGTCTCCTAGTCTGCTGTCAGTATCTTTCTACTGAAAACTCTCAGAGACCATGAAAAGACATTTGTCGTCTTCTACTTTGTCTTGTTCTGTAACGTGAGCTCCTTCTAAACCAGACTGAACAGGTTCTCTAAAGGCTTTTGGAAGCCTGGTCTTTGGCCCGTGTGCACCACTGTGACTTCAGCTATTAAATCAAATCTTTATGTGCATCCCACTGTCGTTCTTCTCCATATGGGTGAACTTGATTTTGCTCGATTTGCTCCTACTCCAATTTTACTGCTTACATGGGATTCTTTGTGCAATGAATACGTCACGTCACGAAGAATCCCTCTGACACTGACAACTGGATGAGTCTTTCTAGAGGTTCCTCCTTTTTTCAGAGATGATCTCATCCTCCCACCTCCTTTAACCTCATTTGGTTGAGGCCGGCTGAAGGGAAGGGTGTGTCCACTTCAGTGTCTGAACTCATAACTAGATTTGATGTGGCTGATTCCTGGTATTGAAAACATCCTAAATCAATTTCTCCATTCTCTCAACAGGAGTCGGCAAAGCCAAACTCAGTTTTATTGAAAAAGTCTGTTTTTGGTAACTGTTTCACAAAGACCTTGTGGTTGCAGTTAATAGCCTAATGACCAACAAGCTGTTTCCTGTTGGCCTTTTCTGCTGCTCCTTTTCAACCTCTTCAGAAAAAAAAAAAAAAAAAAAAATTGGTCAGCATTCCATTATTTCCAAAGCTCCGTGGAAAGTTTTGAGGTTTTTGATCCAGGTCCCATACCCCTGGGAGGGGCTGAGGCAACAGCTTGTCCTCCTTCCAGTTTTTATTCAGTTTGATGCAAGATGAAGCTCCTAGCGATGGATCATGGTGGGAAAGTTTGAATTCACTGTGATGAACAAATTAAGTTGTAAAATGTGGCCAACTGTTGTACCAGTAATTGTGTTTGCCTGTTAAATAATCAATACAAATTGCTTTATTTTTATTTTTTAACATAAAAAGAAAGCTGCATAGAGCTTTATTATGATCATAATATGAATTATTATTATAATGATGTTCCAAATGTAGAAAGAGTGTTGTTATCATACCAATGAGCCTTTAGTAAGTAGTGAGCTCCTGGTTCAGAGCTTAAGCACAGATCATTAAAGACTCAAGACGCATGCATGCATATACGTCATTTGATGGAGAACAATAAAGTAGCGTGGCTAAGGAGTGTTAGGAGTCAAATTTATTTTAGTTCATTTGGGAAGCAGAAGGAGCTTACCGTGACTGTTTTGGCATCCATTTCTGTGAATATAAACTCTCCGCCTTCAAAATCTCCATTTAGGTAGAGAAGTGCACTGAAAATGTAATAGCACATAAGATCAGCAAGGGGATACGGTAGTGGCACTAAAGACATGTTTCACTGTGTGATGCAGCCGCAGCAAAGTGGGTGTGTTGTCTTGTCTGCAGCTTGTTTGACTGCAGCTGCGTCTCACCTGTAGTCTCTGTACGTGTACGCCGGTGGCTCCTTCCAGCACTCGTTGGCCTCGGGATCCAGCAGACAGTTATCAGCATGGATGGGATGGCTCAGGTCATTCCTGTGGTCCTGCTGGCCTGTGAACAAACAGGGACACACATGGATAAATGCACAAATAAAAGAAAGAGACAGGTGTTTTCTTGTTGTTTGAAATTTTGGAATCTAATCTTATTCTACCACTGGACTGTATATGTTATATGTATGTCTGTGTGAGGTGAGTAAACGCATGGCTGACCTGTGATGGCAGTCCGACACACCAGGTGTGTGTAGGAGAAGTGCAGAGTCGAGTTGAGCAGGAAGTAGGACTCGGTAATGCGTCTGGCTCTCTCGCTGACCTCGTAGAAGAGACGAGCGCTCCTCAGCGGCACTCTGCCCTCATAGCCGTACTGCACAGGAGAAAACACTGCTCAGAAATGCAGCCATAGGAGCTGTATCACATGCAGAAACACATGTTTCATTGCAAATTTCCATTGCAAATACATTCTAAAATAAAGGGACTGACATGATAATCCTGATCACCTCATTTTCACTTATTGTTTGGATAATGTGATTGTTCTTGACTGTTCTTGTTCTTGTTCTTGTCCTTTGAGACTCGAGGAATGATTAAGGGCTGTATAAATGACCGTTTGAATTTTCTTTTCCTCAGTTTAGACCCTCAAAACATGGTAAGACCTTATGAACCTTAATAATATTTATAATGTTCTATAATGTATTTATAATATGTTACTGTGATGAGCCTACCTGCAGAGTTTTGAGTACGGTGGCTCCTTCAAACCTCTCGTTGGGTGTGTGTGGGGACATCTTCCCTCTGTAACCATCTCCTGCCATGGTGACAGACTGGAAGACAGGCATACAGACAGAACTAAACCCAACCAGCCATAAACATGAACCCAAGGATTCAACTACCACCATCACAACACATTTTGATATAGCAAATCATTTTCATATCAGAAGAGGTACTAACACATATACTTGGAATAGGACCAGGAGTAAAACTTGTTCCCAAAAAATTTCTGTTACTGTGATGAAAATTTTGAAATTATATTCGGGCTCGGGTTGGGTTCAGTCATGTTGGCGTTTTTTTAGTGAAAAATGGTGGACCTACTGTCTGTTCTGGGCAACTGCCTGTATAGTGCTGCAGTTTAGGTGACTAGGCTAAAGGCAACTAGTAGGCTACTTCAGGAGGGAAACATAACGTAGCGATGGAGGACAAGCAAAATCTTGGACAAAAATTTGGACAGTTTGGACAAAAAATATGTATCTTGATCCACACTCTAATGCACTATAACACTGGCACATTATCAGTCCCGGTCAATATTGCCTTTAAAATTAAATATCCGCACTAACCTGAAATGAAAATTTCTGCCAATATGACAGGCCAATAACATGACGCTTTAATTATGCCTAAATGCTCAATGCTTGACTAAATGCTTGACTACCAGGTAGCCACTATTAGAGAAAATGCTGTTTAATTGCTGTACATTTGTACAATGAACTTACTTTCCCATGATTTCTGAGGACTGAGATTACATTTTATTTATTTGTGTGGCAACTTGTGAAAAAGGTTAGATTTGCCATGGTTGTGGCCATTGTCAGGACAGGGAAAGAAAGAGAGAGAAATCGTCCAAATCTGTTTAAGTAGGATGGATCTTACAGTTTTGACAGAAAATGTTATTTAAAAAAAAAAAAGGGGATGTTTTCCTTAACCGAAGATGAAGTAGTTTTCTTATTACCCTTTGTGAATCTGTACATTTTGAAATTCTTGTATTTTATGTCTACATCTGCCAGTGGACCATCACAGTAAGAGTGGGCATAATAATAATAGACTTTATATTCTCTCTTGCAAAATATATGTGCATTTATTAGTATCAACATCTGGCCAAAAGAGTTGTAATCAGCATATTGCATTTGAGGAAAAAAAAAAAAATCCAATATCATGCATCCCTAATTTCAAGCTGATATTGCATGCGGAGTGGTGATGCCTGTGGAGAGTCGGTGAGGCTCCTTACATGAGCGAGGTGTTTGAGCTCTGAACACTCCTCCTCAGAGATGACATCATCCAGCAGCACCCTCTGGGTCCCGTTCAAGGCTGCCGAGTTCTGCACCAGCTGCACACTGTCATACACCAGGGGACCACCTATCCAGATCAAAGCGTTAGGGAGACGTTACTTGTTATCTTAACTGCGGTGCTGGGAGAAGGTTAGCCGAGCCTTAATGACTTTGTTTTGACAGATCAGGCGTTTCACTCCGTAACGCCTGTGACTGCAAAACGGGGAGGAAACTGTGGAGTAGATGTTTTTCTCCGTTTATTTACTTATCCTCCCTCTGTGCTTTCCTTAAGTAATACAGGATTAGATTTTTTAATGGATAACAGCACTGTGATTTTATTTTTTTCCAGTCACCATCACTGATATAACCACTGACACAAGATACTACAATCTGTCCTGCTGCTTCACCTCCCAGAAAGCTCCCTCTGTTTAAAAAAAAAACAACAAAAAAAAACATTAAAAACCATTTGCAAAGACTGCTTCTGTTACTGACGCATCCATTACACTGAATAACAGGTCAAGACTTTATAAGGTTACAATTATTGTAGCTGTATTTTAAAGTTGTGTATGGCCTTGTAACTTCATTTATTTATTTATTTATTATTTATTTCATTCATTTATAAAAGAAAAAAACAAAAAAACAATTTAATATATAAATATAAACGTTCCCAGATCTTGAATGAAAGCGAGCAGAAAGAAGAATAATCTTATTTAATCTGCCCCTTTATCCCCTTCATGACATGTTTCATTTTTGTGATTATACAATAAAAAAATTTAAACGTGGAAAAAATCACATTTTATTAGTTTGTAAGATTTTGGAAGGTTTTAGCCTTGCGCCACACACCTCTTTCAAGTCTTCACCCTTCACTCTCCGCCCACTGAAGGCCAAGCGGTGAATAGGGACATGTCAGAAAGTGCAAGACGCCTGTTCGCCCAAAAAAACAAACAAAAAAAAAAACCCTCTTACATGGCTCTTGGTGGTTAAAAACTATCTGATGTTTCATGGGTCAAAAGTTGTTGTAGGGTAACTGTCACATTAATCACATTAAAAGTAGTTCCACGATGTGTTTTTAATTTTGTTTTGGCTTTTCACTGCCACCAGGAAGTATGCCGCGTGCAGTAACAGAAGAGGCGACTCTCCCCATTGTGTGCAACAACGAGCTGTTATTACAGGAATGCCGTGAAAAACTGCAATACATGTGCTGTTCAACACAGGGAACAGGTAAAATGGCACAGGTATCGTCCTTTAAATCCCTCCCTCAGTGTTAGTAACACACTAACAAAGTCTGACCTTCTCTGTGTTGCTGAGGGGCCGCTACAGTGACGTTCTTCTTCTCTGAGATAGGAACGTACTCCATCCAGCCGTCTGTGCCAGAGGGAATCCTGGCAGAACAGAGCATGGAAAATGTGCGCTGTTTAGGAGGAATCAAAACACTCGCCCTACATAGAAAGTGACTGACTGACAATTACAATAATCTCTAAATTTGTTATAAGCCAACTTTTACTGCAACAAGAAAGAAACAATTAACATATTAGAAGAACAACAAATTGACTTATTTCAGTGAGATGGCATATTTTAATGTATTTGAAAATACACCGGCTGTTAAACATTTTCAAGTTTAAGAGATCTACTGGTCTGTTCACCTGTTTGAGTCTTCTCTTCCACCGGTGCTGCTCCAGTAATGCTGCAAAGGAAACATGCAGAAGTCAAAATATATATTTTTTGCATTTCACTTTATTTTGATAGTGCCAGAGAGAGAGACAGGAAAGGCAGGGAGAGAGAGGCCGAGCCCAGGCGGCTGCGACGAGGATCTTCATTATTGGTATGAACTCAGATGCCCCATAAATACACGAGATTATGTGCACATTCTGCACTGTGGCTGCTGTGAGAGAGCTGTGTGTGCATCAGTCAAAGCCACGCTATTTCTCAGTGTGACCAGTAGGCGGTGCTGTTAGCGAGAGCACGGTGGTGTGTGGTGGCCCTGCCAGACACCTGTTACCCTGCCGTGAGTCAGCCAGCAGCAGTGGCACATTCAGGCTGTTGCACACCCAGCAGGGGCTCTGCTCTGCCTCACGGTGATGTGAACTAGCTTCTGAACAACTTCGCTTTGTTTCTGCTCAAAAACGACTTGCAGTGCACCATGGGTATTTGATAAACAGCAACTGGGCTCATGCAATGTTCTGCGAACTTACCCCCTCGGTAAATTCCACACCCATGATTTTGCTGCCGATCAGGAGCAGCTCCAGTTCCTGCTTGTGCCTCCTCAGGTACCACGCAGCTTTCTGCTCACACACACAAACACACACACAAAAGTTTATGATTAACATAATTAAACAATCTGATTGGCCATAGACTCATTCTAGCCATGCTGCTGATAATGGTTGCTATGCCGACACCTGTGGTATTCAGGAGGCAAGTTAGTGATCTTTTTTGTTTCTTATTCTTTTACTCTTTTAAAGAGCCATAATCACCACACAGATGTTTTTTTTTTTTTTTTTTTTTGTGAGACTACACCCTGTAACATTTTCATGCCTCACAATCACAGAAAAGAAGTGCTATTATTGCTTAAATACACAGCACTTATACATCAGGCCACATATCCAGGCTCAAAATGCTAAAGAGAAACCCAATCCCTCCATTGTTTCTTCACCTAAATGCAGGGAGCCGTTTTGTTTCCCCTCTCCTCGCCTCACTGCCAGGACTTATGGAGTGTGATGCGCCCTTTCTTTCTTTCTCCTGACGTTTCACACAGAGACTTTATTTACTACTGTTTCCTGCCAGGACTAACAACAGGAGGCTTATGGAAGGGAGGCACAGCCCTAAAGACATACTATACAGTAGCAACGGGTGTAGCAGAGGGTTTGCATCAAAGCGGCCTGTGTGTGAATGTGTGTGCTCAAGACAGAGTGTGTGTATGTGCAAACATTTATTGTGTATGCTTATTCTTGAGTACACGTGTGTGAGTGTAGCCTGCATACGCAGAGGTGCATACAATCATCTTTTATGAGTATGTGTTTATGCAAGAGAAGGGCAGGGGGGCCTCCAGCGGGGAGCAATGCGAATGTTTTGAAATTCGAGCAGCCAGTAGCATTTTCTAGTAGCACTTTCTGAAAAAAGGTCCTCTTTCCCAGTGCCCGAACAGCTCCCAAATTGTTCCAGAAAGTTTCTGTGGGCATTCTGACTTGACTTTCCCTGCTTCTCGGCGGCTGCTGAAAGGCAGGATTCTTTGGCAGGGAAGCGGGACGGCCCTGGCGCTGAGATCTAGGGCTGAGTAAATGAGTTCCCCGAGGCTGGACGGAGGATGGGAGAGGAGACGGAAGGCGAACTGTGAACCGACGGCACTGGAAAGACTCGAGGGCTAGAAAAATGTAAGCTATGAGTCAAAAAACACAAGCATGAGCCGTGGCACATCCTCTCTCACTCGCACATCTCAGACATAAACACACATACACACAGTCCTGCTGGGAGGCTCGCTCGCTCTAACGAGTACCAGGCTTTCTAGGAAAAAGAGGGGTTGTGTAAGTGGGACTTAAACCTCCTGACTTTACGGCGCAGCTGGCCAGTGGTGTTTTAGGGAGGGCAGTTACGCAAGAAAACTTTTCATTTCCTTTAAATTGGCATCTATTGGGAGCTGCTCCAACTCTAATTACTTTGTGCATTACAAAGGCTTGAGGGCAAATTGGTGGAATGAGATAATTATGAACACACCCAGAGCAAAAATATGTCGTCGTAAACATACAGGCATGGTGATACTGCAAGTTGGATGGAAGACAAGCAGAGAGCAAATATTAAGAGGCGACTTTTTGGCAAGTGAAAAACAGCAGGGTTTGTCCAGCCCACTGCCTCCTGTCACATACATAGGCAGGCATACTGATCCATCCATCCGTCAAAACATCCTCCACACCAGGGTGACGACGTCATGTATGCTTTGGGCAAAAATGTGCTTGAACATTAACAAAATATCTGTGAAATGAAAAAGGAAGAACTGAAAAATGCATCAAATAATTAGGACAAGTCCTTTCCAATCGTCAAACATTCGTGTGCGAATGCGGCCGTAATTTAAGGCACTTTTTTCTGGTGCGTTCTGGATGCCAAAATTGGTGTGGTTTTTTGACCGGATAACAGCCGAGTGTGCAGAAAATGTTGACACCGCGCAGCCAACAATAGAAGAAAACACCAACTCTGGACTGCCTAGGGACAGATAAGGCGCCATGCTCTTGTGTATGGGGAATGTGGTTAGGATTGGGATTGCTTGTTAAAATAAAACAAATCACAACCTGATATGACCTGTTTATTTGCTAGAGTGCAGTGGGAAAACATTACTTGATAGTTCGATGAAACCTCGAAAAAGGATCAAAACACCTGATAAAATGCAACCAGGGAAGAGACAGGCCTCTGAGCTCCAGGCCAGCAGCAGCATCAGTTCCTTAACCCATCCGTCCTCGCATGGAAACCTATGCTCATCCATTTATCTGTCACCCTCCAAGTCATCCACCCTCTGCCCCCCCCCCTCCTCCACACAGTGGGTGCTGACCTCGTGGGGCATGCCGTCGTGTCCCAGCACCTCCTGGTAGTAATCCACGTTGTCTGTCATGAACTCCTCTCCCTCATGGAACAGCAGGTAGGTCAGAGCACACTGCAGCGCCTCCTCCAGCCTGTCCACTGCAGAGAGAGAGAGAGAGAGAGAGAGAGAGAGAGAGAGAGAGAGAGAGAGAGAGAGAGAGAGATTAGAGAGCAAGAAATTAAATGGTTTCTAATGACAATTTACATATGGACAAAAGCTGCCTCACACACACACACACACACACACACACACACATAGACAGTCCTTGCAAGAAAGCTATCCTTGGGTTTCCGCTCTTTTCTATTGAGCTGTAAAGCTATCTACTGTGTGTGAGTGTGTGTGTGTGTGTGTGTGTTTTCTGAAGTGTGGAAACCTATCAGGCTGACATTCCAGGACCATTACCACGATGGAGCAAAAGCTGCAGTCTGGTTGAGATAGTGGAAACAGACACACACACACACACACGCACGCACACACACACATTCTGAGAAGCCTTTGAGGGCATGGCTAGTTAGGTTAAAAGCGGTGGATGGCAGTGAGTTCACTGTACATGAGAGCGATCACCTCCTCCAGCTAAATATCCTCGGCTGTGTTCCTGTGATGTGCGCGGTGTTGACTGAGCTGTGACCTCATCACACACACACCTTCAGACCCACACGAGCACAGGCTCCTGCACACACACACACACACACATTATGAGCTTGTAAAGCAGCAGGGCTAACCAAAACCTTCCTGTCTTGGCCGATGCTGGACATTGTTGCGAAATTCCGGTTATTATAAACAACCTCGGGCTTGTTTTTCTGTAAAGTTGCTTACAAATGTTGCAGGTTGTGGTTTTTGAGCTTGTTTCTAAAGTGTAGTTGCTTATCTGGGCTTCCTAGATCCCTATATGTCTAATGTTAAATAAAGTTTGTCTTTACATGTTATTTAAATGCAGTGTGTCCTGTTGGGGGATCTGTCCGCTATCCAATAGCCCCCATTCCTCTCCTTATAATTATAACTTGGCCAGTTTATTCTATGCAACTTCTCGACTTTCATTTTCTTTCATTCATTTATTCATTCTTCATTTCTAGTTGACCAGTCCAATTTGTGAAACTTCTTAACAAAAAATTTAAGGAAGAAAAATAAAAGAAAAATTTTAAATTACAGGTTTTAGTATTTTTGAAATGGCTGATTATGAAATCCTAAATAAATTAATATATATTTATATATAAATTGAACATGTAGCCTCTCTGTCTCACACACATTGTGGTGGGTTAGGTTGCCTGTTTTGGCCTTTTTCTTGTTTCTTCTTTTCTTCCTTTTCATTTTTTTTTTGTTTTGTTTTGTTTTGGGTTTTTTTTGTTTTGTTTTTGTTTTTTTTTGAAGAGCCAGGTCTCTTCTTTTGGCCTTGTTTCCATAAACCGGGTTGCTTGTTTCTCTCGCGAGATCTTGCAACACACAACGAATCTGCCGCAGCTCCCAGCTTCAATAAGAGTCCGCAGATTTGAGCTCAACTCTAAGAAAACATTTTGCACTGCAGATTTATTGAGGAAACTGCCAGAGCACAACGAGAGGCTGCTGAGTGATGACAAACCTCACTGCAGCAGGCAGAGCTGAGGCACCGGCCACAGCGCTGACGGTAACAGCAGGCCTCTCTCATCACTTGTGCTCACTAGTGTTTTAAAGTCTTATTCAATACATTTAGTCTTATGCAGCATATTATTTACTTTTTGCAGTTACAGTATTGTTCCCTTATGCATGGTAATTGACTTGGCCTATGTCTTTAAAAACAGTGCAATATGGTCTTGCTTTGTGTAAGTGACCCATAAAATATAAGATATTATAATATCTGTTGTGTTTTAGTGCTGTGTTGTGAGGGGAGCTCTTACGAAGAGCTGCAACAGTGAGCTAAATAACTGATTAACTGCCAGCTATTAAATTAATCGCCAACTACTTTGATAATCGATTAATTGTTTTGAGCCATTCGGAAGAAGAAAATTTCCAAATGCTGTGATTCCAGCTACTCAAATGTGAATAATTTCTGTTTCGGCCTTGATGACATTACACTGAATGTGTTTGGATTGTGGACTGTTGACTGGGACAAGACAAGACATTTGAGGTTGCCACCTTGGGCCGTGGGGAATTGTGGTTAACATTTTTCACCATGTTCTGACATTTTATGGAACAAACAACAATTAATTGAGAATATAATCAACTTATTAAAAGATAATGAAAATAATCATTAGTTACAAATCTGGTCAAGGTCCTGTTGAAGAGCACAATGTTACAAGGAATATGAAGTAACCGTTTTAAGGATTACAGCAGTGATTAGTTTGCTGTCTTTGTTACTGTAAACAGTCATATATCTGCTTATGTTTATCAGTACATCATGCAACCATTTTAATGCATATTCATGTATATTTTATGTTCACATTTTGCTCTCAGGGCTTCTGCCAATGTTTAGCTGAGTGTGTGTGTTGGTGTGCAGACAGCAGACACACTCCCAGGCTGCACTGTCCGTGCTGAGGCAAACTGAGCTCTTCATATTACAGAGAGTTGAAATGTTCTTTTTAACCCATTATACTCACCACTGTGGGTATAATGGGTTATAATGGGCCGTATATAATGACCCTCTGCTCAGTCCTAACCATTCAGAATCTAACCAGGCCAAATGCTAAGTCATGATATGTAAGCAGCAGGCTTAAAGAAGGGGGACTGGCCCCATATTCTTTTTATTAATAATAGTAATAATCACTTTTAAATGTAACCTTCCCCAACAGGCTACTGGAGCCATTTTGGTGCTTGAGGGGTCTCTTATGTTGCATTCAAAACAACTTCACCACATTCACATTGCAGGTTAACACCAGGGGGGAAAACATGGATGCCCGAGGGAAGTTTGGCAGAGATGGTAACGTCAGAAACCTACGTTATCTACTTTGTGACTTATTGGTACTGGGAGCGAGTAGTTAGTCGGTAACAGAGACGGCTGTTAAATTCTGCATATTGCTGTAATCAGAGCAAAATATAAATGCACTTCACAAATTGTGTAAGTGCAAATGAAATTATGCGTTAAAATGTCAACAAATACTGAATTCAACAATGAATTCTTACCATTAACAGTGAAGTCCGCCATGTCTGATGTCATCACTGACGTCAAGTCAGATAAATCAAAGCTAGGAAATGACAACTGAGTTTCTGACGTGTAATTTCCAAGTTTCACGCCACACAATTCATTTTTAACAACTTGGAGCTGTTTTTTTTTTTTTTCATTTTGCAAGATGTCTTGAATGCAGCATCAGTTTGTTAGCAATGCCTGCTGGCATTAAAAGTCATGGACTCTTACTGTTTTAAAGTCTATTGACAACAAAGTCACCATGGCTAAACACCACAAATATAGGCTCTCTCTAAACAAGAAAGGGGTGAGCGTGCATGCTTGCATTTTTTGTGCATCTTTGTCAGTATCAAACACTAATAGATGCTTAGAGTTTGGCACCAAAGCGCTGGAAGTTGAACCCTTCAACATTTATTGAAAAAGAGGAGTGGCCTGGCATTTTACAAAAGCAGTGCATTCACTTGCGGGCCATTCATGCCGTTGCGGTACAGTAAACTAACACCGATCCTCATGTGTGTCTTTATAAGCCCATGGGAAGAAGCTTTATGGGCTTCCACAGACAAAAGGCCTCACAGACACTGACGTTTCTGTCTGAGAGACAAACAGACACGAACACACACACAAACACACTCGCATACACACCCGTCAGCGGCTGACGAGCATCAAAGCCTGTGCTTAGTGTATTTGTACAGGTCCAATGATCCACTCAGCTTTATTAGAGCCACATGCTTCCAGATCATTAAGTATAATCTGGTGATCTCACAGCGACTCAGCACACTGTCTTTTCCAGCTACGTGATCTTTGTTGTGTTGCCAACAGCCTCGTCTAGAAGACCTTTTCACGACTCTTCATCAACAAGCTGGAGGCCCGCCATCCTCTCAGACACATTCACACACAGGCACGTGCATGCACACACACACACACCTGAAAGGTTACAGTCAACAATATGGATACACCCATGTAACATTTGCACAGACACACATTCAAACACACAGCAAATAATGCCAACATGACCTCACATGGAACAATGTGAACCTCCTAACAGGGTGTGGTCCGCTGCTGACAGACTCAACCTGTCTGCTGCTCTGTGTGGTTGTCTCTGTGTGTGTACATGCTTGTGTGTGTGTGTGTGTGTGTGTGTGTGAGTATGTGGAGAAGGGCTTATGTCTTACGGGTGTATCCATCTTCTTTGATTTTTAATTACACCGATGATTTATTAAGTCGGTGCGTGTTGACTGAAAGTTTTGTTCTTTGTGTGAAACACTGCAGGGGAAAACAGCGATGACATTTTGTGGAAACCTGCATGATGATATCTGTATTCAAATCCTCTCTTGTTCTTGTTCTTCTCTAATGGGCTACAGTAATAATCTGTGACATTTTCATTTTCAAACACCATGTCAGATATTTACTCAACATGTACAGTCAGATTATACATTTTCCTCAATAAACCAGGCAATCTGACATGATGGATATTCTTCTATTTTATGTCAAAGGCACAAAAGATTGTGAATGTTAATGTTTAATTCTATGTTTGTGACTAATGTTGTTTATGCTAAAGCAAATGTCAACTTCATTATTGTTGGTGTTGCTAGTAAAATGTGTGTTTGAATAAGAGATTATCTTTGGAAGCAGCATTTTCAGATATTTGCTGAACATGTACTATCTGATTATGCTTTTTTTGTTAATATAATTTTAGATGCTATTTTTTTATGTTTTGGGAACATAGGATTGAGGAGACATGGTGCTGTTTGAAAAAATTAGCCATGCAACATAAAGGGGACCCTAAAGCTTTTACATTTGCTGTTTTACTGTAAACACCTGGTGGATCTCTCCAGGAAAAATCCCTCTGCTTCCCCGGAAAAGATGCATTTAATGTTTCTGGCAGCAACAACAGCACATTATTTTAACAGAGGAACAACTGTTGCTGTGATAACCACCATGACTGAACAGACAGATGAAAGAGCGCCACCTACAGGGACTCATTTAACTGGCAGGTGATCTCTGGGAGGTGCAGTGCAGAAATGCTGAAGAAGCTAAGAGCTGTTGTTGGGTGTGGAGAGGCAAAATGTTTCTTACACTGGAAGTAGGCAAACTGTAGGTAGTCGTAGTGCAGAGGCAGGTAGTTCTCCATGGGAGAGAGGCGGCCGGGCCGGGTGGCCAAGTCTCTAACACACTCGTGTTCACAGTGCAGCACCTGAGTGAAGTGGTCTGCAAAAAAAGAAAAGGTTTTCAGATGAGTTTTTGCATAATCAGTAATCAGTCAAGTCCTCTATTCAGCATAAATCTGGGGCAGGGTTAAAGTCCAATATTGGCTTTTCAATGCAATGATTAAAAAAGTAAAATAAAATCTGGAATGAAACTTGAATCACCTTGACTTGAGGAGCCCTCAAGGCAACATGATGCCCTGATGCGTCCTCCCCCATATATATGAATTGGTAACTGCACACTGCATTGTGTTATGGTAAAGGTCTGCCTTATAGATACATTAAGATTACATTAAATAAAAGCTGCCCTAGTATACAGCTCAATTTTTTATTATAGAGAAATGTGTCCTAAAATAGTATTTTCATGATAAGTATTACAGTTAAAAATCATTATAACAATAAATAATAATTTTATTAAGGCAATTACTTGCAAGAGTCACTTCAAATGGGGGCAATCCCAGATACTTTGAACCAGTGGCCTTCATCATTAGGTCCCATTATGGAGCGTTTACATTATAATTGGCTATACTTGTAACACAGTCTGTCCTTTACACTGGCCTGAGTCTCCCTGCCCGCAACCATTAACTGCCAACTGTGGTGAGTGCTCCAGGCTCAAGAGCACACTTTGAAGAGGCAGGTCTAATAATGGACATCAGCATGCATTTGACACATAACACGAATTTATAGACATGGCAAACTGTCAGAAATGAGGAATAATTTCCTAGCATTTTAGCAATGCTTATGGAAATTAACAGCATTTAATGTCCCAGGCTGGGTAGGAGCAGGGGAACGCACTCTGTCATTACACCTCTGGAATACAGTTTTCTTTGTCTATTAAAACAGGCCATGATTTATTATGGCGTTTGTGAGGAATCAGAGGTGGAGATAAACTGTGGAAAACAGACCTCGCAGCGGGACAGTGCTGATAAACTGCATCCAACTAACATCATGACAGTCCCCGTCATAGTAGACTGAAGTAAATCACGTAGCCGATGCATTGTTATTTTCTAACATATATATGACAAAGCTCTCTGTTCAGTATGAAAGCATATCATGAAGGCAGACTCAATGTAAAACGATATCCATAACATTGATGTATTTGTTGCCTTCATGACAGTACAGTGTCATTACAAGGGAATCCAGCTAACTCCAACATCACGACACTCCCTGTAACTGTGAAGCAGATCAAAGGAACATCATGTATACACTGGTCCCCATGTAACAGCAGACAGCGTTGCACATGTAAGCTGGCGGGGCGGCGTCCTCAGGTGCTGATAAATCATGTTGTTGGTTCGTCCTTCAGGGAGAATAATCTCTGTGTGCTGTTTATCATTTCCTTATGTCCAGCCTGGGAGAAGTGAGGCTGACGTTCAAGAGAGATAGAGCCAGTTGGATATACGAGGTGGTGTGTGTATGTATGTGTGTGTGTGTGTGTGTGTGTGTATATAGTTAAGTCACTCTTGAGCAACCACAGCCCTGTTTTCCCCACTCTCACACAGCAGAGGTGTAGTCTGTTTTAATCTCTTCAAGTCTCTCCAAGGAGCCTGAGTTGTGTCACGCCAGAACCTTACAGTGCAGCAAAGGGACGTGGTTTGTGGGTCTGAAACCCATCATTGGATTACAGGATGAAATTTAAGTCATACACACACCGAAGTAATCCCATGAAACACATGCTTTACATTCAACTCACATAACCGCCTATATTCCATGCAAAAATACATACATATGCCTCCTTTGGCCAAAATAAACTACACAGATTCTCCACTGCAGCGGTGTTATGGAAAACAATCCCCTGATTGGATGTCAAACAAAGCTCAGGCCAAAACTAATTACCCAATTTGGATTGTTTATGCACCCGGGCCATACCTACGTTTGAGACAGAGCAGGCTTGTCAGCGTTAAAGCTGCGGCTACTGCACGCGGGCTGCCTCGCTTTTCAGCAAGAAAGGCCCGTCTCCCATCGACAAAAACACACGAGACCAAAGTTGCTGTGTGTGTATAACAGTATAATCGCGTGATTGTCCTCTGGTGCCAGTGTTTTGCTATGGTTAACACTCCTGTCACGCATCCCTCCACACCCAACGCGCCCGATGCTGTCCAGCTACCCAGCTGAGGCTCGTGGACGCCCGCTGGCTCTGCACCAGGCAGCTGATAAAATTCAATAATAGCACAGTGCATAAACAGCACGCTTTACTTCTTGTATTTTATGGGGCCCATTGTGACTGTATGAGTCTTGGTGATAAAATGATGAATCAGTGTTAGAAATACTGGCTCTCCTATTTAGCTGCCAGTTTGATGAGTTACAGCAGCTGCTGGGCTGTACTGTACTAAGCGTCTTATAGAGGTCTGTGTCACTGAACTGCACTGTCCTGTTTGGGGATTGGGAATCTGTTTTATGGGGCGTAGCGTTGGACAGAGGGAGGGACCGAGTCAGTCATGAAGAGGCACAGCTGGGAACGAGAAGAAGTGAGGAGTTTTAGTGGAGAAAAAGCAGTGAAAGAGAGCTGAGTGAACCTGTGGAGAGAGGAAAAGAGACAGAGAGCGAGAGGCAGAGGGAGGTCTTGTAGCGAGCCAGCAGGGCTCCAGTGCACTCAGCTCCGTCCTGGCCCAGGCTCAGGCTGTTTTCCTGGGCTGTCGGTGATGGTAATAGAGCATGTCTACCAAATCCCCACGGCTGATTCCATACAGCTCAGCTAATTAGTTTGGAAAAGCAGAGGATAACAAGTGACACATCGGCAGTGACTCGGCCCGAATGGTTCCCATTAGATCCTGACTGGCACATATTCTCAGAGGCAGCTTACCCAGAGAGCTCTGCGTTCGTTTGTTCTCTTACACAGAGTACCTGAACCTCTTTAATAAACACCACATATGAAAATACAGTATGTCTTTACCTTATGACAGCCTATGAACTGTCATTTTTTTTTCCTCCTGTATAGTCATCTCACAGGGTTCTGGATCATTAATTCCCCGGGTCTGGTGAAGCATTTTTCAGCGTGAAAGTAACAGCTTTCCAGTGACAATATTAGGATATTGGATAGGGAAGGCCAATAATCAAATATGAGAACCAAGAGTCATGTGTTGACTTTTAGACGCCAGAGGAGCAGATCGATTGTAAAATCAAATGACATAAAGTATCCAGGATGCAAAAGCCATTCAAAATAAGGGCAATTTTGAAAACATTCCAGTGAGTAACTTTGGTTGATTGTATGGGATACAGAGATGGAGAATGTGCAATTATATACAGCGCAAGTGGAAAGAGTCCATATAATGGGGAAAAAGCAAGGTATTTGGTTAGTCAATTAAATCAGGCGACTTGGATATGCTTGCCATATTATGGGCTGGAATGAAACTTTATTTGTTTCATGTCAGACTTCTGGGAATAGTTTAATGTCCCAATTATTTCTTTAATTTGAAGATAGGAAAATGTAATAAGAATGACTCTCCACTCTCCCCACAAACTGGCTGGCCACAAACAACATGAGACTTGAAACAGGAGGTTCCTGGGACATTTCTTTTTTTCCTAAATCAAGGTTTCTTGCTTAATAATTTGTATTGGCTTGGCATGAAACCCCATCTCTGTCTCTCTCTCTTGTTTTTTTTTCTGTAACTCTTCACCGTATCAAGACTCAAATATGACGCTGCTGTTTTGATATGCACAAAGACATAAAACGTGGACATACAAATCACGTCTCTAACCTTCCAGTATGTGGGCTGATGTTTATTTCCACCTTTTTATCTACAAGGAATGCAAGCCAAGGGAGGGCGAATATCATATCTAAAATAACTGCGTTTCACAATCTGCATTGCCAGAAAAAGCTTGGCAACCTTTGAAGATAAATAGTGATGAGATCATTTGAAGCTTCGCCTTCACTAATGATTTTTTCAGAATATATTCCTCATTCAAATGCTGCATTAGAATGAATGTATGCCACTAAAAACAACCCACTTTGATTTTTTTGGAGAGGCGTAATAAGCAAATTGCCAGTGTAGGACTCTTGGCATTAAGGAGGATAAGCTAATTAACTCTCTCCTCCCTCCATTTCTAACTCCTCCCTCCTTTGCCCTTTGACCCTCTGCCCAGAGGTGTTCAGAGTGCCAGAAAGCCCCTGCCAGGCAGATTTGATCACCTAGTAAACATAAAGACCTTTGGCTGTCTTTGCCTAAACCACCTCGGGCCCTCTGAGCACAACAAAGCCCAGATTGGAGTCGATGCCATGCAGCACAGCTGGCCGTGTTGGTGGAACAGTCATGATAAGCTGATCAAATGCTTCTCACACAAACCAAACAACCTAATACCTTTTGTCTTAGATAGTGACAGCAATGGCCTCCCAAGGCTTTTCAAAATCACGAGATTCACTCAAGACATGATTTACCAAACCACAAACAGGGAGCTGTGCCTCTAAACATTGATTGCAAAGTGGCGATCCAACATCACCAAACAGGACAAGGCAGGGCTTCTTGAAAGGGCCAAGAGGCATAAACATCTAAAAGTGCAGGAACACAAACAGAACACAAACTGTGTGTTTGGACGTAACACGACGGTAGGCTGTAACCAGTTTGAATCACAACTGCACACACCGAGTAAATAGTTAACTATTGGTCTGGGTTTGGCGCCGTTGAGAATATACACAGGCAATTATACCAGCTAATCATATCCAATCAACAGGTCGCATTCATCTATACGCAGGAAATGTCACTTCATCATTTTTTTTTATTATTTATTTTATGACTGCTTTTATTGTGTTGCACTATGATCCAGGAGTCACGGCATTTTCTTTTTTTTTTTTTTTTTTTTTTTACGCAGTGACAATGAATCCATCCTGACCTTGAACTTAATTTATCAGGGAAGAAATGCAGAGTTCCCATGCTCTTTTACATCAGTAATATATTTCAGCACACTGCCAGCAAAAATGATAACTTCTTTGCAGAGGTTGTAAAATCATTGCAGGATAAATGCAGGAAAGATGCATGGCAGGAGGCTGTTGTTTGACCAGGGCTCAGCTGTTACCTGATATGAGCTCATGGAGGCTGTAGCGGTAGAGGAGGTGGTCGTGGGCATCAAACCTCTGTGGCTCCTGGCAGAGGGCTCGACACTCCACATCTGCCTTGTAGTACTCCACCAGGGCATCCTCGAACATTATGATGGCCCCCTCATAGTCGCCTTTATCATACAACCTCACTGCTGCCGTGAAGGAGCGCTGCGGATGGGGAAGGAGAGATGGAAGAGTGGGAGAGAGGAATGAAGACATCTGTTTTTATGTCCTTTGTTTCTCCATGAAGCACTTTATGATGAGCTTGTTTTGTTAAGGTAACAGTCCTTGACATTTTCATATAAATATATGTCTGTTTTGATACACTCTATTACCCATTGATATAACACAGTTAACATGGTGTAATTTAGGTCTTTCCCTGGGAAAAATCCTCTGGTCACAGGAAGTGATGTGTTTTATGTTTTACAGCAGCAGTTGCAGTGGCTTGCTGCTAGTTGCTGTGAGCAGTGCTAGCCACCATGGCTGAGCACATAGCGAAAAGAGCACCACGTTTGAAACGCAAATTTCATAAAGAAGATCAAAATTAAAGACATAGCACTGGCCACACTGTTTGAGTGAAAAAACACCACACCAAGAACCACTTATCCAAAAACTGTGATATTCAGTCAACTTTAAGTTTTTTATAGATACATTTGATTTAAGAAAACACAGGAAAAAGAGGGATGGATGTAGAAAATGTCATAAACAGTACACTGCCTGTATGAGTAGAACCATGCACAGTTGATTCAAACCTCTATGGTTTTCAGTGTGCGCCATAAGCAGCACTTAACGACCTAAATGATTCAGCAGTCACTGAACTGTGGTGGCCACAAACATAAAGGCCCCCTCAGTGCAGTGACGACAGCTGTAGTCATCCCATTTGGAAAGACGATGAGCAGAAGAACCAAAGTCAAATCAGTCCAGGTCACAATGAAATACTTGGCTGGGGCAGAAGCATCAACCTTGCTGAAACTAAACACACTGATTACTTTGCAATCAGTGTGTTTAGATAGGGAATGGAAGCAGAAGGAAGAAAGGGAAAGAAGAGAGGAAGGAAGGAAGGAAGGAAGGAAGGAAGGAAGGAAGGAAGGAAGGAAGGAAGGAAGGGATGGAAAAGAGGAAGGAAGGATGAAAAGAAGGCAAGGGTGGAAGAGAGATAGGAGGATGGGAGGATGGAAGGAATGGAAGAGAGGACAGATGGAACAAACGAACAAATGAAGGGAAGAGGGAAGGAAGCAAGAAAGGAAGAAGGCAGGGATGGAAAAGAGGAAGGAAGGATGAAAAGAAGGTAAGGGTGGAAGAGAGGATAGGAGGATGGAAGGAAGGGAGGATGGGAGGATGGAAGGAATGGAAGAGAGGAAGGAAGGAACGTACAAATGAATGAAGGGAAGAAGGAGGGAAGCAAGAAAGGAAGAAGGCAGGGACGGAAGAGAGGATGGAAGAAAGGGAGGAAGAGAGGAAGGAAGGATGGAAGGGATGGAAGAGAGGAAGGAAGGGAAGAAGGAAGAAAGAAGGCATGGATGGAAAAGAGGAAGGAAGGAAGAAAAGAAGGCAAGGGTGGAAGAGAAGATAGGAGGATGGAAGGAAGGGAGGATGGGAGGATGGAAGGAATGGAAGAGAGGAAGGAAGGAACGTACAAATGAATGAAGGGAAGAAGGAGGGAAGCAAGAAAGGAAGAAGGCAGGGACAGAAGAGAGGATGGAAGAAAGGGAGGAAGAGAGGAAGGAAGGATGGAAGGGATGGAGGGAGAGGAAGGAAGGGAAGAAGGAAGAAAGAAGGCATGGATGGAAAAGAGGAAGGAAGGAAGAAAAAGGCAAGGGTGGAAGACAGGATAGGAGGATGGAAGGAAGGGAGGATGGAAGGAATGGAAGAGAGGAAGAAAGGAACATACAAACGAATGAAGGGAAGAAGGAAGGAAGCAAGAAAGGAAGAAGGCATGGATGGAAGAGAGGATGGAAGGACTGAAGGAATGGAGGAGGAGAGGAAGGAAGGAAAGAGAAGGCAAGCAAGGACGCAAGTGTGTGGAAGAAGGCAGGGACGGAATGAAGAGAGGAAGGAAGAAGGAAGGGAGAGAGTAGGGAAGATGGAGCTAACGACATATGAAAAAAGGCAGGAAAGAGTGCAGTGAGGTAATGAACGAGTCGTCCAGACGGGATCAGATCTTACCTGGTGTGGCCGGGCCTCTCGGTCCACAAAGTGCTCCTCCTGGACGCCCTCCACGTCTTTGTACTGCTCCAGGTCCTGGCCCATCTCCACGTGCTCGGGGTTGGCCTGGAAATAGGTGTGAGCCGCCGCTGCTGCCTTGTCAGGCTGCTTCAGCTAGGAGAGAGAGGGACAAAGGGAAAGCCATGTAAAACAATAGAAATGACAGCAGTGAAATCACCACACAGCTGCCGGGACTGTGAATAGTGGTCAAGGTCCAAACCTCCGAAGCCTTTAGCGCTCATTAGCGCTCATTAGCTCAGACGTGCTGTCAATTCACTGGTCGAGCTGGTGATAAATGGCAGCTAACGTGCCAGCTGCGTTTCAAAGCTGGCTAAATAAGCAGCCGGTGCCGTCCAAACAGAGTTTCCCATGGTTAATTTCACACGGCATCAGCTGAGCCCAGATGGCCATTTCCAGTTACTGACACTGAGGCTCTCGGCCCAGTTGGAAACGGAGGTGAATGCATCACTTGGCAGTCAATTGTGGAAATACAGTTTATATTTGCATTTTAAGCATTTAGTGAAAATAAGTGAAAATATATTTTATGATTTTCTGTGCATCCCCATTGAAAACAGGCGTGTCCAAAATGTGTTTGCAAGTACATAGGTATCTCTGTTCGAGTCTTTATTAAATCCATGTCTTTTTAGAAGATCTGAAAAATGATCTGACGCCACTGTTAAGATGCTCTTGTGAAAAGCTCTTGCAATAATAATAATAATATAAAAAGCTGCAAAGTAGAGGGGTACATTCAGGCCATTTCCAACAATTTGTTCCCGTCAGGCAATTTGGAATGCATTAGTAATTCAAAAAGTAATATTGCTGGATTTGGTTCATCAGAGAGGAGGAAAAGCGGGTAGATTTAGAGGCACGGACTGTTCCAGTCCACATCCTGTCAGTGGGGAGAGCTGCCATCCTTTGAGCTAATATCTTCACTATGATAGATGAGCTTTCTGTGCTCAAACCATGTGGCGTTCATGAAGTTTTGGAGCATTATAGTGAAATAATTACCTCAGAAATCCAGACCCCTTACTGAAAAATGTATCTAAGATAAACATGAGGGAATAGATGTGGTTTGGCACGCACTGTTGACTAATGGGCTAAATAAGACAAACACATTGAGTTGTGAGGAAGCGCATGTTTATGTGTGTGTGTGTGTGTGTGTGTGTGTGTGTGTGTTATGGGTACTGTAAAGACCATGTCAAGTGTGAGTGACCTCATGGTTAAAAGGATGAAACCCAGCAGCTGTCACAGCAAGTCAGCTGAAAAACTAAAGCATTCTGGGACCAAATACATTTCATTTATGCCTCAGAACCATTTTGGAGGTGTTTTATATACAGAAATGGGCAAAAAAATGTATTTGTGCATGCAGGTGACAAAGCCTGGATGCCAACATTTTTCATGGTGTACTGTACACTGTCAATAGCAAATAGGAAGAAAATGCATTTCCTCAAAATCAACTACCATGATATTCTGCAATGTACCAAAAGTAGCAGCCACTAGGTTGCCATCTTCACTAACTCTAATTCTTGTGCAGAGCAGTTTCAGAGAGACATTTCTGCCGTCCTTGTCAACGAAAGGACTTAACTTTCCTGCCAGTTACACTGAGGCATCACAGGTGGCCTATTGTACAAAGCACTGAGAGGACTTCCAGATGTTGGCAAAATTTAAGAGGATATAGCCCCCCCCCATCTTCACCACATCCCGTAGTACATACATCAGTTAACATCCTTACCTTTCACATCAAACGTGTGTAAAGCTCAAAGTTGACCATTTAATTCCAGCGTTTAGCTCCCTCGCCTATTATACAACACACGTCACCCAGCTCCAGGTGTGGAACAAAGCTCACTTCAAAAAGGGAGTCAAGATGTCTGGAGCAAGAACATTTCTTTCATTTATCTTTGTTTCTCCACGGGACGGTTACTCCTTACCCTCTCGTACAAATATGTAATTTTAGACAACTCTTATTTGGATAACTCTTCCCTGTCTCTTGCCATGTCTCTATCAGATGAGATCCTAATCATGGTCAAGCCCCGACATGGGCAGGTTTCTTCCAGCTACATTCTTGAGAAAACCCGCAAACACCTTTCACAACAGTCCTCATGCCGATGCGTCACTGCGCGGTGCGAGCCCGGCTCCGAGCTGCACTTAAAAATGCTAAACATAGCCTGTACATCAGATTGGATTTGACACTCCCGGTCCGTGGTCAGGAACAAAATAATCACCAATTCTCATCTTGCTTACAGGCTGTGCTGTTTTGTGTTGTTTGACAGTGACGGACAGAGTTAGATAAAAAAAAGTAGGAGAGCAATAAGGAATCATGAGAGAGGAACAAATAGAGAGGTGGAGGAAGACAAGAGCTTGCTGTCTCAGGCCAAATTATAGCCTACTTTCTGTGCCTGCGAGGTTTTCACTTGGGTCCACATGACATCAATTTCATCACAACAAAAGTCTGCACACCGCTGTCCGCGTGCAGCCCCAGATTTTGTTACTGCATGGACTTTGCACATCGACAAGCACAGTGACTCTGTCCATTCACACACAGACTGTACACCAGGGCCCTACCAGAGGAGTGGACAAATCTTATGGTGCAAAATTACCTTGGTTACAACATCGCAAAGAAGACATTTGACCCCGTTTGTTTAAATCCTTCATGTTTCCAACAGGTGCAAACCTAAATAAGCTCCTAGTATTTCACAGCCTGCCTGCTGACAGTTGAGAAGGTCAGTCAGGCCTGTTTGCCAAAACTGGAGCCAGCTGAGAGAGCTGACAGTCTCTCACTTCTGCCACTCAACACAGATTCATGTTTGTCAGTGAAGACAATTGTTGGAATAAAAATGTTTGTACTCTTTGTATTTTTTCATGGGTTGAATTAGCAAGTTGTCTTCAAGTTGTTTTCTGCACAGAGCTGAATGGACAGACTTGTGGATATGGAAAAAAAGGCACATTGTGTTTGCCAGGGGGAAGACAGACGAGGCCTCTGTGAAAAAAATCTGCACAGCACAGCACAAGGCAAGACACATTGAACTGCCCAGATAGAAGAAGCAGACATTCTTTTCCTACAAAACAACCCACTCCTTTTTGAAGAATGATATCCCTGTCGGCCAAAGTTGGGGCTCTATGATGTGGAGGTTGAGGAGGCAGGGGAGAAAAGCCTGGCTGGATATGCTTGGTTACCTCTGAAAGGCCAAAGAGCAGGATGGCATCAGCTGCATTCCTACCCACATCACCTGGCTGGAGCCACCAGGAGCCCAAGAATGAAGCCATGATACCAATGAGGAGAAAACAAATTTACCAGCAAAATCTATTGCAACACTTGATGATAACAGAGTATCCAAAGGGTGATTTTTCCTTGAAAGTGCTGGTAAAAGAATCTGAAGTCTTTTCTATGCAGAGGGAGGCCTGCCAGTTGTCTTCTCCTGGGTCAAACAGTCGGTTTTGCTGGGGATTAGAAGCTACTTTCACACATCATAGTGGAGGGATCCCATTAGGCCATGACCTCAGTCTTATTCTACGTATGGTACAAACAGTAGCTGTTTGCTCGTTATCACGGGACAGTGATTTT
Organism: Myripristis murdjan; assembly: GCF_902150065.1. NCBI lineage: Eukaryota > Metazoa > Chordata > Actinopteri > Holocentriformes > Holocentridae > Myripristis > Myripristis murdjan. The sequence goes on along the minus strand of NC_043983.1, from coordinate 8,614,073 downwards.
GTGCTGTTCCTCAGTATCAGGCCATCATTTTATCAGGATTATTTTACCAATCTGATGTTATGTGAAGCCAGACTAGCAAAGTGCTTCAGTTTAATGCGGGGCTTTCCTTAGACATGGCGTCAGATGAGGACTCTCATACCAATTCTAGATAGATAGATAGATAGATAGATACTTTATTCATCCCACAGGAAATTCGCAGTTTTTCAGCAGTATCCACAGATTACAGATTAAATAGATAAAAAAAGATAAAAAAAAATAAAGAATAAGATCTAAGTACAACAGAATAAGATCTGAGTACAACAGAATAAGATCTAAGTACAACAGAATAAGATCTGAGTACAACAGAATAAGATCTAAGTACAACCCAGTGTGCAAAAAGCAATGTGCAACAAAAAAAAACAGAAAAAACCGTGTGCATGGGTGTATAAAATGTGCATAGAGGTAGGTCAATGTGCAAATTTAGAAGAAATATACAGTATACACATGATAAACAGCAGTAAGCAATATAAACACTATAAACAAGGATTATATAAAAAAAAAAAAAAAAAAAAACTGCCACAGGCCTCCAGAAGTTTTTTTTGCAAGTAATCTCTAAACCAGAATTATCTTGGAAAACATTTGAAAACATATTGTTGCAGCACCAGGAAGAGCCGCAACTATTTCAATACCAACATTTTCATTTTGCTGGACAGTTGGTTAGTCTTACCAGGGTCCAGACAGTATTATTACCCTTCAAGGGGAAAGCCCACCCAGAGCTGCTAGAATGGATCATTGTAGAAAATGAAAGCCCCTAAAGCTCCATTTTATTACAGTTATTGACTTATAAGAGCTCTTGAATCTTGGTGGATGATGAAAATAGAACTCAGGAATAATACTAATTAAGATAATCCACATTTTAAACTGGGTTTACCATCCCTTTAAATGATGGTGCAATCCATCTGTAACTGTAAAGATGTGCCTTCTGTCCTTACATACTCAACCGATTCTCCTCAAGACAATTTGGGAAGGCTTTCCAAAAGTACACACATATCAACTTGGCTTTCCTGGCTTTGCTAATTACCTGTTGCTGTGCTCCGTCCACAGCAGCAGAGACTAAGAGCCAAGGAAGAAGGAAGAGGTGAGGGGAAGTCAGCCTGCAGCCACTGTGGGAGGCTCAGAGCCCACCTGCCTCCTCCTCCTCCTCCTCTCTCAGTTCCCCACAGCTCTGCAGGGAGGGCCTGGCTCCGGCCAGAGGGTCAGCAAGAGGAAAGGGGGGGATCGACTCCAGCACACTAGCCCAGCACAAACACAGCTGTGGCCGGCCACTGCCAGACCTATTGTCCTGAGACAAGACGTCCCGGGTCCGGGGAAGCCTTGAACATGGGAGATTCACAGACGGCATTATCCCTCTTTAATCATGGGGGTTTTGCAGGCACAGCCAACATTTCTGAGCACAACACGGGTTGCTATTTCAACATTTGCTCAGGTCCAAGTTATGAAAAATAGTCTACTCCACAGGCGCAGTTGTGGGGTTTAAAGAGGGAAGGAGTGTTTGATTAAAAGCACCTAAGAAATTTCAAGTAGGCCAGCTACCACAGGCTGAAAATACATTTTGAAAAAGAAAGACAAAAACTCTTCCAACGAGTTAGAAACTGCAGTAGTTAAGCCAAAAAAAAAGGAAGAGACTAGAGTTACTGTGTAAGTTAGTGAACAACTCACTCTGAAGTGATAATGGATTTACAGCCACATTGAATGGCACCTGACCCCGCACATGTAAAGAGGTCACCAACTTACAGAGAAGGGGCTGCTGGGAGTCAGAGTACAGTATCACCGGATGGTAGACCCTAAAGGATCCCAGCTCGCAGATTTCTCATTAAAAACACATGTTCATATATCAACTGTGCAAAGTGAAAAGTCAAAGTATCCCCTTAGGATGACAGAGAGGAAATCAATCATAGTTTAGGAGTGAAACTGCACTACAACTGCGAGTGTAATGGAAAACAATATAGCCTGGAGACCGTCATGCATGGTTAAATCAAAATCACTTCAATTATCATGACAGTCTTCCCTCGGTCGACCACGGAGGGGGAGCGGGATGTTAGAGGGGTTAAGTCAGCTTTTTGACAAAATACTTCTTCTAACTTTACAATATCTCCTGCATTACCTGATGTGCGGCTTTCCCTGAGGAATTTTGAGTGGAAAATGGTGCGCGTACACACAGGATTTGCCTGGAAGATCATACCCCTCTAATAGGATTAGTGTGACACCATGAGTTACACACGGTGAGTCACAGTTTTATTGTAACCTTTGGTAAAGTGCCATTCCAAACTGGACCATCTGTTTTCAATTTGCCATTGCACCTTCTCCCCCAAATACAGACGCTGCAATATGTTGTTCGGCTGGTGCTCCACACAACAAAAAATAATTCATCTGTTTCCAACATCACACTGTACAAGCTTGTGGCAGCGACATTAAAAGCTCTTTGAACACATACAGACATGTGGATCTTGTTTTGAGTGAGTACATTTTTCCTCGTGCATGAATATCAAAGCCGAACTTGTAGAGGTAAATGACTGCTGCTCAGTGTGAGCCCTCCGTTTGCCCTCCTTGCTAAAGAGCAACCTGTGTGAAAGCTGGCCGGACCGCCCTGCCACTCGGAGGAAAATGTCCTTGATGTGGGCATCGTGTGGTGCCAAGTTAAACGGCCATGTGCACACCTTTCTCCTCCGGGTCTCCTGCTGGATTCAGAGGTATGTAAATAGGTCTGGGTTGGCGCCAGAGATGCAGAGATGGTGCTGTGACAAGAGGCACGTACTCAGATGCCATAACCTGGACTGGAGACGGCGAAACAGATGCCTTGTCAGAGATGGACCTCACCGCCATGGAAGCTGGCAGCCAAAAAAAATGATTTGGCAACAGCTGTGCGCAGTAAGTGGTCAAACCTGGCAACCACAAGCCTGAATACTTATGATACAAGGTATTTTAGAGGGTTTCTCGATCCCAGGGGGTTAGAAACTCCTCGCAAAGCCGTTTGCGGCTATTGCACAGGTTAACATGAGAGAGAGGAACAGCTGCAAGACCAAGCAGTAAAGATTAGAAAGTTAAAGAGTACCTCTTGGTATGGATCGGCTCTACACGGGGTAAAACAACACTCTACCTGTGTGCTAATCGGTGTAGTGTGCTGCTAAGTCCACTAGTGTCAAATGTATGCCTGTGGCTACATCATATCCAAACATTTCTTCATGCTGTAATTAAAGGGCTGGTCAGCCTGCTGATCCTACACTGAGAGGGATGTGACCTTCCTGAGAAGGCGTATTACATTATGGCTGGCTGCCTGCGGTACAATATGGCTTCACAGTACTTAGCACAGGATGCATTCCAGCAGGAAGATCTGCTCGCAAGATAACAGCATCCACACACAGCCAATAACGCCTCGCTCCCAGAGATAAGTGGTGTCTCCTTAAAAAGGCTGATGTGATAAAGCTGCGAAGGAATGCACTGCAAACGGGGAGGAACGGCCACATTATAACAAGCCTATCCGTTATCGCCGGAGATGCTAAGGAGGTTTGTTTACACGTCGCAAGACATAACATGTGGATGATCAGGTTCAGGTTTTAGATCTACTAAAGGGCCTTGTATCTCCGATGATGTCTTTTACGACAGAGACACGTCCTCAGCTAAACCTGGGGCTGTAAAAAACATCTGGAAGGAAGAGGATGGAAAGAAAATAACGCGTGTCCTCAAATCACATCGTACAGTAGTGTCTTAATCGGTACTGCAGAGTAGCGAGACCATGTTCAGCTGCGAACAGCATCCGGCAAACCTCGTATTTTGTCCAATCTACACCTCAGACCGAGATTTACAAACAGTAGGGACGCCATCTTTATTGCACAGGCCTTTAACTTTCCAGCCATCTGTTTGGAGGTCTGTTTGTACCCAGTCAAAGGAGTGTTTTAATGGGAAGAATATTTACTCCTCTATAAACACAGTAGCAATCTTCTGACCGGACCAATAGCAAGTTTGCTGTTGCTGCACCAATATTTGCACTGCGAGGTGGGGATTCGGAGCGTATTCTGCACTAGGTGTTTATCTGCCGAACAAGCAAGGAAACCGCGTATTTATCTTTCGGTATGGTAGCACATCATGAGCTCAGATGTGTGTCAAGAAGACAAAACAAAGCCAAACATTTCAGCTGCTCAGACCCAACATGAGGTAAAGTTTATGATAAGAGAGGAAACATATGGAAACCCACGCGAGTTTATCGAGTTTATCACCCGGATCTTGGCAGTAGATTGCCTGAGTATATACATCTGAGCCACTTATTAAGCACTGAGATAAATTGGACAGTAGCCTATTCATAAGTCAACAGCGCTGGAATCTTATGGTTTCCACTGTAAAGCCGGTTTAATGGGTGACGGCTGCGAGGAAACAGAGCCCAGTTCAGCTCTGACTGGCATTTACATAAGCATCTGGCTGAAAACCAGAGTTAAAATGGAGATTATTTCACAATACTTGTAAAATCGTTAGCAAATGGGAGTGGGATTGGGTTGCATTTGCATGGCTGGGTAGTTGGTGTACATCCACTGGCTTTGTTAAGCAAAAAAAATGCTTTTATTGCCACAGTTTTAGCCATGGCTGTTACGCTGGGATAACAATGTTGGCATGAGGAAATTGAGCTATAAGAAAGGCTGTCTAATTGCCCAGTGACCTCAACATGAGGAATGATGCTGTAATTCTATCAAAGCATCCCTCTTCCTCCCGCTTTGGATCATTTCAAAAGCACACAGCACATTGATTGACAATTCAAGGAAGCTTTTGGAATTCGTGGAAGCCTGGAAAACAACTTCTGTCTGTTTTTTTTTTAATGTCTGTTTGTGCTGGATGGTCCCCTGCTGAAAGAGAAAAAGGAGACCTGCATCCAATCAGCCTTGAGGTGGGAGCTGACAGCAGGCGAGGACGTCAGCAATTTTTTATTGTACCAATGCGCACACACACGCACACACACACACACACACACAGACTAAAATATACACAGCCAGAGAATACTTGTGACGTGTGACGCTAACCGGGCAGGAAAACATTACAGCCTCCACAAATAAACCTTCCCATCTTGTGCCCATAAACTAATCTTTTCATTAACTCCCTGACTTTGATTGACTGAAACAGCTTCAGGACATACTTTCTATACACACGGGCCACATAATGTCAGCCTTGTACGCCGAAGGTGTGAATAAGGCGCTTGATCATCTCCGCTGACCAGGTAAACTAACCAGACGTGGGTTTGTTTTTGCTCCATCGCTACAGTACACTTCAACGCCAGACCTGGACCGTAACTCACATTTCTGCCGTGCTCGCTCGGCGTGTGAGGCAAGGTGTGTGTTACATACAACATGGCTATAGCATGTGAAGCGCGCCGTGGAGAAAAAAAAAAAAAATGTCAGGGGTGCGTGAGGCCAGGCTTCCTTTCGGTGATGTCATGGGAGAAAGCTGGGGGCTGCCTCGTCTACCTCGTCGCCCTCCCTCGCCTCTACCTCTCCGCCGCACCACCCCCCGGTCTCTCATCTGTCCGTGCCTGCTGACAGCTCTGCACACTGGCCTCTTTCTGCTTGTCCTCGCCCCACCCCGGGCCGCAGCGCGTTCCTCCTATAAGGTCATGTCGAAGGAATGCCTGAAAAAGCCTCGCTGCTGTCGCTGCTTGAAAGCCCCTTTCATTACGCCGGAGCGTGTGAAGACACAGGAGGCATGACGAGCTCCCTCCTTCCTCTATCCTTCATGCCTCCAATAAAGCCCTGGCAGGTGGGGGGCAGTGTACATCGAAAGGAAAACAGCGGTGGAATAATGTTGCCACTGTACACGGGGGCGAAGAGTGGGCTTCCGCCGTGGGTAGCGTGCCCGGCGATGTGTGGTCTGGCTTTGATTAGGGGAAAATTGAGCATACACACTTCATAATAGCAGCATGAACTCACCAGGAACCCAGAATCGGGAACAGACGGCCATCATCAAGAACCAATTAGTTATCAAAACACAGTTCATGTCTATTGTGAGCTAATCTGGATCAGGCGACTTGAATCGAGATGGCTGTTAGTACATCTGTAGCTGTGCCTGCGCCGTCGCTGACATCATTTGACTGCAAAGGAAAATGACGGGTTGCATTATCCTTCCCCTCGCCAAAGGCAGCCCCGGCAAAGCCGTGTGGGAGCTTATACTGAAAACCTACACAACCTTCTCCGCTAAGCGAACCCGACACCACGCCGGCTACTGTATCCTTAGTCAACCATCACACTCTCTCCCATGTCTGCTCTCGCTTCCTGGGCAGCTCCGGGACGCACAAGGCCCGCTTTGTGTGGCGCCCTCAAAACACAAGGTGTGTGCGTTTTCACTAGACAGGGTGGAAAATTGCCTTTAATGTCCTCCTCCTCCTATTCCTCCTCCATCTCCTCCTCCTAACACCCCTCGCACGTTCCCTCCCGCCCCCGAAATACAGTAACACACTCTCCTTTCTCTCAATAGCTTCTAAATACAGGCCTGGTTAGCTGCCGTCTTATTTTTGACTCAGTGATCCTGTGATCTCAAACGCCACCAGTTTCCATTCTCATAAAGGAGCCTTTTTCGAGGCTTTCCAGCCGGAGCCAGAAATGTGAAATGTGGCTCACAGTTGTCAGTTTGAAGGAGCCCATTTGGTTAAAGGAGGTGATGTGTGTAAGGGAGGAACACTGAATACATGGAGTGACACTCAAGAGACCAGCTTTCTTCCCTCGGTTACAGTTTTGCAACAGCTTCACTGTTTCCACACTGACAAAACTCCTCCTCTCTCTCTCTCTCTCTCTCTCTCTCTCTCACTCTCAGAGGAGATAACATGAGACAAAACCACTTCAGACATTTCACTCCATCCCCCGTAAAGATCCTGAAATGAGGGGATTTCCCGTCTGAGAATGACATTACGAGGAACGGCACATTTGAAGGAAACATTTATGGACAAACTCCTCCGAGACAGGGTTCAGGGGTCACTGCCTCACGTGAGCGTGGGCGCGCTCAGTTTTTCCACCGGGTCTGTAAAGACGTAGGACTTGGGGGGGAAAAAAAAAAAAACATGGCTTTAGTGTGGTGTTTAAGTGTTAAATCCAGAGCAGGCAAAGACTTTGTTCACACATAACAGGGTCCTCAAGAGTAGCACCAAGGAGAACACCAGTTTGTGTTGTGTGTGTGTGTTTGTGTGTGTGTGAGGCGGTGAGTATGTGTGTGTCCCGGCAGACAATGCCAGCATTCATCCAGCCACTCAGTTCTCACCCTGTCCCACCCCTCCATACCCCAGGGAAATATAAAATGTATTTGTTCATGCTGAAATCAATCTGCTGCTGTAGCACTCAGCTGTATAGAAATGACAAAGGGCCTACAAGGCATCGCCTCCCATAGCACTCAGCTTCAGGTGCAGGGGCTATGCTGAGGGGAAACTAATTAAAATGCATTTGCTTTACCAAAGTGAACAGTGTGTTCACAGTTTGTCTGGTATTCTCTCAGAGTTGTAACAGAACATTAACACGAGGGACACACCGGAGGACTGTCCTTAGGATTTTCAGTCTTTGCCTTCATTTGCATAGTCGTAAAAGTTTCCCAAGACTGTTAAGCCAGGCATACATCAATTTCAGAGTCCCAGGGGGTTCAAGACAAAGTGACAATATCACAGTAAAAAACGGCCGGCCTGTGCTTGCGCTGGCTGTCGATCAGCGTGTCACCCTGATGCAGCTTTGGATGTCTCGATCATTTTCAGAAGAGCAGACAAATACACTGGGCGTGAAGCAACTATTATAGTCCAGCGAGGCCAGATCTACCAGACTTCAACGTCATGTCAACTCTGTTTGAAGTCAGCTTCACTCCTTCAGTCCTGTAATGTGCAAACACATGTTGTTGCCACATCCTAAAGTTGTGAGCACTATTTGGATGCAAGATGGTATTCGGCAGCTTGGTAGTTAGAATGTGAGATGCAAGATGTTGCATGTGTAACGCGCGTTTGGCCTCGAGGTACTCACAGGGGAAACTGTCCTATGGTGTGACACCGTAGTGATGCAGTTTTAGCACAATTTCAGTGCTCCGAGGACTCGCTAGGACATGATTTTATCTAAAGTCCTAGAATTAGGGTGATGATGAGTGGCAGAGTCATGTGGATTTCTATGTCCTCGAATGCCTGCTGTCAAATGTGACTGTAGGGCAGAAAGCACAGTGAGGTTGAGCAAACTGCAGCTGTGCCACACAAGTTGCAACTATTTTACAAGACAAGATTGCTACATCCAAACTATGTGTCATTTTTTATTTGACATAAATTTACGTTATGATTTCTTTCCCGGCCAAAGCGGCATGGAAGCCTGTATGTGAGAGCTGTTTCCCACATCACTGAAGAATGTTAATCTGCAGAGTTGATGATGAGTGAATCAGCCTCCATGGAAGAGACATCATCTAAATGGTTTTTTCAGGGCTAAATGTCACAAGAATTTACCCCGGAGTGGAGTGCGAAAAGTTCACTCGCCCTGAGGGAGTGTTTCCTTCTTTAAGTTTCAAGCTTGGTTCGGCCCATTCTCTGCTGAGGCAACGGATCTCACTCACACAGCACCGACTCAAGCCTGTCCATCTCTCTGCCCCAAACCGTCAATGCAACAGCCACTGTAAGATCACAAAAAGATCCTCCTCGGGCCGCAACACACTTCTGACGACAACATGAAAGAAACAAGAAACGGCCAGGAGAGTGAGTGAAAGAGCGGAGTCAGCACAGCTAAAGGATTACCTGAAGGAGAGAAGAATGTACCTCCTCCGATTTCTCTCTAAAGCTGCTGGTGGTGTGTGAGCTGAGGCTAAGCTGCCCGGATCCAGGGCAAAATATGTGGGTTCAAAGGACCAGGGACAGACAGGAGTCTATTATATGAAGCCTGTCTGAGCTGTGGAAGATCACAAAGAGACAGCTCACGTGCTCTGTTAATGAAATAGTGGGCCTGTGCCGGGTCCCAGGCTCATGAAATAAGTCTCAACTCACCATGTGCTTGAGCCAGAGCCACTGAACAGGTAGTGCGGGGTGTGTTTGTGTGTGTGCGCGTGTGTGTATGTGGTTATTTTTGGCGGGAACACATTGTCTACCCACTAGCCTGGCAAACAGAATACTTTCCTGCTACTGGCTTCGTTTGAATAGCAACAATTTCTATGAAAATGCAGCTTCTCTCTGTTTTGACCTCCTGTCCATACAGACAAGATGAAAATGCAGCTTTTGGAAAATGCTGTTCAGACTGCAATTTAAAAAAAAAAAAAAAAAAAAAAAAAAAATGCTCTTTGCCTTTTGCCATCAGGGCAGTTAAAACTTGGTAACATTAACATCACCTCTCCAACTCACGCCACATTCGAGTTGTAACTTATCATTTCCAACCTCCCAGCAGGAAAGACCAAATAGAAAATCTTCCTACTGGTGAGCCAAGATTTCTCAACCCCCAGTTCGCAATTTGCTGTCAACGCAGCTGCCCACGCTGTTAACCGGAAAAAATCATTTGACCTTTCTGATATTGTGTGATTTGGGTGACTTTCAGCAAGGTATCACATCGCTGCAACCTCTGACGCTCGCCATTATTCCACCTTTTGTTTTCATTTGGAAAATTCAGAAGGAGCTCTGCCTAATTAGTTTGTACATATGCACGTGTTATCTTTACTTGAATATTATTACGTTTTGAAGCGTAACCTTTTTTTTGCATTTGTAACTACATCCACCAACCGCTTCAGTTACTTCTTTGCTCTGCTCATTTAGCGAGGATTTGTCTCTTTGTTTGCTTTATCTCATGTAAAGAGACATTTTTGAAAAGTCTCCCGTGGTGGACAGATTATGTTTCCAAAAAGAAAAATGAATACGTTTTCAGAAATTACTGTAGCCATACGGGCCAAAGATGGAGCCAAAGGAAGCCTCTAAGTATCTCACGTACATCTCCCTCTCACTTTTCCCATCGGCCTCCTATTTTCTCCATCACTATTTCTCACCACTATCTCTCCCTGCGTTACATAGTGGAGTTCCCCTGCAGAGACCACCACTGGAGAGGATGCGTCCAGACCCAGGAGACAGACTTTGTGAGTGGGAGAGGGGAGGAAAAAACTCTTCCAGCGGTTTTGGGAAGGAGGGACAAGACATACAGATGCAGGTTGGTCCTCTAAACACTCAGTGGGAGGCAAAAGGCGGATTGCAGTTCATCAAAACATGAAATGCATCCAGAAAAGATAAGCAGTGTGGCTTTGGGCTGTATTGTTAGGGATAAACTCTCTGTTTCTTTTGATTTAATTCTCCTTCTCGTCTTCCTTCTCCAGCCGATCCCTTCTCTTCCTGCTGTGAAATGAAGGACACCTGTTGCTTATTTTTCATGCCTCCTTCCATCTCTCTGTCTCCACAAACATCATGGATAAAACAAAGGCTGGCTATTGGTAATTTGCACTGCTGGACTGATTCTGTAACTTCTCAGAAACCATGGGCAACAGTACCAAAAGTTTTTTGTGTTGTGGTGTCAAAAACAAAATGAAAACAAACAAATAAAACACAGTGAGGCGTGTGCCAAGTGAACAAAGAAATATAAACACAATGAATCAAAATAGGGATAAAGTATTGCATAAATCTTACTGACAGACTGGAACCAACAGTGTGGATTCGACAAATTTTTGACATTCTTTCAAACCCATAACAATTCAGGGAGTCTTTTTTTTTTTTTTTTTAAAGGCCCAACTATAAGGAGATATGCATGTGCAAAATACCAATGCACACTAATGCACAACTACTGTGCCTGTCTTGGCACAGAGTGCCATGTGTATGATGTGTATAATTCCAGCAGTCAACTCAAATCACATATATTGGAAGCACATGAGTGTTAAAAACACTTTGCACACACAGAGAGAAAATAAAGAAAGCAAGCAGATCTTCAGTTGGGGGGGAAGCTCATAAGTCTGAGCCCCGGGTAACTTATTTCAGACATTTTCTCAGCCAGTTGCTACTTCCCTCCGGACTGCTGCCTCAAAGCTGTGGCCACGCCGCCGTGTCAGGGGTCGACACACCGCTACATTTCAACTGGCTCTTCTCGCACACTCGCCATGTGTGGGGGTGTGTGGACGCATGCATGAGAAAATACAAACTGTTGAGTTCATGTGCATAAGTGAGTAAATGACTTTGTGTGTATCTGTGTGTGTGTGTGTGTGTGTGTGTGTGTGTGTGTGAGAGAGAGAGAGAGATCAACTCAGCTTGTTGGCGTGTGAGTGCATATATATATATATATATACACACACACAGACACACACACGTGCACCCACACAGACAGACAGTGATTTACTGGAGGAGCCCGGCTAATTTATGACATCATCCCCACTGAAGGTGCGCCCTCCCAGTCATGTGGTGGTGACTAAAAAAAGCAAGAACCCTATGAACAGCAGAGTTACACATCAATTACACACTCAGAAAACTCTTCATTTAAAAGGTTCAATAAGTGCAGTTTCACAAAAGAGGCCCTTCTAATGTTGCGTTCAGAAGAACTTCTATGTCAAGCTGGAGCCGTTTTAAAACACTGGTACAAGATGTGATTACCTCAAATGTCCCAAAACACATATTGGCTTGAAAGACAGCAAATCTCATGTTCCATTTTAGCAGCAATTTAATCTTACAGGCCATAATTATTTTAACTTCTAAGGGCATAAGAGGTTCTGTTTAGAGATTTGAAACCATGCACATAAAATAATTCAGATAAGCACAGCCGCTGGGCTTTTATATCCATGGCACATACATGTGCATACAAACCCAACTTCACCCCAGGATCAATAAAGTTTAATCTCACCTTGGTGAAAGAGCATATAATTTTAATGATTTCTTCTGACTTGCTTGGAGTACCAGAGAAGTGTCATTTACATCATTTACATCACAGTGAGAGTGTGACATTAAGTTCAAGAGGAAAATAAGTATAAACTTAAAAACTAAACTGGACAATGAAGTTGACCTCATTAAACACTGTATTCTTCTCCTATTTGTTACTCCAGCAGGCTAAAAAAAACTTAAAGGTCTGAGTTCAGCTGCTCTGTATCAACTAAAAGGCGGCTGGTATAATGAAAGCCTCCAAAACTGAACAATACTCCAGCTCTCAAAGTTGCAGCCCCTGTAATGGTTTATAGTTGTTTACTGTTAGTCTGCTGGGTTTGATTTTCCACAGAAACAGCCCTGAATGTCAGATCTTCCCTCCAGCACTTGCATGCGGCATAACAGTTAGGATTTAAAAACATCGTCGAATGGCAGAAATCCCAAAAGAATCTGGATCGTAACCATCAGAATTTGACCGACTCATCGCTGAGCTTGTGGCTGCCTGCACGCTCAGTGGCATCCAGATGGCTTTTCGCTCGCAGACAAACAAATAGGTGAAAATATAAATGAGTGTGTCTTCACGATGGAGGAAATTAACAGCCGCCTACAGGGGACTGCATGTAAAAACGGCTGTCCTGCAGGCCTCTAAGAGGGATTTGAACTTGTTCCAATGAAACAACTTGTTCCTGTTGCTGCTGTCACATTACACAAAACTAGCATTCTTGACACACAGCATGTTGACTGGAATTTAGGCCAACCCCCCTCCTCGAAACACAGACACACACACACACAGACACACACACACATACTGACGAGAAGTGAGATCACATGAGATCAATCACTAGACACCCTTCTGAGATCCTTTTAGATCTCCTGTTACAAGCCGGGGTCCAGGTATGTGTGTCTGTGTGCGCTTGTCTGTGTAGAGCAGATGCTTTACACCGCCATAAAATTCAAATGAGCAGTTGTGCTGTGTTGGCTCACAGGAGAAATGTCATTAAGTGCGTAAAACTTCCTGGGTCACAGCTCACATCCTGCGGGGAGAAACTGGCACTGCTGCACAAGCCTGTTGTGTAAGAGAGATAAGCGCGTGTGAGTGAGAGCAAGTTTGCGCCTGTCTGCCTCTTCCTGTCTACGGGGCGACCCTCTGCGAGGACAGAGACTCCCCCACCTCAGCCTTTTTCCTTTTGAAGTCATCGGCGGTGAGTGGCTGGACTGAGCCGAGGTCGGGGGTCGTGCGGGTGCTGGGCTGACGACCTGGTAGTGAGACGTCCCAGGAACCGGCATTCCTGACATTCCCAAGCAGTGACGGAGGATCCAGGGAGGTCGGAGGAGACGCAAAGTGCCAGAGGCCGCCTTAGGCCACCCGCACATGAAGGGGGAGTCAATTTAGGCGAGGGTCTGGGCTGAATTTCTAAGCCTTAAGCCTGAATGGCTCAAGGGCTGGCAGCTAAAAGCACGTACAAGGCAATGCTTTTTACAGGCCAAAATAATATACATTTTTAGTGCAACATCACCCTACCTGTTTCAAGTAATGTTAAGCTAGTTAACCATCGAAGCAGCTTAGAAAAAGAAGGTTAAACACGATATAGAGCAGCACACCAGGCAGCCAATCAGGACCCTGTCTGATGCAGAGCCATTGTGTTGCTTTGATATAATTGTCGTTTCTTCAGAGAGAGTGAACGGAGGTCAGCGGGGGCAAAGTTTGAGACCAGGCGAAGACTAACAGTATATGACTGAGACACTCAAATGTTTCTGAGGCATGAAGGTCCAAGCCAGCATGGTGGGTGATTTATCCAGCGGGGACAGGGAAATTTGTACCATTTGGTGAGTGCCAGGTGTCAGTTTCAGACCCTGTTGACAGCTGACAAATTCTGAGTTTAACGTAAATGTGATTATTTGAAAAACTATAAAAAGGCAATCTAATGACAGAACCAATTACAGACCCCTACACCTTCAATCAGCCACACTCACCGCAGGCAGCTACAGAAGCAGTGAGATCATCTTCACAAACCATCAAAGCAGACTCCAGCCCTTAAATCTGCGGATCACTCGGGACTTTGATCACTTCTTCTTTTCTTTAGTCTTTAAATATACTTAATAATTGGTAGTGACTTGTAGGCATTTTTGGCTCCTGCTTACGCCAGCTGGGAGCCTGGATGTGGAGCGATCATGGGCCCCAGCAGGCCTGATGAGAGGTTTAAGGAGTGAGTTGTGATGGCGCTGCCCAGCGAGAGCCTCTTTCTCTCCATATGTCACAACATGCTGATACCAGCGTGAGGCCGGGCCGGCCGACGGCAGCTTTCTAATCTAGACTGCGGTTGTGTACAACATGAACAGCAGAGAGTCAGATGCTGCTTGTAATTTCAGTGACTGGAAGGGCGTCTGCCAAGCACATGGGCCAGATGAAAGATTATATTCAAAAGTAATCATCTGAAATCAACTTAGAAAGAAACCGCGGTCAAAGTCATACCTGGAATAAAAACGTACTAAATCCATGAGCTTGGACCTCTTAGCAATGCTAATTCCTTACAAGCCAAAATTCAGAACTGGCAATAATGCGATCCATGTGTATTTCCCCAGAGATTATAAATGGAGCTCCAGTGAGGATTTCCATCTTTCATTATGAAAAGCTGCTTCCACTTTACTTCTGCCCTCCATTGTTCATTGTTGCAAGGCCAAACCTTCCTTAGAGAGCGAGCAAAGCCTCGACTGTTGAAGAAACCGGGCTGCTAGCGATATGGACACCGGCTAATGGGAGCCAACTGACCCGGCGGAGTCTGAGTGGATCCATTTGGTTTTCATTCCACACCGGGTGTTCAGGAGAGTGCAAGTCTGTGTCTCCTTGATTGGGCCTATTTTAGTGAAACTGAGCTCTCATAAGCCACTATAATGGGTTACCACAACAGTAAATGAGTGCAGGTTTGAATTCGTCACGGCGGGATGGGTAGAAGTGGAAAGAGTGAGGGAGAGAGGACAGAGCTTGCCCAGATGTGGGCAATCTGTTTACAATCTTACACCATTTGCTTGTCTGTTGATCACATCGTTTAGATTCAATTTCCTGTCGTAGCAAAGCCTCGGTGGCCACACACTGAGAGCCCCGCAGTGTGTGTGTGTGTACTGCTTGTACATCTGTGTCTATGTTAATGAGTGAGGGAAAGAATTTGAGAGATATGATACACAAAATATGTAGCTGAATGGATGATCTGAGCGGATATGTGGGAGCTGTGCAAAGTGGAATGTTTTGTTTATAAAGATGAAAAACTTCAATTTTCACGAGACAATTAAAAATAAACAGGGGAAATGTTGCTGCAGATGCAGTGCTGGGACATTTATAAATCCTGGCTTTGTGTTCCTGACCACAAATAGCAATGGGCAATGCAAAACAATAATCATTTTTGCAGTGATGCACCCACTTAAACTTAAATTTAAATCATTGCTGTCATAATAACATTCATAATAAATAAATATAATGTCAGTTGTTATATCATGCAGTAGCACAGTAGTTTTCAAGTTTTTGCTTGCAATGTGCTGAAAATTGAAATAGTCATTCAGAGTAAGAAGCCATTAAGAGGCGACACCAGAGCACGGCGCTCCAGTGGAGACAAACACTCTCCATCTACCGTGTAAAGATCTCATCTCCTGTTGAGATAGAGCCTGCACACTTAGGACCATAACATTTCCTCAAAGGAGATTTTATCACACACCTTGATCAGGTATTGTGATCAACTGAGGCCACATTCACACTGCAACTACAAGAGCTCTAATTCTGTTTTGTTCACTCACGACACTCTGCCCTCTTCTTCACCTCCTCACCACTATCATCATCACTCTCTGAAGCTACACATTCTGCAGAAAAAACATATACAAATCTCATGATCAATCGCACAAGTGCCTCTGTCGCTGCAGCCGCAGAAAAGGTCCATTCAAAGCTTCCCTTGTGGCTGAGAGTCTGAAGTTTCGGTTTTCAGTTGAACCTCAGAGACGAGGTAATCCAACAGGAGCCTTGCAACACTAAGATGTACCCCTCATTTCCATCAAAAAACAAAACAAAACAAAACAAACAAAAAAAAACACTTTTGTCTGGGGGAAGGGAGCGGCTTTGTGCATTTACAAACACAGTTTCTGGTGATGTTGGCCATGACAGTGAATGACTGATGGAGCTTAATGCAACTGTACCCGCCATCCTGAAGCACTTAGGAGTCACAGATATCCATCGGCACCCCTAAGTCTGCGTGGCAGAGCACCCCACCTGGCAATGGTTTCTGCCGCAGTCACAGAGGGTCACCGGCAATAAGATCGACACGCTGTGGTGTACAACTGAGCCCTTCCTGCTAAGAGCACTTCAGGAAATAAAAACACATTCAGGGATTACCTGTCCACATTAAATGAGAGTCAACATGAGTTCAGCTTGGATCCTAATTGGGGCTTTTACAGCCCGGCAATATGCACATACACACATTTAAGGAGTACAGAGCATTTAAAGTTCTTTACCTATCAAAGCACTGTGTGCATGTATATGTGTGTGTGTGTGTATGTGTGTGTGTGTGTGTGTGTGTGTGTGTGTGTGTGTGTGTGTATGCTGAGCGATTATGCCTGCCTGTTTATGCATCTAACTGCATCTGGTTCTCTGCCTGTTTGTGAAATCTTGCACGTGAACACCTTAGGCAGTGGTTTGTTTTGTGTGTGTGTGTGTGTGTGTGTGCCTGCACAAATGTGTTTAAACATGAGTACGTTCCAATCTTCCAGCTGGGATAGAGAGGTTACAGACTCCAAGCACTTATTGAGCAGGGAGAAGAAATAATGCTGAGCGCTGACCCTCGAACAGGGCCACAGATTCTCGCCAAATATTTGAATGCTCTCCCGTCAAATGTCTCCCCCGCCACAGCAATGCACCAAGAGAGACAGAGAGACTGACAGACAGACACACAGAGAGCTGGTGTTGTCCTGCCAAGCACCACAACACAAGCTGAGAGGATCTGTTCCTCCAAGAATCCTACACATCCAGACCCTGGCAGCCCTGACACTCTGCCGCACTTTAAAACTTATTTTCAGGCTGCGACTTTGGCAGGAAACAATGCCAGTTGTCACTTAAAATAGTTAACTGTGCGGCTGGTGGGCCTCCGTGGCTATTAAACTTTGGTACGCAGTATTTCGAGACATTTGTGGGATGGATGTCATCTGTGCCTGAGCCACGGAGGTGAGAGACGGAAAGGTTCCAGTTTCAGGTCTAGACTCTGCCCTGTTATACACAGTGTACTTTGAGGAAGTGGTTTGGCAGGGGAGGACAAACAGGAGGTCTGAAATGAGACATCTGTTCATTATAAAATGTCTGCTTCTTTTTTTTAAATTTTTTTATTTGGAGAAATTCTGGTTGTGGCTAGTAGAATGTGGTCAAACATCTGAGTTTGTTTCACAATCACACATTCATGCTGAGTGAGGAATTATGAAAGAATCTGTATTTCAAAACACATGCCGGCTTATCTGAACAGGCAGAGACGAAAACATCTCAAACTGATGAATGCCCCGCAATATTTATGAACACCTACATCAAAAGTAATGAATAACCAACGCAGGTCCGTGAAATCTGGACTGCGACCAGTGAAGAATTCACTGCAGGAGAAGTCGTTCATCAACCAAATGTGTCAATAAGTAAGTAAGTGAGTAAGAAATATTCTCGCTTTGAAGCAGCAAGCAAACTGGCTGGACAGATCTGAGTGCAGTATCAAAGGCAATTAATCAACAATTTTCTCTCTAAGAAAAACAAAATAGTTTTAATAAAAATTCCACCAGCTTCTGGAATCACATCACATTATTTATTTATATCGCACCGTATGTGAGGCCTTATGCAAACACACTTTGAGTTGCTGTGTAGCCACAACAGTGATTAATTTTAATCATGATTATCTTCAGATTCTTATTGGTCTTGTTGGAAGCTTGGCAACTTGTCCTTGGAGCTGAATCAATAACTGATGTACTAGAGAATATTTTAAAAGCTCCTCCTAAAGCAGACGATTGCACTTCATAATAAGACATCTAATCGCAGACGCCCAGAGCGCACAACACACTCGCCCAGGCGCCCCTGAGTCAGCAACATCCATCAGCTGATGCTCACTACACGGTGTGATTCAGACCTGAGGAGGCTCTCGCCCCGGTGCTACTTCCTCCTCTGCTGGAAAGAAGACGGGCCTGAGAGAAGCCGCGCTGTGAAACTAAGCAAAGGAGGAAGCGATGAGAGGAAAATGTCTGATATTAAACATGGAACATTCTCAAACTGTGAGTCACGACTTCAGCTACTGGAGTTTGCAGCAGGAAACCAGACAAACACTGTGTGAAGCAACACAGTCAGCATATTTCAGCCTCTTAATTAGAGGCCTACTCCAATGTTAAGCGGGATTTTTACATGGTGTATGTAAACGGGGTATATTTTGGGGTTTTACACCAAACTTGCGATTTGGTGTGATTCTTGACATTTCTATTAGGGACCCATCCTTTCATTATTCTACCCTTCACTGATTACCACTGACTGCTGTTTCATCATAGTCAGATAATGAGAGTCTAAAAACAGCATGCTAATCACTAAAACAAGTTGGAGTGGCAGATTGTTGTTGTTGTAGAGCTTAATACCAGGGTGCTTGCTCCAAATGTTAGTCTGCACAGAACTCCTAAGGAACAAGCATTCCTTTCACTGTCAAACCAAGGATTTCTCAATTAGACTGCTGACTCCTGACCCATCTCCCAAGTGAGCGACTAACATCATTATTGGAGCTTGTCTTTTCTAATGTCAGCCTCAGTCGGTACTGGGTATGATGGCCATTTGATACCTGTCAGCAAAATAATGTTGTCATTCTAATTTTAAAAAACAAACCAACAAACAAAAACAGAATTCTTTAGTGAATAAAGTACAAAAATGAAAAAAAAAAATCTGTCAGTGCACGTATGACTACATCTCTCAGCTATGACAGCACGTGTAGGGGATTGAGGCTACAGGAATAGCATTCGTAAGACTTCGGGGGGAAACAGCCAGGGAAATGACAAACTGACGTGTTAACCTAACTACAGGCCAGGGAGGCCAGAGTTCACCCCACCCAGCCGTTTAACAAGAGGCTTTCGGGCACAACTGGCCTCGTTTTCCATCATTCTCCCTCTCTCTTGCATGGTAATGTTAATTATACTCTGGAGGAGCCTTTTATGACCCACGGCCAAACTGTTGTCACTGGGTTTAATGAATCAGACCCGAGGTAGTAGCTTACGGCAAAATGGGATTTACACCACGCTAAGGTCAGACTGTCTCATTTGTGTGTGTTTGAACCAAAGGTGTAGAACAAAAAAAAAAAAAAAAAAAAAAAAAAATCCCTGCGGACAGGTTTAAATAGTGCTGATGAATGACCATGACATCACTCGGCAAAGCTCTGAGTCTATCATCACGGCTGTGTAATAGCCATCTGGAAACTGACTTTGGGGGCCGCTGACCAGGCAAGGCTGGTCAACTTTTGCCCCGAGTATCACAGAGAGGCCACCTTCGAGGAGACTTCTGTGAACAAAGGGAGTCAAGGTTTACTTCGACAATTAGGGTGCTTGTACGTTCACGGAGACGGCACGTAAGGGAAAAAGCCATGACGCCTTCCAAGGTTTCCCTCATCCGTCAGCTGCAGAAGCCCGAAGACCGCTGATTTGAATCGTGGCCGTACGAACAACATTATCATAAATCACTCTCCTGTTAAACCAGATGTGCTGGAGAAGGCATGCGCGCTTGCTGCAAATGACTCTTCCTCCTTACGAGTGAGGACGCTAAACCTCGACCGTGAGCAAAAAGTTCAGCTCTGGAGAACGTGGTTGATTCTGGCAGTGACCTCCAGTCCCAGTGAAATATTTCACATGATTTATGACTTTACACCAAAGCAAACAGTGGCTATGTATGAAAAATATACTTCCTTAACTACGGAAATCGTTGAGTTCATTATGTCTGCTGTATTATTGTTGGTCAAAGGCTTGTTAACTGGTTCACTGCCAGTTTATTCAAAAGTAAGCCTCTGCTTACGCAAAAATCTATGCACGTTTGAAAAGAAGAAAAACCTTTTCACCGATGAACTTTGAATGACCAATCAGAGAACGGTTTAAAAACATTTTTTTGCCATAAAGGGGGCTTTGAATAGGAGCTGCAGTATTCATTCACCTTTTAATGTGAGTGTTTCCTCTCTTCCAGACCTGAGTCATCCCACAGACAGCTGCTACAGTAGGAGAGAATGACCTGAGCTGTGTCTGGCCAAATAGTACCACTTCCTTTCCTTTTACTCTAGTGAACTTTGCCAGGAAAACTTAATAGTTTGTTTCCTTATCCTGAATGAAACACCATGTCAGGGCAATTACTGCATGATGAAAGTGAAGTGTTCACTGTAGATCACTACAACAGAGAAACTGGCAGCACTGGTCAAATTAAATAACCCTGGGGTGAGAAAGAAAAGGTCCAGTCACTGGAATGAAATCCTTCCACTGAGTCACAGCTTAGATAAGAGGACATCCCCAGGGGGAGAGAGGAAATCCCCAGCAGTCTGGAGGGGAAAAACACCGCCAGACCTCCCAAAACAAAGCTTTCTGGAAGTCTCGACTGCCACCACCATTGCGACTAGAACCAGCTGGCTTTCTGCTTGACCTGTGAGGCCTCCGTCACGGCCTGTCCCTCAAGAGGCTCACAGACGGACGACTACACAATCTTCCTGGATGGAATCTGGGTAGATGATCAGAACTACAAAGGAAATGTGATCATTATTAGCGATGCGTGTGGGGGTGGAGCCAAAAATGCCTCCCTAAGTGGGGTCTGACTTCACTTCCTTCCTCTTCACAGCTGGATCGCGCTGAGCCCATGAGGATGAACCCGGCCACATCTGCCCCCGTCTCGTCTTCCTGCCTCCGTTCACCAGGGACGGCAGGCAGCCGACCACGCAGCCTCCGGCCACAACTGCTGTTTCCATTAACTTCATTACCTACGCTGCTCACCACAAACCATAGACAATATTCGACTAACAGTCCATTGTTTGGATTTTAAGTCATTTCACTGTGGGCTGCAATGCCACGAAATGCTGTGGTGGCACAGTGAGGGGAAGTAATAGCTGCAAGGAGACATTAAATAATCACAGTCATAAAACGTCTCCAACTTAACGTCATTGGAAAAAGGTAGTCACTTTGGGATATGGTATGTGACAGCCTGAGGAGAAACTCAGAGCTGATGTGCTACTGTGTGTGTGTGTGTTAGCAACTGGAAACATTATAAAAACATTTGCTTCCAAAAGAGGGGTAATTCCCAAAACAGCATTTGTAATTACAGAGCAGAGGGATGACAGGTAAAGCACCCAAACTGAGGCTCAGCTTTCACTAAGCAACCCACAAAGCTATTTGCCCACTTTTGCATGCCACAAGTGTTGGAGAAAGCTATAGTTACAGCAGCTAATAACACCTACTGTGGCCCACTGTGCAAGGCCCTCAGGATAACGAGGGTGTAGGTTTATTTTAAATGTGTTGCTACACTGTGGTAACAAAAGCAAACCAGGGGTAAGACATTCTCAAAGCCCCGTCAAACATTTACCTTGCCTTTTAATCTCAAACAGTTGAGGAAAGCGATACGCAGCTTACGGTGCACAATGGAAATCAGGCCCCGGACGCATCGCATTCCCACTGAGGTACAGCGCTGGGTTTTTCTTCTCACATAACTGCATGAGGGGTGTTATTAGTTAGGCGCAGTCCTAAAAAACAACCCCCCTCCATCCATTCATCCAGAAAGCTTATCCAGAAGGTGGTATAAGTTTCTTAAGTCCATCCAACCCCACGGAGTGTGTGGCGCCGTAGGGCACACAGGAGGAGAGGGTGAACCAAAGGTGAGGGTGATTTGGTAGGGGGAGAGCGGGGTGACATGATTGAAAACACACAGGCCGGGGGTTTCTTTTCCCAACATTTCAGTCATTTTCACACAGGGCTGGAGAGGGCTTAAGCTGATGTGGAGATGATAACAACTGTATACCAATATGCACAGACGCTTAAAACCAATCTGATTTCAGCCCATGCAGGTTTAGGGAGGCATGATGGGCTTGTCTGTGCCTTTGACTCTAGGATTCAATGAAGAAACAGCTGAAGATGAGCAGTTTTGCTCATGGTTCACTTTGTTATGCTGATACTTCAAGCCTGGGTTACTGCTGGCTATCAGATATCAACATTTGTCTCCTTTTACCCATAAAACCTTGTGTTGTTTCTTGTGGTTGGTTTGGATTCATCTTACACCCAACAAATTACACTTTCTCAGGCATCTTGATGCTGTTATGTAGTGCCGCTTGAGTTGGGATGCTTTTGTTTTTACCTGTCTAATCAAAGTGAATTAAGGAAGTAAAAGCCCCAGACTTTGAATAATTGTGTTCAGATATGCTCTGTTTAGACTTGTCCTAACTGTACAAATAGCAAAAGCCCTCACAACAGACAGCATTCATGCTGAAACAAAACGCTTATTCAAAATTCTGATCATCGCAGCACCACTAACTTTACATGAGCTCATCCTACCCTGGCAGCGATACTTCATCTGAGTCAGTGCCTGTCTTTCCCATTACAGGGACTACCCACTGATCCAATGACCTATTATTCGGAAACCCCAATAACCCGAAAAATGTCCTCTCCCAAAATATGGGCTAAGTTTAGGCAAAGGGTTCCTCAGGTTAAGCCAGCTTTTCTCGGCTGAGTTGCAAAACACCGGCAGTCACTGGACTCCAACAACTCCAGAGTGTGTATTTTAGAAGTAATGGGTGTTCATTTTCTGGATAACATAGGACTATGGGACATTTGGGGTTTTGGAATAATGGGCTATCGCACCAATGGCATAGCATCCACATTACTGAGCCACTCAGCAATGCCTCCCACCCCACACATACACCCGGAGCTGACGTTAAGAGCTGACCATCACGGCCATGAGCCACAACCAGGCTCTACTGTAGAAGCTATGACACAGTCGTGGAAAACATGAAACAGGGGAGCATGACTGACTGTATGTATGACATGTCTACACTTGGCTGAAACCACACTGTGAGAGGGAAGAAAAAGGCTGTATTATTGTTGGCTAGGCTGCAGCTGCTGTGAGGGGAGGCCCACACAAGAGCTATAGAGAGGAGAGACCACTTCATACAGACACCATCACTGGTCAAAAAAAAAAATTAATTTCAGCTCACTGGCATTCAGAAAGGTCCAATATTTGACCTGGATTCTTTTGAATGACACCAGGCCAAACAAAACGGTCTGATATATATTAAAAAGTTTGCACGGTGATGCGGTGGCTTACTGCAGGCGGAAGAATATCTAACTTTGAAGAAATTACAGTATGGAACTGTAATTACTCCTGGCAAGATTTTCCCAATAAAACTATAAAAGGGCAGTTGTTTACTGTCCAACATGAACATGATGTCATGATCCAACTTCTGTGTGACAATACAATGTCCCTACTGTAGAGAAAGTCATAATCCCCTCTCTGGTCCCAATTTGAGTGAGTATTATAGAATCCCTGGGGAAATAAGAGCCTAATTTCTTCAGAATGACGTCGTCTCCAGTGTGCATGAGGATTCAGCTCTCTGCCCTAAACCAGTGCAGGACTCACTAAGATCAGCCCAATAAAAATTCCTCCAAGATGAAGAGATGCTGTAAGCCACTGCACTGAGCAGCAAATCTTTCATTGGACTCCTGTTTGTATCCCTGCTGCTTAGCAACACGCCCACAAGGTGAGATCTGGCGGTGGGTTTTATTAATTACTAGCCTATCTGACAGGGATGAGAAAATGGAAGCGATATAGATGGTATTCTTTGGCACCATGGCATGGCTGACATTCAAAGCATCTTAATGAGTTGTGGTTCAGCTTGAGGGTAAGCTCGCGGTCACAGTAAAATTAATTACACTAGTATCATTATTTATACCAAATCTGCTAAAAATCCTCCAAAAAGCTCACTCTCACAAGCCTAGGCCGCAGATGTGAAATATTTTTAAAGCTATTGGCACCTATAATTAACTAAAGCCACACAGCAGGTCATTAAAAGCAAATATGTTGGGCTTTACTTTACAAGAGCTCAGGCTTTGCCAGTAAAGCAGCATCAAAGGAAACTGTGTTCTGTGGATTTCTAATGCGTCAGCACTCGACACTTGAGGACATCCACCCCACCACCCTCCTTCCCTCCACCGGGTAAAATGTATAGCCCTCCAAGGAGGCCAACAAAAGCTAAACATATTTCATCTAGGTCTCTGCAATGTGGAAAAGAAGCCACTCTGCCAGCCATGTGTCCAAGAGCAGTCTGCTTAGATTGGTGAGTCTCTGTAGAGACTCCAGTGTTGAGAAACGTGAAACAACAGTATGTCGTAGATTATTATTTTCCGGATGTTATGCGGAAACTCTCGGGAGGGAATTTAAATGAGATGTTACAGAGCTGTGAAGCCGCCTGCATACAGAAGACACATTGTTTTCGGTCATTAGAAACACCCTCAGTAGTGCGATGCTGTTAATCTGCTGCGCCACTTAACTTCTACCAGACAGCTGCTACTACACAATATTGCATTCACTTACATATCTTATCTAAAGTAGAGCACATTGCTACTGGCATTTTGATGTGAACTTGTTGCCATTAAATAAAGTTCATTGTACAGTCATAGCCATGCTGTGATATATGTACTGCTGATAATTGTAGAGTACTGCAAAATGACATATCCCTTTTTCTGTTCTGTTTTAAATCTGCAAATTCTGAAATAACCAAATAACGTCAAGTTATGTGAGTGCTTATATATCAAAGCTTAGGCACACCAAGTGTACTGAGAAATTTGTGAAGTAAATCGAAGACACATAATCCACACTCTCTAGATTCATAAAATAACAGCTTGAGAATAGAGTGAAAAATAGAAGGAAATGTTTGAGCTGGAACTTGTTCTGTGCTACAGAAAGAGTATAATATTGGCTACAAGCGCCCAAACTAAACACACGATATGTCATTTCACGCTTTAAAAGATGTTGCAAGATTCACAGTTAAAAGTGAATTTCAACCAGTAAATTTCCTCCTCCCTTCATCCGAAGAGGCCCGATACAGTGAGGGGCAATATTCACAGAGCTGAATGCTTTAGCAAATTGAAACCAGAGAGAGTAGCTACATCAAAACAGCTTCAAGGACAAAACAATAAATGAATGTAAACATGCCTCTCTTTCCAGTTTTTATACAAGGCAGACAGAGTCGAGGTGACACTGGATACCCCCAGTGTCTGTATGGATGTTTGTGAACTTTCTGGAAAAGGCTCTGACGGGTCATTGAGCTTGGCAATATCCAAATGCTGTGTCACGATGTTTATGATTTCACCACGAGCACTTTTATCTTAGTGTTTATTTTCCATGATCCCCCTATTTCCACAAGAGTTTTATGATTACTTCTGCATGTAGACATTCAAGAAGACTGATGCCTTCCCGTACACTGAGCGCATGCGGTCGCGGCGTAATAATACGTGGTCTCGCGGTGGAGAATGCCGGTTGTTTCTCTCAGAATCAAAACCGGAGCCAAAGAGTCTACATTCTTTCAGATGAGCATTAGGAGGTCTCTCTCACCGGGTGACATCACAGACTTGGGAATGCTTTACATAAACAAGCTTACAAATCGGTGCACTAATGATTTTTTATTAGCCTGGCAATAAAACTGACAAGAGCCAATAACCTCAAGTGGAAGCCCATTGTAAAAGCTGCCGTAAAAAAAAAAAAAAAAAAAAAAAAATGAAGTTTGGACATGTATTGTTCGGTGGGAGCAAGCAGTTGTCAGGGATTTGAATTTGGATGGGTCTTAAAATATAGGCAAATTATTTTACATTCCTCATGAAACTATTACCCTTAATTTATTACCCTAAGAGAAGCTGAAACACTAAATCCAGCAAGTTTGGCTGATGCAATTTACTTTCCCAGACTGGCATTCACATCGGGGTTGTTTTCACTGAGTACACATCACCCATTTGGCAGTGTCTCCATCACAAATGGCTATTTCCAAACAGAGCTGTTCATTCTGTTCACATATGCATGAAATTGTGGAAACTGTGCTATGTATAACTTTTACAACTCCAGAGCATCAATTGCCACAATGCTGCTGCAGTCAGGCTGCTTACTTGTGGTTTTTGTTATCTGCTCTACAGTTTATAAGCAAAGATCCACATTCTGATATCTTTAGCAGCTACTTTTGTCAAGCAGGGTATCAAACTTTGACTCTGACATAAGGCAATATAATTTTCTGTCTGGTTGATATTCCACAGGGGGGAAGTTTATCCAAAGGCAGGACAATGGGATTTAAGAAACCTGGGGTAACTTGAGGTTAAACCCATGGAGTGCTTTTCACACAGCTAAGACAACAACAGCTTATCCTCTCCAAACACAACTATTACTGACCTATGTTAGAGGGTAGAGCCTGGCAATTATCTCTAAAGCCCCACATTCATTTAAACACAGAAACTTGTTTTGGGGAACAATTCCTTCCTGAGCCAGTCCAGCAGAGGAGCCTGACATCACTGTGAAAAGGACAAGGCAGTACTGGCAATAGCCAACTCTTTCAGCTGCATAGGGTAAAGGAAAAAGCAACTCGCTGGTGTGAAGTACATTCTTGCAGTTCTGACAGGGGCTTGTTCAAAGACAAAAACAAGGATCTCAAGATTAAGTCAAAAAGAGCATTAAAGAGTGAAAATGAAAGTGATGCAGATGCGACCTGACTCAGCATGCAAAACTGTCCAAACAGAATATTTCAGAGAGCAACCGAACACCTTTATCTTTGATATTGATTTTGTCTCTGAATTTGGTGATGTGCCTTTTTAATTTCTCACTTTTCTCAGTTTAATGTTTTTGTAGTAATACACAAACAGGTAAATTACGGCCTAGCATATAAGGTACAGTTGTGAGTCAAAAATATACAATTTGTTACAAATGTTAATGCAACATCACTGCATGATTAATGACTGCAGGCACTGAGCTGCACTGTATTCATATATATTCACATTATATTCATATACTGGCAAATGAACTGACAAATTAATTTATGGAAAAATGATCAGAATAGTTGATTATCAAGATAATCGTTTGTCATAGCCCTACTTCAAGCTGATTTTTGCTAGTTCTACAAATCAGATGATTCATTTTGTTTTGGCTTAAGCTCTCAGATTCACTTATCCAGCGCAGTCCACCTTGGCCAAAGAGCTGTCACTGATTTCCTGCCTTGAAAAACTCCTTTAGTTTTGTTTTGCACCCTGTTCATCAAGATGGTTAATCTTCAAGGCGTGCTGTAGAGGCCAGCAGGACACATTGCAAAACTGACCCTCGCTTTAACATTTTGCAGATGATATACTCCTGCTGCTACGGGAAGAGTTCTTCGAGGACATTTGGTCCTGCACCTCTGATATAAAGCCTTGTGGGGGAAGATGCCAACATACACACGCTCCTCATATTAATGTCTTTAATCACAATCTCTGCAGGCCCGGAGCTTTGACCCAGCCACAGGTTGGGAGTGCGAAACCAATTTAAGATATATCTTGGGGGATTCGGGACATTATTCTTAGAAACAGATGATTTTTTTCCACTCAAAACAATTATCTAGTTTTGATTTGAGCTACATCTGTGTATACAAAGTCAGCACATACAACTGAGGTGGGGTTAGGGTTATCACCTATAGTACACAGCCTTTAACCCCAGAGGTAGCATGATAACATGAGCTCCACAGAAGCCTGATAACATGAGCTCCACAGAAGAGAATGGGCAGTGGCTTACATTGCAACTTGGTGCACAGTCCAGCCTCAACTTCACTTTCTCCCATTCCAGTCCAGCCACTTTGATAGAGTGGACAGGGCTGCCTGTTGGTCCCTTGTGGCTAAACACTGGTTAATGCTGTCATTAGCCACAATTTACAGGGGTAGGTCGCAATCTGAACCACATGTGGGGCCGCTGAGAGGACAGTGTCGGCAGGGTCGGGTCAACATGGAGTCATGAAAACGACTCTCCCTTCTACTCTAAATAGGTGTAATACTGCCTGTTTCTCTGCGAGGAAAAACCTCTGGGGGACAGGACACTTAGATCTGATCAGATGATAGAGCAGCGGGGGATAAGACTTGGAAACCCTGGTGTTATTCATTGCTAAGATGAGTAGTCCTCTGGCAATGGTTTGACAGGAGGATGCGTCCGGGGGAGGTGACCAGACTGGAAACGGTTCATCTTTCTCTGCCAGCTGTCAAACCTAGCTGGGAGATCTAGAGTGTATGGTGGACTCAGAGAAACGTAATGCTGTCATTTCGCAGTGTGAAATGAAGCGGTCCATATTGGGATGTTTGTAATACTGGACAGGCAGTATGTGGCTAGAGTACATCTTGCAGGCCTGACCTTACTGAACTTTTTATGTAAGTTATATTCAGAACCCCACTCCCCTCTCTCGACTGCTTGAGCACTAAAACCAACGCATACACACACACACACACACCTACACATCATATACACACGCATACACACAGTGCCTCGTAAACACACATTTATTACGCAGTCACCGCGAGACCCTCGCCCATGCAGACTGACGACAGCAGAGTGGGCCTGGATAAACAATCAGCGCTCCTAATTGAATTTCACAGGAAACAGCTATGGGGTCAAGAAGGCAAAGAACTGCCCTCAAATCATGAGTGGTTCTCACTTCTGAGGGCATTTGTGGATTTGGTGTAGGGTCAAAATTTGAATTGCTTAAAGTACTGCTTAAACTTGATTTATAGTGTCACTAGTCCATGCCTCAAGACATAAACCATAATTATTTGAAAACAAAAACAAAACAAAAAAAAAAACACAGTCCACACTTTTGTGATCCTGTTTTCCAAAATTGAAAACAAAACATTGAATGGACTGGACATTAAGGCATTCTCCATCTTCAGAGCTTCTGTACTCTGGCTATTGAGTTACAGAAGGCAAACAATCTCAACACAAGAACCACACTGGAGCCTAAACAAACAACAATACAGCTGCAGTCTTTTATCACTACACTCCTACTGCTGAATTGTGGGCAGATTGGACAGCCTTGCACAAAGACCCAGATCTGTGTTGATTGAATCCCGGTGGTAATAAGAGACATGTGCCCTTGCTCTGCTCTGACATCTCAAAGTGAGGCTGCCTGCCACGACTGGCGCAGCGCAGCAGCCGCACCAAATACCATGGCCCTCCATCCATAGAGGATTTCAGTGAAACCTGATCCAATTTACCTAAGGGACATTAAATTCTATACATGACTGGGCAGCACAGATTAACTTCTTGATTAAAACATGTGGCTGCAGTGTCTTTGGGATCAGAACTGCAGAAAGACAAAAACACAATTTAAACTGAAGACAAGAACCTCTTAATTTTGAAGTGATAAGATAATCTCCACTTTCCAGTGTATTCCAAAATAGATCCTACTTCCTGTGCCCTCCGCTCCCTGAGC
This sequence comes from Myripristis murdjan, assembly GCF_902150065.1. Taxonomy (NCBI): domain Eukaryota; kingdom Metazoa; phylum Chordata; class Actinopteri; order Holocentriformes; family Holocentridae; genus Myripristis; species Myripristis murdjan. The sequence continues at coordinate 8,584,778 of NC_043983.1, read as the reverse complement.
ACTGTGTAGTTTCCACCCCAAACACCACAGCGCCCCTCTTCCTGGAACTGATCTGCTCAGGAGAGAGAAGCAACATGAGAGGTTAGCACAATTTGCAGCGTATGGTGGTGGGAAAAAAAAGCTACGACCTGGATACAAGACACTTTAGAAAACCTGAGGAACATTTACTCTTTGTGTGGACTAAAAGCTCGGCATTAATCTCTGCCAACAACTTCGTCAAACCCGAAGATTTGCTTAGTCTATTCCAGGACACAGGGCCATTCAGTGTGGATACTGACCACTAGCTTTGTATGAACAAACAACATTTTGGTGAAAAGAAAGCCGCCAGTGACCAACATCACCCTGGACAGTAATGCAAACTAGCTTAGTGTACACTAGCCCTTTCCATTTGGCCATACTTTCACAGCTGGATTTGTGTGACACACCCATGGCATTGGAATAAGTCAGTATCTGAGATCACTGCGTGTTCCACTTCATCAGCATCATTCATAACCTAAGGCTTGTTCTCTCTGTGGCATTTACAGCAAACTGTTAGACCCACACACAAATGGTCGTTCGGTCTATAGATGCTCTCTCCTCAGCAGTGCATCCTCAAAGCTGGCCAAAGCTCAAGACACCGCTACAGAAACCTGATCTCGACAAACACATTTGTCCGGATGCATGACAAAGTTCACACAAACACAATTCTCCTCAGTCAAATCCGACTAAATCTGGGTATTGACTGGATGTTACAGATGGTTGCAAAGTAATCGCTGTCCCTGTGCTGATGGAAAACAAGAACTGATATTCATTTTGTCTGCAGCGTGGGAGACAGAGCAACAGGCGGACGCGGTGTCTCTGGTCTCACCCCCGCTGCAGCCAGCACACAGTTCAAATCACGAGTGAAGCTGAACAGATGCCTGGCAAACTCCGATTTTTCCATTTCGATAATGGCAATTTCTTCACTGAGACACCCAGCGCTCTTTAGCCAGACTGCTAATCACCAAACACATATATTACAAACACACACACACCCAACCGCAAATACACAGGCACACATGCAAGCACACACACACACGCTCACACTCACATATGCAATTAATCTCCAGTAGCAATAGCTCACCACCCTGCCAACATTTCAATTAATGAAATACACAAACCCACACATACACACACACACATACATAAACACATGCTGTCCACCAGCTGGTTGGATCGGGATACTGAATCTCCGTCCAAATCCTCTCTCTCATGTGACAGGAGATATTGTGATCTTTCATAAATTAGGAATATGGTCAAAATGCAGCAGTCACTATGAAAAATATATCAATTAATCAAAAATATGGATTGGAACTTCTCTTAAAAAATGTCCTGAGTGCCGTCAGCTCTTGCACCAAGCCAGTTAGCACCATCTCTGTTTGGACTGAACTGCACATTAGAGGATGGCCGGTACTTGACAGAATCACCTCCTGGCCAACCTCGGCTCAACCCCCCTCTACGATCTGCTGTCTGGTCAGCGTACAAAGCGCTGCAGTGTTTTCACCAGAGGCCCTTAACAAGCCTCCCGTCTCCTCTCCACCGGCCATCTAATCGTTAATCAGGGCGAGAACATTATTAGTGTGTTGCGCCACAGAGTGCCCCTGCATTCCTGTGCTGCTGTTATCCGCTTAAGTCCAGTCATGCAGAAGGCCTTTGGCACAGCAAAGTGCCACAGTGTCTGGCCGTCAGTGGGCAAAGCACAAGCGAGGCACGCTAGGCCAGGGAGCAAGGAGAGCAGCCTATAGCCGTGCATTTGTGCCCAAAGTCAAAGGAGACACTGACTTAGTCAAGACAATGTCTTAACATCTTCTCTAAATCAAAATCTTGAGAGAAAAGCTTTTGCTTTAGTGTGCATGTGATGTCTGTAAACCCACCTACGTTATGCATGGCAATTTGATAAGCGTCGTTCTAACTAAGCATCATTTTCACTTCAATTCAAAGCGTGAAAGACTACAGAATGATCCTCTTGAAAATTTCATTGCACTTTAATGTCAGAAAGACTTTGAAGCCCCTCTAGGAAAATCTTCTCTTACTTGAACCAAAGATTTTGTATCATTTGCTCACAAGTTTTTTTGAATGTCCGACAAAAAAAGTATTTAATTAATTTAATTGATCAGCGACTTTAACAAATGGCAGCAAAGAGGATACAAAAACATCTGTTTCAAATCCTCAACCCTCACCAGTCAGCTCCGTTCTAACAGAAATGGCCACAGTTTTTGGAAGCTTCATTCTCTATGAGGCAAGCGATTCAAAATTCTTTTCCTCTGACATTTAAGACAGCTCTGGGTGAGCAAATGATGCAAAGTATGTAATTTTGGGGGGAAGTATTCCTTTAAATGTCACTGACTTTTACATTTTATTTGATTTTTTTATATATAACTGCAGTCTAACATGAAATATGGCCAACAATATTCAACTTCTTCAAGTGTAAGGAAGAGGAAAAGGCCGTTTCTAGAACCGTCTTACCACCCCATCCACACCAGGTATCCCACTGCTTTGTAAGCAGGATCACTCCAAAGTGAATCCGCAGATACATCAAACACATGCATCTGGTCCAGCAGCCAACAACCTGCCTTCCTCTGAGCCATGAGAGCATTTCTGTTTGGTTTAAACAATCCAGAGGCACATCTCTTTCTCCCTCCGTCTGAACTCTTCTGTCCGCTTATCATCAGCTGCAGATGACAAAAACAGCATCTGTGATTCCCATCTAGCATGCAAATACACTTTCTCTCTCTCGCTCTCTTTCTCTGTCTCTCTCTCTCTCTCTGTGTCTCTCTCTCTCTCTCTCTGTCTCTCAGTCTGTGCTATGAGTACTGTCTGTAAAAAGTCTGTTCATTTTCCATTCAAAAAGTCCACTATGTCCAACATTCCTAGCTGGGATTCAAGCTGATGTGGGAGCCCAAAACTGGAAACAGACATTTCCCCCTGCGCTGCAGGCTCCACTGTTATAGTTTACTCACTGTATCAGCGTGACTGCAAGCTGAACAGAAAACATACGATTCATGAGAATAATGCAATGTGGAAAAAAGGCTGCATAACAGCACCGCCACCTCTACTGATGTGTTCACAACTGAGCAGGCAGCTCAGCTGGTTTGATTTCACTGTCATTCAGCTTGTGTTTGCAGATGAACTCAAGCAGCAGCCTGCTGTGTTGTCATCAAATCAGCACTGACCTTGTACCACCTGTTGTTATGGGAACTTCTTTGTGCTGGCAAACACGAAGAAGTTCCCAAAACAACATGAGGATGGGAAATCACGTCCTGCTCATTGGGTTGAATAATATATTGAGTCATATGTCACTTTCCCAGATAAAGAAAAGTCACCCCATGAGAAAGTTGTCCCCTCTACATTATGTTAGTGTGATAAGGAAAATGAAATCTCTTTGTTGTTGAATCATAGTCAACTTATCACTTTTCCATCACCGATGCTCCACATTTCTCAACAAGGAGACTGTAAAATCTCTGTGCTCATCATCAGTATCTGAAAGCTCTGCCAGGCAACACTTCATATTGGTAAAGCCAACTGGCACCAAATGCAAAAAAATAATAATAATTCACTTCAATCTCCACAAATCATGTAATCATGATGTGAGTACACTGCACACAACATGTTCATGTTTACCAGCCGCTTTATACCAAGGGATACCAAAGACATCAAGTGAAGCAAAAGATGTTATGCTGGTGGAGAATTTTGCTCTTTGGTTTCAATTTTGTCATTTCCTGTGATTGGACAAGTATCCAAACCTGATGTTGCTTTCATGACAAGTGGGAACTGGGAAGTTTTTGACTTGGAACTTCCTACTTCCCGTGTCAGAGCGTCCATATGGCTGAAGTTGAAACAAAACAGACGTCCTGTTGGTATCAGCAATGCAACTGACCATAATATGACGTTTTCATAAATCATTGATTGCAAATAATTTTATAACCTTAAAAAGTTAGGCTAAATGAAATGGAAACATCATCCAGTTGGCACTGACTTACCCTGAATTTTCACCATTAGCTTATAGATTGGCTTTACCTTCTGGTTATCAGTGTCCTTTTGTGTGTTTTTAATCTAAAGCCTTTCTAGACAAACAAGGGCATTAAAGTCTAAAGAAAAAAATTGTGAAAAAATTCTGTTATTTACTGCTCTCACTGTTCAAACGTGACATGTTGCTTGTTTTGATACTATGATGTCACAGATACTGATACTCACAGATTGGATAAATCAGTTTCTGACTAGGAATTACAAGTTTGAGGGCTGTTCATGTGTTTCTGTCCTACTGGGAAGCTTCTTAGTTTCCACTTCTCATGAACACGGCATGACACCAACAGAATAATTTGGTCAAATTGGGGCCTAAACTGGCTTACATCTATGGATCTGAAATCAAGGGGGGAGGATGGTCCTCTCTCTTTCGAGCTAATTTTTTACCTAAAGATCCTGCCTACTGGAGCTCTGAACTAAATCAGCTAAAGCCTGTGCAGAATAAATTGCCCATACCCTTTCACAACCCCTCCTTAGAAACAGTAGTGCAATAGGGCCTGTCACAGCAAGGATATACCTGCAGGAGATAGCATCTTGATCAGGAGGGAGCTCCGTGCCCCAGGGCGGATGGGGTCTTTGATCCTTATGCGGCCGGGCCATCGGCCAGAACTGCCAATCGGCAGAGATCACTGGGAGCTATTGGGGTCCAGCCCACTGGCAGCTACAAGAGTTCCCCTTTAATATCTGCACAAGGAGGTGTGTCTCACTTTTTTTAGAAAAGCAAACAGGCCACAACAGGAAAACAAAATATTTGCCAGGCTAAATGATGGGCGAATTGGGAACATACGCATCAGCGCGAGTGAGAACAGTTGATGACTGTGGACGCTCTTCTGCCAGGCCCAATGGAAGCATTATGCCAGAGGCTTTCGAGTGGTGGGTGTGTGACGCTGGAATGTTAAATACTGGAGGAATGTTATTTATTTTGACAAACACCACCAAGCGCCCCCATATCATCACACATGTGACCGTGTATACGCACACACTCCACACTCAGATGCCAGTACTATGCATATGCACACACTGATGTGTGCTTATTGGCCCGGCCAGCAGGAGTGGCTCAGCTCTCCCTCTGCCTACCTGTGGTAAGGTCAACACCAGAGCTCACTGCCTTGATGTGCTGCCATGTACTCAGTTCATAAAGACATCAACGCTCCAGGAGACATGGAGTGGTGCGGGGGAGGCTGGAAGAAAAATCTGGTAAAACATTCAAAGTGCTTTGGTTTCTGCTTTGTTATGAGTTTAAAAACATCATGTGCCACTCTCTCTCCTCCACACAGATGGTGGAGAAATCATAATTCCTTGCCACAAGGATGAGTAATACCTTAGAGCTGAGCCAGGGCTTTAATGTAAAGCAACGTCTGCTCTCATGTCTAGACAGCAGCATTGTTCTTTTGCGAGTGCATCACCTCAGCTGTTGGGGAGGGTGCGTTTCTGTTGATTCAGAAAAATTTTGAAACTGCAGACAGAGATCTGGTCCATTAACTTCCCACCACTTCTGAGCAGTGGAAGCTGTGTGTCATCACCCTGGCATTTGGAGCCAGCCTTCGCTCTGTGGCAGTGGAAATCGGCTGTGTCTCAGGTTCATGTGAAGAGAGGGTGCCAGGTTCTCAGCTGGGCTCGCTGGAGAGCCACATGCCAGCCAGAGGGCGCTGAGCCACCGCTGGGTTCAGAGGTCATGTCACATTCACATGAAGGACTGCATAACCCAGGTTAGATCAGACCTAGAACTGGACGGTCGTGCAACAGAAAGCCTGAGTCGACACCCTTTGTGCCATGTTGTATAAGACACTGACTCCCACCCAGCTCTCAAGGTGCTGTCCTGTAGCTGACCATGACCTCTGACCTCACTGTGGAGCAAGAGAGATGGAAACACAGAATCTCCCCACTAAAACCTGTTAAATAGCAGAAATTATTGCAGAAATGACATTTTTTACAGCACACTTGTTCTGCTGAACTTCTGCTCTGTTGCTAAGGAAGTGTTTGGAGAAGTCAAGTTTAACTGTCACAGGTTCCAAGAAACAGTCTGCTAACAAGTTGGCTGCAAGGCATTTAGTTATACTGCATAACACTGAAGAGAGAACTGTCTGCAGCTCTGCTGTGGGATAGATATGAGATGAATGTATAAAAGGACATTTTTTCAACGCCTACAACTCTGTCTGAATGTTGTCCAGCATAGCTCAGTGAGAGCAGCAAAGGCTGATATTGCTGAAATCAGTATCACAATATTCATCAAGACTTATCTACTTTTGATATCAATATATACTCTTTATATAGATTCATCTGTGATCCTGAGATCCTAATATTTGTGAAGTGAACCTGTTACAGTATGTGAGCCATATTGTAATGTCTCTCAGTTGACAAACCCATATAACCTGTGTCACATTTCTTTCTTTCTTTCTTTCTTACTTTCTTTTTTGACAATTCTTATTTTCACCTGTCCAGTTTCTTTTTTGGAGGAGTATATATCATGATATGACAAACAAACTCTAAACTGTTCAAAATAATATTGTGTTTCATGCCTAACTATGTCAGTATTCCAATACAAAGTCCAACGTCCTTGTTTTCAGCAGAATTGCACCCTGGGTCAAACAGTCAGTGGGATCACCGGGCTACAATCTGTTCCTGTAAAGCGCTGTGGCTAAAAGCACTCGCCAAACAGGACAGGTTATATGACAATCTTGACTGTTGCAGATACACTTGGGATGTGATAGACACAACAATTTTAGCTGCCCTTGAGGGACAGACAGAGTGTGCGTCTGCATCTGTCTAAGAGATAAAATTTTATTCCCAAGTACATTATCTGTTTCTTGGATTGTTCCCACACCCCGCACTCTAACAGCTGCCCGGCCAAAAGATGGCTCTCAGGAGGAAGGGCTGATCTGGAAATCTGTATAAATGCCAACCGAATATCCTCAGTTTCAAATGTGTCAGAAATGCAGGCAATTGAGGACTGTTGCAATCATGCAAAAGTGCATTCACAGCACAGTCTACTTCCTGAATACAACCCAGAAAGACCCATTACTCTTTAGGGGGAGGAATTTATTTTTGCACTTTTTTACTAGCAAGTGAAACTCCACCACTGTGAATGTGGGATGAGTTAGGACATTATAAAGAAATAACTGCAGCAGCCAAAACAGAAAGACCCACAAACATTTCTTCAAACCTAACTTTGAACACAGAGGCGGCCGTAAAACAAAGCAAAGCGTGAAATTGCCTGTGATTGAAAACAAGTGCACAGATGCCTGTGGACCCACCTGCTTTCATGCAGCTGAGGAAATCTAATATAGGACCACATACGGGGAGCACGACCTACAGTGTGCACATTTATCACGATGTGGGCACACTATTATTATATAGCACTGAAAATTATTGCATGTTGCTACTCCACAATTTCCATTTTTCTATAATGAAGAAGTGCAGCATTGTTTTTAGCTTTTGCTGTTCTGTCATATGCCAAAACTTGTAGAATTTTCTCAGCCTACACAAGTTTATCCAGGCCTTCACAGTTTGGGTTTATAGATTTTGAGACATATTCTCCATATTCTCCATATGACAATACTGCGTGATAAGGAAATGGAGAAGTGAGGGTCTCAATCAAGGCAAAAGTGTGAACCAACAGTGGTTCTACCTGTTTGACTACACGTCTGCTGCACCTTTGAATTTCAACCTGTGAGCTCTCTCTTTCTCTCTCTCTCTCTCTCACACACACACACACACACACACACACACACACACACATCACTCAATCAGCATCTCGGCATCAGGTTGCTCGGCAGCAGCACCAGCTGATGGGGCATGCAGCGGCCAAGCAGGTTATTTAGAGCGGGCAGAGCAGCCAAACACACCGTTGCCCGCTGTGTGGACAACAATAGCGCTCATTCAAGGACTGGGATGCAAATTCCCTCCCTCCCCCGTACCTTCTGATAAGCCTGCTGCAGATAGTTGTAGGGGATCCGCCTGTGGAAGTCCTGCACGACATCCTCGCTGACTTTGTGCATGGACTGCGTGCCCAGCTTGGCGTCGATGCATTTGTTCATGCACGCAGACCTCCGCAGCAGCACGTCGAAGAAGCGCAGGTCCGAGAAAGTGGCATCAAACGGATGCTGGTCCTGGCACCGCAGCCGGCATCGGATTTTGGTGCGACCGACCTCTGCGTAACTGCTGAGCGCTCCCTCCATGTAGCGCACCACGCTGTTGTAGTCATTGCTGTAAAACGCCTGCACCGCGTTGTTGTACAAAAGATCGTAAGGCTCCAGGAAAGCGGCTGAGGAAGAAGGAGACAATAAAACAGTTACAAAGATGAATGACAAGACAGCAGCTTGTGAAACACTCCCATCCATCCTCTTCCTCGGCTGCCGACGCGTCTCCAAGCTGAGCGGAGTCCGGGCAGAGCGGCTGTCAGTCACAACGCAAATAAACACCAGCTCGTCTTATAGTCCATCTAAAGACTCCTCGGGTCACGAAGATGTTCTGGACGGCACTGGACAAGGGCGGAAATTAGGCTCCTTTAGTCAGGGACACACATTTTGTAATGACCCCTCTCCAGCTCCACTAACTCCTCCCCTCCAAGGAATGAATGGCCAATAATACAATCAAAGCTCGGCTTCCTTGCACGCCAGGCTGCAGGCTTAAACTCGTGGTTTTCCATTGTGGGGCCCGGGGACCACCAGGGGCCCCTGAGGGAATTCCAAGGGGTCTCTAGAAATATGACCAATAGTTGGATTTCACTATTATTCAACTCCTTGGAGGTAAACACAAGGATGCATAGGTTTAAGGATTTTGCCTACAGGTTTGATTGAATCACTTCACCTGCAGCATACAGTTATATAGTTGTGTATCATGGCTAACCACAAATATCTGCACAGACAGGGTGAAATCGTAAATTTTATTTCATGAGGCCTGTGGATCATTGCTGAAAAAGGTTCAGCAGCCTACAACTTTCTGAAACTGGTTAAACTTTACAAACACCACATTTAGTACAGGCTTAGTTGGCAGTAAAGGCTTAATCCACTTTAACAAAAATCCTTCCACTCCAAATTTTGTAAGGATCAAATGAAGTGAGTGGCAATATACAATGTAAGTCTTTTTAATCATAGGATTGGTAAATTAAACTCTTGTAACATTTTCATAGCAATTTGAAATGATTTGTTTGAGACACATTTCATAATTAGAAATATCTAATACAAGTTCAAAAACTCCTTCAAACGATCTGTATGTGATGATCTATTGGCACCATGTGGAAATGCTTTCAACCTCCAGTCACCTTTTCTAGAAGTTTCTGTTTCTAGAAGGCAGTGTGCTCCTCCTTCCCAGCTTGGCTGGTTGCAGTGTGTTTGCAGCTCACAGCGAGGCACTTTCCACTTACAAGGCAGTGTCTCCCTCTTGAGGGACTTCAGCTTTATGCTTTTGCTTCCTGTAGTTTCTCTGCTTGACTTTACATGCCTCTGCAAAAGCATGTAATATAGTTTACAATGATGAATAAAGACTAAACTTTAAACTTAGAACATGTGAAACACATTGGCCCTGTAGGCGATATACCTGTTTTTCAACTGGTGGACACTGGTGGATAATTAATCAGTGGATTAATCATGTTCACTGTCTGCATGAATCATAAAATGTCTGTAAGCTTCTCAAAAACCTGGAGTATAACTGACTTGGAAATTCATCTGCAGTATTATTTGCACTTTTTTGGTATGGTAAATGTTCCCAACTGGCAAAACCTACCCAATTAACAATTAATAGGGGGGAAAAAAACTATATAAGACACTTGTACACATTATTTTATCCACAGGATAACAGCTGCAAAATTTCTGAAACCCAACAGTAGAGGGCAGTCAACACTGCAAACATCTTTGTCACAGTGACAACTCACACTTAATAAACAACAGATACTATACAAAACACCAAAAACATTTTAAAAATGGCTGTTTTTCTTAATATTGGCCAAATCCAAATCAAATCAATGACTCAGTGAATGTCGTGAACTTTTACAAGTGAACAGTACAGTGAGTAAGTGTATGAATGTGTAAGTAGGCTTGCAGAATCACTCCATCTTCTTTAGCAAAAAAAAAAAAAAAAAAAAGAAAGAAAATCCAGACACCTCACACCGGCTCAAGTGTTTCTCCTATCAGGTACTTGTAGCCCGGTTTGGAGCCTGTATGATTAAAATAATCCTCCGCTGTGATGATGGAATGCTACTTTTGGAAACGCTGTGTGTGTCTACACCATCACTGATATTCAAGTGTCTAATCTTGCTTGTCAACAAAGCAAAAATTTCTATACTGCACACATGAAAACAGCTTGGCATTCACACAAAAAGGCCTACAGACTGAGTACACAATGTGCTACGTGTTGCCCTGCAGCCTTATGTCATATCTCTGGAGTGGTGGTGCATGGTGTGTGTGAACCTCACCAGGTTCACACACACTAATGCTAGAGGCATGGTGTGAAAATATAGCGACTGTGCATCTGGGTGACTGCCTTACAGTAAGATTAATGAAAACATGGCAGTGATATATTCCCCAATATGGTTCAAACAAATCAACAAAACTCATAATATAACTAATAATTTCAATATCATTGAGAGAAACGTAAGAGTAATTGTGTCAGATAGTGTTTTGTGAGGCCTGAAGGAGCCAAAGGGTGTGACTGTGCTGCCTTTTGTATGGCACAAATTTACTCTGCCCTTTCATGTTTTAATCTCAGTTCCTTATGTGCAGTTTTGTTTGTATTTGTATTGTTTCTTTGAATAAACGGAGTGAAGCAGCAACATTCTGGGAAATTAATATCTCTCAGTGCAAGAAAACTCCAATCCAACTTTTGAGCTGCAGAATCCTGTGTAATGGTCACTTTTCTCATAGAGCTTGACAAAAAAGTGAATTTTATGACCAAACTGTTTTCGAATTTTCAGAATACGTGGTATAGACTTTGGTTTAAAGTGTTAAAAAATGAAAAAAACACAAGTGAAACAAAGCATTTCATTAGCGTTCTATCATATTTACTGTTTTGCCAGATTTTTACTTTCACATTTTGACTTTGGCTGTACAGGAAGAGATGTCTGGAGCCCCAGGGAGATTGGGATCTTGGCAACATCCTATTGGCACCATGGGAGATGTCTGCATGGCTTTACCGTGTCCTAAGGGACGATAGCACCATTTCCCACCCTGACTGCTGCTTCTTGTGTTTCTTCTGGAGAGTGAGGTCATTTTCTCCTGGCTGCTTGGCACTGTCAAAATTGAGGACAAAATGTTATTTTTCTGCCATGGTTACCTGCAAAACACTGATAACGGTCGGCTTGCGCTAATATCAAGAGTTTTATTCCAAAAATTCTTCACAGTATATCGATTTTAGAGGAAAATAATAAAAAATTAAAATGATAATAATGATAATGGGTGGGTTTGTCATTTCTGCACAGCCCACAGAACTTTATTTTAAATTCTAGTGGAATCCTGAGGTTTCCAAAGATCCCAAATATGTCCTGCTGTGCTAAAAGGCAAATATATATATACATAAAATGATGCACAAAACATGTAGATAATTTCTATTTTATGTAAGGCTGCAGCCAAAAATCAATGATACTTGGATTTAAGTATTTCACTTAATATAAGTGTGATGTAGCTTAATTGAAAGGCTGCAGCCAGCAGATATACAGCATATATGTGCCATTGTCCTACTGTATGAAAAAGGTTATTTTTTTATAGAACTTCCGTATAATATTTAAAGGGAAATTAGGGTTCTAGGGGTTAAAACAAGGCCACGTGTATTTGCCCCCATGTCAAAATTGTGTCAAACAAAGCCATAATTCCCCTTGCATCCTTTAAAATGTCCCTGCAGTTTTCATCTTTGTAAATATTAATGTGACTTATTTCATCTGGAATGAAACTCTTAATTTTTCGCCTTTTTCCGACGAACTTCCCTCCCTGGCATATCTTTCCAGTGTGATAAGCTACTCCTGTTGCTACTCCTGAGACAGTAAACTAATGATAGAGTCCATGGCCCAGAGACAACATAGCTGAGAGCCGGGTTTACAGATATTCTCACTCCCTTTCCAGTAAAATTCTGCCCTGTGAGAGCGTTGCACCACCAGCTGTAATAACAGGTGCCAGTGTATATTTAGACAATCAAAGTCTCCCAGCACAGATACGAAAGGAAGGAAACGGTTTCATATTCAGGAAAGTCCTCATTACTGGAGTATTGTAGTGTATTTGGGTTAATGTGATCCGGTTTGCCATGGAAAACAGCAGTGGAAGCAGCAGTGGCTTAATGGAAACTATATATAAGTTTACTGCGCGCTGCGGTTTCTGCTAACAGTGTTTTCATTGTGATTCACCTGTTGATCTGCTCTGTTTAAAGTGGATTCAGCTGAACGCAAAATCCTCTGCATAAAGACAAAGAGTGTAAATGGCAAGAAACATACAAAGTCAAGATCCCTCCCCTAATCATGTTCAGTGCACTACATATGGCATGCCAGGGGTTTCCTGACCCAAAATGGCCGCCCTGCTGCTCTCCAGTCACAGGCATGACACATTAAATCTTGTCATTCATTTTAAAGATTGTGCAAAAGCAAGAATGTGAACTTCATGATGGTTAAAATCAAATTTGGTCATTAACTATGGTACATCAGAAAAAGGGATGAATATGTATTGAAGAGGTGGCCATTGTTAATGACTTACTTTTCACATATTTCAGCTATCTTTAATGTGGGAAAAAAAACAATAATATAATAATTATTACATTAACAGGGAAAAAAACAGTAAATTAACAAGAACGTTTTATGTGTTGTGTTAATGGGAAATTTATTACATTCATAGGGCTCTTCCTCACAGGATAATATTATCTGCAAATTGTAGTTATCTGAATAGTTTACTACTTTAATGGAAAGCTATTGCATTATAACATCATTTTTTCTCTATGTTACTGCATTTACAACAGCATCTACACACACACACACAGGCATTCTACAGTATGTTTAATTACAGCTGGCACGTCAGAGACATTAATACTGCATTGGTTGCTTCATATCTTCATCCAGACTAATTTATTGAAGTTGCTTCCCCTCCCATTTAGCTCTTTCCTTTGATCCAACAGAGAGCAGATAGGCCCGAGGCGTCATGGCGCCTCAGAGCATCTTGTCCTCGACCGTGTTGCAGCAAGTCCGGCTCACTGAGTGGAAACACAGCACATGTAAAGCAGGGAGGTCATTTGCTGAGGTATGAAAGGGCAAAATCTGTGGATAACAGAGCCATTTAACCGCTGATGAGTCTTATGAGCTGAAATTATTGACTCGGTGTCATGGTGGAGCTCACAAGATGAGAGGCGAAATATCACATCATTTGTGTAAAACCTTCAGTCATCCTGATAAGAAAATGCCCTCAGTCAGATTTAGAAGCAGTGAAGCTCTGAGGTTCTCGCTGCACAACAAATCACTGCTCTCAAATGATTTAAACAATGTTAAACTATCTTTTAAAAGTAAACACATCACAGCTTGACAAGCCTGCATTTTTAATATTTTGGTATTGCTTCTGTGGCCCTGCAGTCATAAAACTTGCTGTCCCAATAAAAAAAAACAAAAAAAAAAACAAGAGTGAAAACATAAAAAAATCCACAGTTTTGGAGTTAGAGTGCATGATTTTGCCACATCTGCAGTGATACTCTGCAGTACAATAAAGCTGTCTGTTGCTAAAGGTAGCATATACAAGGAAATACAAAGATGAAATGAGACAAATTGTAGCTTTCTTTTCAAATTTAATATACTAGAGACTGCTAGAAACATTCATCTTTTTACAAGAAACTTTCAAACTGCCGTCCAAGGCACTGCATAAACAATAAAAGAACCCTGACAATTACAAAATACATTAGAGTCACATAATTAAAAGAACATCTGCTGCATAAACAAAATATATCACAGTGTGAAAATGTACAAAAACATAAAAGGCGATGTAAAGGGCATAGTAGAAGTAAGTACTTACAGTATAAAATACAAAATAAAAATACTGGAATCCTGCAGTGTGACAGTTATAAATTACTATTATTATTATTATTAAAGAGTGTGTCCCTAATTTTATCTCCTAACACTGATTGTCAGTTAGTACAAACAGACTGCCAAAGTCTAATGTGTAAACTGAACAAATATAAAAATCAGATCCTTGAGTGATTTCCTTTAAGTGGAAACGAAACATGTCGTGGTATCAGATGCTGCTGCACAAATGCTTTGCCATAGCAGATGAACTCCATAAACAAGCTAATAAATAAGATTTAAAGCCGTTACACACAGTCCCAGAGTGTGTGATCCTGGTGATGGCGGCTTGTAGTCCCACAGTGGGAAGTTTCTTTACCCCTGAAACACCAGCAGTGACACAACCCGCATCGCTGTGCAGAACCGTGGCTCTGGATTGGCTGTATCGAGGCCTCTCCTGGCGTCTCTCCCCTGCCCTCCTCGCTACACATAGTTGGCCCCCTGGGCAGCGTGGAGCTGGGGGACGGTCATGGACGAGCCACGCCTCGAGCACCTCCGACAGCTCAGGAAAACTCCTCCGGTCAGGGTGAGGATGGCACCGGCCCAGCTCACAAACACTGCACTGCCAAACTCATGCCTGCAAAAGAAACACACACACAGTCAGGTGTAATGTCATATCATGATGCTGTGGACCCCAGGAAGAGTAGCTGCCACCTTTACTGGAGGCCTATGAGGATCCATTTAAAGAATAAAGAAGTCCACCACGTGATAATATGCACTGCATACTTTGCACCATCCAGTCACTGTGTATCTGAGTGTGTGTTTATTTGTGCACATGTGGTAGCGACCATACCTGCTCAGGTGATGGGATCCATAGAAGGACTGAACGATCTTTCTGACATACCAGGAGGTTATGGCGAGGGTCAAAATACCTGAAGAAGGAAGAAATTTTTAGATTGTACATTTGAATCAGTCAGCATCTTCATTCAGGTTTCAGCTTCATTCACTTTAATATGTTTTGGGATTCAACGATTCCTATATTTGTATACGTAATATCGTTTGATCATTAAACAATCAGTAAAATCCCTACCGTCAGGCCTGTTTGTAACATTTGACCTGGAAAGCCTCCACACTCCAATCATTTTGAAATACTGTTGTTGGCAAATTCATTCGAAAATCCAACATTCCCCACTCTCTCCAACCGTCCCACTCCCACTACACTGGATCGGTGTCAAATGCATTTCTCTCAGTATTAATGCAGAGAGCGTGTATTGTGCTGGCATTATGTTCATTTCACAAAATTCGGGCTCGTAAACTCCCTTTCAAATTTTAAATTCTGTTTATCTGAAGAACTACATGACAAGTCTTATTCCTATGCTGAGACTGAGCATGGAGGAGACCAGGTGTGGTTAACACAGTTTGTCTGAACTAATAATCTAACAGTTTTCATTTTAGACTTCCCAAATTTTGATGCAAAGTTAGTTATAGTTATTATAATATGACAGTTTTGGTATGATATGACTGTGGTAAGGTGCAACATGTGAGCAAAAGGAAAAGCTTTAAAGAATTTATAAAATGAAAGAACAACAGCTGGTCAGTGTGTGTGTGTGTGTGTGTGTGTGTGTGTGTGTGTGTGTGTGTGTGTGCGTGTGTGTGTGCGTGCATGCTTTAGAATATATTAAGGTGCTGATCTTTTTGAACTCAGTTTTAGAATCTCAGCATCCCGTGTTGCATTTTAGGATCTCTTTGAGCACAACTATGATTCCATATTTGGTTTGTCTTTTAAACATGATTAAGCCTCAATCAAATTTTGATCAATAACTTCAATCACTTAAAAACTGACATGTGATAGGACTATCTTTATTTTTTTTTTATCAGAAAAAGTAATTTTTAAGATAAGATAAGATAAGATAAGATGTTCCTTTATTAGTCCCACGGTGGGGAAATTTCACGTATTACAGCAGCAAAGTGGATAGCAAGATAGCAAAGTGGATAGCAAGATATGAAGCATAATTTACACTATAAACAGTATATACAGATAATAAGTACCAGTTTGATCTAAGTTCAATTATTTTCACTTTGACGCACACGGTATTGATCAAAATATAAACAAGCCCCAAAATTTCTTACATCCGAGTCATTTTTTTTCCTCTTTTCTCTTACAAAACTACAAAAGAGCTCAAGAGGGGTTTGAGTGTCCCAGTGCCAATCACATGACTCCAGCTTACACCTGATTGGTGGAACTGGTGCTGTTACAACGGACCCCATGTTACAGTTCCACCCAGGGCTCCAGCGTGCGACCTATTAGGTCGCATATGCGACCTACTTTTTTTAAGGTGCGAGTTAAAATTTAATTAGGTCGCGCCGGTGCTACTTGCAGGAGGACGAGTGAAAAAAAATATATTTTTTTCTCTCATCACTCCCGTGGCTATGTTAGTGCAGTAATGGTTGTGGTTGATAATAAAAAAAATTAGGCTACTTTCTGGCTCATTCCCGCGACTCCTATCTCTCCTCTCTCTCGCTCCCCGTCTCTGCCTGCCTGTCTGTCTTAATGCGTGACGTGCACAGACGTACACGCGCGTGTACACGCAGCGCGCTCACTGAATGATCACCGACGATCCCGCTAAAAAAAAAAACTAAACAAAGAGGATGAAGCGTCTATCGTTGATTATTTTAAGAAAAAGAATGTGTCAGGAGGCTGTTGATGCTGGAGGGTCTGAAAATAGGGAAGCGACAAGCGAATTTTGGACTCGGAAACCGAGTCGAAAAGGCAAAGAAACCTTCCAGGCTACAGCAGCGCACTGACATAGATTGAGTAATAAAGTGAAGTAAAATAAAGTATTTTCACTGGCTAACGGCAGCACACTGGCTTAGCTTGTCTATTCAGAGAAGAGGTATCACTTCGTCTTATTTTTCAATCTATGTTATCACGTGCATACTACTGCTCATTCATTGGTAGCTGAATTGTTAGGTCTGTTTGATAAGCAATTTACATTGTTAAAACAAATAATAATTTAACATATTGTTACAGTAAAAAGTACTCTGTCAACCCTCAGGTGAAATAATTACTGATGCATCCTCTTGTCATTGTTGTTCAATCATTAACAACATAAAATTTCCTGGTTTTATAGAAGTATTGGATCGGGACTCGGTATCGGCAGATACTCAAAATCAAATGACTCGGACTCGGGGGCAAAAAAAACGTGATCGGGACATCCCTACTTTCATTTTTATGTTTTGTTTATATGAAGAAGATGATCTATTTTGTACTGCTGCTGCAGAGAAATGTAAACTTCAAATTGCAATATTTTGCAGACAAGTTTGGGTCATTTCTAATCTTTAAATTTCATTAACATGATAAGGTTGTGCATTAATAACACGCTATACATAGAAAAATATGGTGCTACCTAATTTCTTTTGGTGCTACTAAATGAAAAGCTAGGTGGCACCAGTGCTACCTGTGAAAAAGTTAGTCTGGAGCCCTGGTTCCACCCCAGCTCCCGTGTTTGAAAACAACAATCTTACAGTGTGAACAGCTGCTGGGTCCAGGTGAGGTTACAGTGCCTGAACTCACCTGAAATCATGAACATGATCCCAGCAGCCATGGCGGCTATACTTTTGCTCTGCTCCTTGGTTTCCAGGAAGCGGGTGCACTTCATTCCCACTGTGGCCACCATCAGAGCCACGCTGGACAGGAAGATGCTGAGCAGCATCACTGCCCTGGTGACCTGGATCTCAGCTGGAGGTGGAGAGGTGGGAAGGATCATTTATTCAATATTATATGTCATTCATCATATAATAAATAAACTTTGATTAAGGCTGTCCCTGTCTCCCTATGTCTTCTCTTTTTCAAGCAGCTGAATGTTGGGCAAAACAGGAAATGTTCAAAGCAAGATAAGCTCTTAATTCCCACTATTATTCCAACATGTAGCTAGAGTAATCCCATAATAATGTCCACAAGACTTCTATATGAATTTCACAGCAAAACTTTACAGCCCCATAGGTATATCACCATTATGACACCCCCAAAAAGTAAAAAATAACACACTCTGGTGATACAGACGTCAGAGACAGGTTGTGACTTAATTATTCAGTGAATAGATTTCATTCAATGGAAGATGCCACAACAAATCATTGTATTAGTTCGTGCGCAAAGTAAAAGGCAGCGCCTCGGCTCCAGGGGACGCGCAGCGGCTGGAAAACTCACCTGGCAGTTTGAGGAGAGACTCGTGCAGCTCGCAGGTCATCCTTTCGCTTTGCCCGCTGCAGGTCATCCACAAGCCCTCATAGGTCTGATGTGTGCCGTGGTTGCCCTCGTGGTGCTTTTTCCATTCAACCATGTAAGTGGCTGCGATAGTGGCGGCGAGACCGATCAGGCAGAGCAGAAAACCGAGAAGTTGCACTCCTGAGCTCGCCATGGTGTGGAGGTACAGCGGAGTGGGTTGGTCAAATATGTAAAAATACACAGGATAGGTTAGGAAATTCAGCCCAAAAAAATCCTCGTCAGTATGGTCCCCGATTGATGATCCTCCTTTGAATAGATCTCCTGGTTATCCAGACCGTTATTCAGCGCGCTCTGAGCCTCAGCTCCTATTTATGGTCACAGGCGCATGACGCACTGGAGGTCTCCTCTCCACCTGACACTGCGGGGCTATGAGGGGGAGGAAATTTCTCAGGAAAGCATGGCAAAGCCCATACTATCATTTACGATTACTCATTACATCAGTGATAGCGCTAAAATAAAGATAACAAATCATTTATACTTTTTTTCCGCCACTATGATGTGTGAAAAAGTTTAAATAATAACATCATTCTATTCAATTCTGTATGTGACAGTTTCTGGTTACATCTCTACATCCCTGAGTGAAATAATAGTAACCTTTTAAAATAAACATAATATTCTTTTAATTTTTATTTATTTATTTATTTATTTAATTTACATGGAAATCAGTATAATTTCCTTTTCTTTTTTTTTTTTTCGTTATTCGTTGTGATGGGCACCTTAAAGCTTTCTGATAAACCAGTGGATTTGAACACCAGCTCTAGGGATACCCGGCTTGGACGGGTCTCCATAAGCCAGGAAAAGTAAACTTCATATGTATTTAATTCAATAAAAAGTAATACAATAAAATTGACCTAAGGTGGCAGCTCCTTATAATATAATCATAATAATCCATAATCAGGACCTCCAGGAATACACTACTAACTAACAGCCAAAACACAAACTCACAAGGAGGATTTCCTCTCTTGATCCACTTTCACAGCACTGATTTATGATATTTTCTCATTAACTGAACAATTTCCAGTGCTCCAGTGTTAAACTGATTGTTCAACAGTACTGAACAATACACCTAATATTCCCCTTTAAATTAATGTGGACATTAAATATGAAACACACCACTGGAGGCCTGTCTCAATTTAAACTCATGCCGGCACAGTGCTGTATGTTATTTATGGTGATCACTTACTGTAGGAGAGGGCTTGATGCAGTGAGCCACTATTGTGACACACAGAGGTTTATTTTTAATGCAGATAGTGCATGCCACAACAGCAGCAACAACAACAATAGCAGCGAAAACTAGAGAAGCAACGATGACAACAGTACAGGAAGTCTTTCTCCAAACTAGTGTGGCCTAATAGGCCCAACTGTCATTCCATTCCTCCACAACATACAGCACCGTGTCGAGCTTTTGTTTACGTGATCAAACACTGTCTTCATTTTACTCAGACAATTATCAAATTATTTGACCGTATTTGGTCAAGGGGATGCCAGTTTGTAAACACTCCGCATCTGCCTAGATTGGATCAGCGTCCACCCTTTCCTGAAATAAGCCTCAATCAAAAACGCTTCACATTTAAAGCCACAGTTCTAGCTTGCGGCCACTTCACAGTGCTCACTTTGCATCCTTTCTTTACAGGGATTTGGGCTCATTCAGCTGGAGACACAGAATGGGGACAGAGAACTCATCCTGTGCTTATTTAGAAAATCACATAGCTCAATATAATCACTGACAACTAACTCGGCCACATTTGGTCTTCCAAGTTTGTGTTTCTCCCACCAGTTATTGTCTCCGTGGGTCACATAGTTACATTTTTTGCTTCACTTTGCAGTCAGTTTCAGACAACTTGTTAATCAGACAAACATCCAGTGAGCTGTTTCATTTAATAGTCCTGTGGTTTTCTAAACTTTTTGACACTTGCTATGAAGCCTGTGTCCAAATTGAGGAAAACACAGCCCACAAAAGTGTTTAAAATAATTTGACCCTGTTTTGAAAAGAAATAGAATCCATCTCATATCAGCACAGAGGAATGTGAAGGTAAAGCTCTGGAGAAAAACGTCACCTCCCATTCCGGCAAGCAGTTGAGATCCAAATAAAGCTTCCTCTCCTCCCTGGGGGAGGAGAAGCGGCACTTACAGCATTAACTGGGTTTCTAAAATGAAAGCC
Source organism: Myripristis murdjan (assembly GCF_902150065.1). Lineage (NCBI taxonomy): Eukaryota > Metazoa > Chordata > Actinopteri > Holocentriformes > Holocentridae > Myripristis > Myripristis murdjan. The sequence continues at coordinate 8,564,336 of NC_043983.1, read as the reverse complement.
GTCCCTCCTTAACGTGTAACACATAAGGATTCAGGCAAGTAACAGTAAATACGGCCGTGTTTGGATTAATGCGATGATGATGGTGGTATGATGTGTGAATGTGTAATTGTTTATGTGCTGATCAGAACAAGCAGCTGGTTTTTCTGACAGGAAAAGTAAAGGAACTTAGAGTAAACACCACGTTAAGGCTGAAAATACCTCCCAAAGTATGGTACATAAGTAATGAGTCATGGTTGTCTTGAGGGAATAGAACAGCATTTATTTGGTCTTGCAGAAAAATGAAATCTTATTTGTCTTACTCTTCCCAAGCTATCCATAACAACTGACTGAATTCAGGCATGTAAATGCCTCCAGGAGTTAAAAGGACTTTCAATTAATGTATCATTTAGCACATCAGGTGCTTATTCTATAATACCGTCATGGTGTATCACATCTAGCAAGTTAGCAGCCACGAGTAAATGAAACCCCTCCACTTCAGTTGCCATTAAGTCATTTTCAATGTTCCTCAGTGGCCTCAGAAAGAAACAAAGAGTCATTAAAACAACATACCACAGGTCACAGTCAGTGTGTTTTTGTAGAGAGTGTCCTGTTACAGTAAATAAATTCATCTTCAAATACAACCTGTGAGATTGCAGTCACATTACTGCTTCAGATTACCAAGATGCCCTGGAAAACTCTTTGTCATAATAATAATAATAATAATAATGCTACAATACAGAATTAAATGTCTGACAATGAAATCTTGAAAAAAGGTAAATGTGTGTATTACTAAGTAGACTAAATAAAAGACTAAATAAAAATTAGATAAGGGGATGTCACATTCATGTGCAAACTGCATACCGACTGATGTGTCAGTTAGTAAAAGTAGTTTTAATTTTTCTAATGAAATAAAATCCATACTTACAGAACTGATTTCAAAATATTTATATTCATATAAAGGAAAATGATTCCCCTTCCCATGCTGACACTTGGGCCTATGGTGACAAGCTATGGCCCATGTAAAGGCTTAACACACACACACACACACACACACACACACACACGCTGTGACACACTGAAGGAAAATGGCTGTTCGTCACTGATGGCAAGTGGCAAGCCTTATCACATTATTACACACAAAAGGACATTCCCTGCATAGCGTACACACTGAAGCCACAGACCCTGTGTAAGACACCCTCCTCCCAAACACACACACACACACACACACACACACACACACACACTTCTGCAGGGTCTGCCTTCTGGGGACTGGAGTATGCTTTATTGTACAGAGTTTCTATCTTCCATTGAGGGGTGGGATGCTGCTGTAAATCACCCAAGTTGTTTACAGACAATGGATTTCTTTATTTTTAGCAGAACTGGGAGGCAGCGGGCACAACAGAGTCACAAATCTCAGGAGAGTGACTGTAACCAACATTTAGAAATGAGAACGGCACACAGTTTAAGGCGGAAGACGCCCTTCCATGAACGGGGAAACTTCCCTGGATATACTGTTGATTCATTTCCCTTAGCTGCTCATTCTTAATCAGGGTCCCCGTGGGCTGGAGCCTGTCCCAGCAATGCATCCCGGCAATGTTGTATGTGAGCATATTCTTTGTGTATTCTATAGCAGGTAGGTCATCAGAGTTCAGTGTTTAGATGATTCTCCTCTCTAGACGGGCTGGACGGGAGGCCCCTCAGTCACCCCGTCTGACCTGCAGTTCCTGTAGGCCGCAGGTCCAAGCTTTCTGCAGTGCTGAAAAAGTGCTGAAATATCCTCCCCTGTTGGATAAAAGGAGGATGTAGAGTCATGGACAGGAAACAAAAAATGGAATAAAGTGCACCGGCACTCCTGAGAATAGCACTGAGTAGTGGCGATAATGAGGCCCAAACAGGCTCATTAACTGAGCTGGAAACTGAGAGTAGGAAATCCACATCAGTGACACATGGCTTTTAATCTGAACGTCTCTGAAATGTGGCAAACAAAAATGTAGAGTAAGTGTACGCTCCAGCAAAGTAAACACAGCTTCTCAAGAAAGTCAAGGTTTCGTTTCTGTTCACCATCACAAAACTCCAAGGACTTTATAAAGACAAGTTTACCTAGATCAGCTTTCAATGAGAAATGGGGTATAGGAACAAAATAAAACCCTGGATAACAAAATAAGGCACAAGATAGTATCTTTGAAGGCATGTAGAGGCCTAGTGAAGATGAGGGAAAACCTGAAGGAAAACCTCACTACCATTCAGTGAGGACTCAGCATGCAATAGATGATTGGACAGTGAACCAATTATCTGGAAACTAGGACAGACAATTATAATGAGACAGCAGAAAAGCACAGGAGAGTGAAGGAGGAGTTTGTCACTTCAAACAGTTAAAAAAAATCCTCTGAAGTGATTACTACTGCAATATGAGCCAGTCATAATCGTCATCATGCATGAAAACACAAAATAGGCAATAATCTGCGTGAGAACACAAGGAACAGCTCCATGATGACAACATAAAACCCTTAACGTGTCTTCAGTGTTCCTTTACATTTCCCCTGAACACACACCACACGCCTTAATGAGTTCATGTCGAGATTACTCCCCTTAATTCTACTTCAAATTAAGTCGATGCACCTCAGAGTTTCTTCATTTGTGCACAGATCCCCTCATTTTTTGATCTCTTTAAAAACCCTTAATTTTAAAAATCAGAGTGCATTTTTATTTTCCAATTAAATTGAAGGATTTTGTTCCTTGTGATGGTCGTGGCACAATGTCAAGAGACTTGAAGAAATGTGACAAGCTGTTGCATCACACTGGAAAATATATGAAAAGGGCGCCATCTGGTGGCCGTAATAAACAAGACACCCCCAAACAGCAGGTGTGACCGAGGACACTTGTTCCTGCCCCTAATGCTGATGCAAGTGTTGCTGCTGGAGCACAAGGTGGGTGGACGTCCAACTCATTTGCAGGCTCTAAGCCTGCAGAATCTGTCTGTTTACATTTCTCTGCTTATAGAATATCAACCAACTGATCACTATCAGTTATACAGATGACAATCAAAAGATATAAACAGTAAACAGCGCAGGCTGCTGGTATAATTCATGTCATAATGTACAGTTGGCTTACATATTTTAACACTAAATATTATTCTAATCCACATCACTTAAATTGATAAGAACATCAGTGAATAGTTCTGATGTTAGATCACCAGCTCCCTCGTTTCCTTAATTCAACCTTACTAAGACAGTGACAGCATATGCTATATTAAACGTTTTTGCACAGAATAGTGTTGTAAGAATCAAACATACAGTCCTATACCTGTTGGTGCAGCACCAAATGAGTCAGACCATTACTGTGTAATTATGTTGTTGAAAACTCATTAAAATAATTTAATATTATTCCTCTAGGGGATTATAGTATTCTGGGACATGTGCTTGTGGTGTTCTGGGAGTATTATAACTCTTTTTGTGTACAGGGTACACTTTTATGGGATTATGGAAGGGGCTGTTGTCTAAAGCACTTCCCCACAACCTGTTAGAACTGTAGATAGGTGTTTGTGTGGTACTTGGTTCTCCTGTAATAGTGCCAGTGGATTACTGTCATAAAACATGACTTGTACACTTGACGCGTATTTCTCGGTCTTTTTGTACAAGCTTCGACGGCACACCTGAGGATTGCCTTGGCATGCATATAAGGGTGACTCCCTGCACAGATAGGCTTGAGTGTTGCTCCAAACCAGTCCGATGTCATTCCTGCATCAGGCACAGCACTCAGCGCCCTGGGCCAAACGGCCTGCCTAATTTTACGCCTGACTATGGGAATGTTTGCTTTTTTGTCTCTCAACCCGCATGTCAGCATTCAGCAGCGCGCTCCTGCTGCTCAAGGCCAGCCCCTCAAATATGAACACTCGCTCCTGACAGGCTGAGAGTTTGAAAGCTCATTTTTCACTGCTCAGCTTCATATCCCAAATTACATACAGCGTTAAATCAAAAGGTGGGTAAGGACAGAAATGATCATAAGGGCACAAATGGCTGTAACAACGTCAGTTTGTGAGGTTGACTGGTCAGGAATGAGCCATGATCCTGTGATCAGCATTGTACACATGCACTTCCTTCCAGTGATCACATAGCTCTGTGTGCAAAACTGAGAATTCACTAGTTCTTAGGCCAACTTTTATCCCTGACTTTCTCATGCAGCTACCCACACTCAATCTGGATGTGACTTATTCACAAGACATTTACATTTTTCCATCAAAAATGTGTCTTTGACAGTGCAATCAAAATCCAATAGCTTTCCCTTTACAGCACCTATCAGTTAATAAATTCCTGGAACTGAATGCTGGCCCAGTTTTGAAACCATCCCATCTACTACTCAACACAAACAGGGCGTAACATTTTGGGAGGAGTCTTGCGATTATGCATGCGGTTTGGAGAAATCTTTCTACGATCACTTGGCCAACTTGTTGCCATGGTGTACCTCAAATCACCCTCTGAAGTATAAGTTCAATCAGATTTAAATCCATTTTCAAATCATTTTTGGAGGCTCACAACTGGTTTTTTTTTTTGTTTGTTTTTTTAAGTGGATAAGTGCCATTAGATCCCAATCAGATCACTGCAGATGCATTTTAACACCAAGTGGACTATAGTTCAGTTTCAACCATGCAGTTCACCAGGGTGCAAGACCAAATGAGGACGCACCGGTTAAACCAGTGCACGCCGTCAGTCCCATGATGGCCACAAAACCTGGAATCTGTCATGTTGAACAGAATAAACATGAGAATATTAAAGCAAACAAGCAACAAAAAGAATACACAGTAAGTTTGACTGTATCCCAGCGATTTGGAGAAGTGTTACAATGTTGAAGTGCCCTCTTAGTGCTGCGGGGGATGGTGGTGTTTGAAAACTGAAAATGATGAACGCATATTCAGGACTCTGATGGAAAAACACTTCTCTCGATTCCTGTACTCCTCAGCATCAAGAAATGATGGACACTCTATGGGAACGTCACATCCATCCACGCAGCCGGTCACTGCTGGGAAGCGCCAGCGTTCATTCACAGAATTGCACTTTATAGATTGTAAGATTTATTAGCTTTGTGGCTGGCTTGGCCTGTAGCATCAAGAAACCTGATGAAAACGCCACTCCAGGTTTACAATGAACGTTCTCAGAGCCAAGAAACCTTAAAGCGACACAAGAGGTTTAGCAACACATTTGCCTGTATGTGTTCTTGAGCTCAGTGTCAGTCTATGATCTGACTTTGGGAGGTTCTGCTTTAGAACACAGACGCTCTGTTTTTTGCCATTCATGTGTATTGCGGTCAAAAAATGGCTCTCTGAAACACAGTTCTAAGTAAAATATAAACAAGTTGCAAACATGACTCCAAGAGGATCACGTAAGGAAGCGAGGGTCATACTTTTTCACATGGACCACTGAATATTCAAAATATAACTGTTTGAATGAGAAATTGGAATGAGCTCACTGGATTTACATTACCAGGTTTTCTGGATCACCGGCCCCAATTTCTCCTTCAAACAGGCGTATTTATAGAAACTGGTAGAGTCCTTCCTCTTTCAGGAGAAATAGCATAGGTTCAAACAAATGATTGCCTTGTGTTGTGTAGTGCATTGTGTTTATACATGCAAAAAACGTTTTCTGAAGCTCAGTTCATGAAAATAACAGAATACTTGAATCAGTGGTATCTTGTATCAGAGTTTGTTAGGAATAGCAGAAGTAACCACTGAGCTTTTCATGTTGAAACCAGAAGTGTTACATCCATCCTTGCTATGGATTTTGAATTTATGCCCATAAAGACTTATATGTCACCTACAGAGGTGAGTCGAGTCTATTCTGCAAATAAAAAAGGGAGATTAACAACATCCCTGCTGAGAACCACAGGTCAACATAGACTCTATAGACTCTAAGTCCAGCTGATGTGATCTCGCCAACACTTTGAACAGAGGGAAGTGCTCTGACTGAATCTCAAAAATAGAAATATGCTGCTGAAATAGCACGCATCAAACCTTTTGGTTCTGATATTACATTCACATTCAGCCGTGCAAAGAGCGTCCCAGGAACCTAATTCTTCTCTAACCTATTCAGTCATTTTCCAATCCAACTGAAGTCCTGAATTTCAATCTGCAACTAGCTGTAACAATTCCCTTCCCTCAAAAAAAAAAAAAAAAAAAAGATGCAGCTTGGCTTTTCTCTGTTGAAGGCTGCTCCTCAAAGACCAGATTAATTCAGTGTCTGACAAAATAGTTCTCCTCTGACTACCTCTACCGGTTTTTCCTGAAGATGTGCCTGAGGCTTTATCAGGTCTAGAGAGAGAAAAAAAAAATGTAAATGACTCGGATTGAAGCTCAGAACGGGATAGACGGTTTGATCTGCTGCAGACTGAGGCAGGCGGCTGCAGGAGTGGACAGCCTCCAATCTGTCAGAATAAAAGGTTTGACCGAAACGTATGGTAAGCATAATTTCTGATCTTTCTTTCTCTTTCTGTGTGTGTGTGTCTCTCTCTCTCTCTCTCTCTTTCCAATAAGTAGGCGGAACAAAGTTGTGCTGATAGGTGTGTGTCTTCTCCATGTCTCAACACGGCGTCTACAAGTTACCAGACAGCTGCACTCACCTTTCTACCTGCAAGGTGAGACAAAAAGAAAAATTAAGTCCTGGGTGTTGATCTAAGTTCTCTGACTATAAATACACCATGTTGACCACGCTGCAGCACCAAACAGGACAGGATGACTCCAGATCAGACAGGTGAGTTGAATTACCTGTGAGGATGATTTGCTCTCCACCTGAGTGAGGATTTCTCGTTGCTTTTCTTGTGTAGGTTAACATGTAGGCCTCATAAGCTGCAGCAGCAAAGGCGACACACTCTGCTGATCATAATGCATATCGTCCTGTTCACTTTTACCTCGGCTTGTCAGCTACCTGCTCACACACCTGTTGCACCTGAATGGCCTACAGTCCTGTCTGCTGCAACAAGCTTGAAACACACTGTTGCAGATCTGCACTGATGACTCAAATTAATAAGTAAATAGTGTCAGACAAGTTTCGTCCAGGCTGACACTTCAACAAATACTCGCTCGCAACTGTAAACAGTGTTAGTTCTGTTTTGAAACCAAGCAGGTCCAGGACCGCACAGCATGATGAAACATGTGCTAATGCACACGCATCTCCACCCGCACAGAGCTGAAATGTTGTTGATATACAACACAGCAGGCTAACTCTTGTTTCTCTTCATAGGGTGTTTTTTTTTTTTCCAGCACTTTTTGTTACCCACACTGCTGGAAACTTTGCCTGGGAATTTCTGTGCTCAAGAATTTCAGTCATTGTTTCTGGTAGTGTGTGTAATGAACGTCTCGAGGTAGGGAGCAGGAACAGGGCATGACATGGAGTTTGGATAGATTTGCTTCATGCAGCTTGTCATCCTAAAGCGGAACTGTGCTCCTGAGTCAGAAAAGTCTTCTGTTTGCATTTTTAATTGTCAGCAAACAGCACTGAACTGGTCTGGCTCGACTTCAGAGGTGCAGAGGTCTGCATACTCTTAGTTTGGGAATGCCTGCCACAGGCAGCATTACAACAGTAGCTACAAGCCGACAGCTGGTACAGCATTTTGGCTGGTGAAATCCAGCATGGGAGGGGTTCTTGACTGACTTAAGTGCATTTCAATCTATTAAATTACCACTTGGTTGTATCTGGAGGTGTAGCCTCCAACTGTTTGGTTGGGACACAGCCTTCTGAGGGCAGGGGCAGCGGTGTTGCCACATGCAGAGGAGCCATCACTATGTCAGGTATGTTGGTAAACCAGCTCAGCACTCATCCTGCTGGAGGTGGACTCCTGATGGGTGTAACCTTGTACTTTCCCTGAGAGCAGAGCAGCGGTTTATTAAAAATGCTTACACATACTGCAGGCTCCCAGTCATTCACTGTATGCATTATGTAACAAAATCACAGAATGTACTTCTTACAAGGTGACTATTGCTCAGTGAAAAGGCTAAGGCAAACTTGTGCACAATATCATGATATAGCTGTTGCAGTTTGTAAAAATGACCGCACAAAATGGCAGTTTTTCAGCAGCTTCTCGTAACTCTATAAATCCGTCAGTGCTTGTATAAGTCAAGGTAGTTTGAATATGCAAACAGCAGGTGGCCGAAACATAGTTGAAACAGGTTTCTTCAAACAGGTTTCCTTTTTGTGTGGCATCGCTGATTCATGGTACATTTAATGTGTAACGTGGATATGGAGCCTGGTAACTACCGATAAATGATGCAGTAAAGGGTCAGAGATTTTCAGAGCAGCCATTGATATGAAAAAGCAGGTCAACACAAGTCTTACTAATAGTTTCCTTTCCATTTAAGCAGTTCTTTCCAATAAAACGGCATACACAACACCAGATAGACCTTAGAGGAAAGAGAAACTTCATTAATGTCAAATAAATAACATCCGTCTTTACCTGCTATTCATATCATAATAGCTGATGTGAACAGGGCTTGTTGTTAATAATGGTTGATTGTATTTACAGATTCACGCTGGGCCGATACCTGGAAGCACTTCTTCAGAAAGGAGCTGAAAACAACACATACAGTAAAGTGTCATTTCTTGCCTGCTGTGGCCACTTATTTCCCTGTTGGGCTGATTTAAACCCGTTCTACCACACAGTTTGTCACCTCTGTGGTTTACTGCCATTCTGGTAATGGGAGCAGTAATATGTCTAATAAGTAACATGGCTAAAAAAAATTCCCTCTCCATATTTTTTCGGGCCTATTTGAGGCTAAGACCTTTCTTTTCTTAGTGATTTTCATATGGTTGTCAGTGAAATGCACAGGGTAGCTCCATGTGTTTGATGGAACTAATGATGATTTCATGAATGAACAACATTCAGAAGCATTGGAAATACTGATATAGTTTATTACATTTGAAGATGCTAAAGGTAAAAGCAATTCATTGATTTCATTTCAGTTTAAAAAAAAGTCAGTTACAGTGCCAACACATACATGTGTTGAGTAATGATTGGTAGATTGCATACAAGCCCTGGGTTAAAGGAAAGCTGAAACTCAATTATCAGTTTGGATTGCACTCAAAGTCAAGATAATGACTGATGCACAATATCCACAAATACACGCTTGAATAAACATCCTGATTGGATCATTTGTGTGCATTTTTTTTTTCTGTTCAATCATCTACATGTCCACAAGGTGGTACTCTTGTAAAACAATCTAGTAAAAGCGCCACCTCAGTGGGGTGTGGTACCTCTGCTACAACCATATCAACTTAAAAAGCTGAGATTTCCCCATCTTCAAGTCCCAGGAAACAAAAAAGTACACATATGGCACAAATCCCATTCTGTCAACAACAATCAGCATATTACAGATGTAGAAACACCTGACAAAAATACTCCTCCAACTTTGCCTACAGCAATACAAACATCACACTTGGATAAAGACTCATGGGGGAGAAAAATACAAAAGATGAGGCAAACGTTCTCTGAATCAGAAAGGGAATCATGATCAAAGTTACTTTATAGTTATGCTGCCATGTATTACAACTTGAGAACTTGGAAGTGGGATACTAAATCCTTTTGTAGATATGATACATCATAAAAGCGTCAGTAAACTCAAACCTCAACTGTGCTCTCTGTTTGCCACTGCCCACCATCCTTATTCAATATGAACAGAAAATAACTGGTCATGGAGCAGTGAAGAAACATGCTAAAATAGGTCCCTTTGTGCAGAATTACAAGAGTTTTTTCAGCTGCATTTAGATGCATTTCTATTGTGGAAATGTTTGTTTTTACTGCGAGCAGGAAGCAACGCTTGCCTCTGAGACAAAATAAAAAGGGGTGGAAGCAACAGAGCAGGAAAACTCAGGGAATGGAAATCAAGCAAACAAGCTGAGGAAAGTCCCACAAAATATTGTATAAAAATAAACTATAACAAAATAAAAAGCTCCCTTTCTGGACAAATCTCTTGATATAATTAGTATGAGCCAGGAAGTAGGGGACTGAAGACAGAATCCTGTAGTTTCCACAATGATGAAAAAACATTTGGGAGCACAAGTAGAAATTCAGACATTATTTACACTTAAATAATCCAACACTAGCAAATGTTCAATCACACTAGGTCTGTGCCATCAGCACAAGCATGAATTAAAGTTTGACACAGACCGGCAATGTACATGCATTTCGGTACCGCTCCATTCTTTGAAGGGCTTAAAACATAATGGCCTATTAGTTTTGGTCTGTAAATGACCAAGCCGATATCAAACACAGGCAGAAAAGTGATTCAGTTTCCAGCAGGATATTGGTTAGCACATATTTTGTTCATTCACAAAGAGAAGGTTACTGGCTGTTTGTGCAACTTTAGCCCTTGTTGAATATAAGGAGGGAGCCAGATAATTTGATAGAGAACAGAAATGCATGTACAAAGTTGTACAATTTCAGTAAGCATGCACATAGAAACACAGAGTCATACACAGAGCGTCCCTCATCCCTCTGCTTGTGCTTATTCTCATTATGAGGGCGATGAGGTCAAAAAATGCCCGTCACAAGCAGAAGAAGACATGATCTAAAGCCAGCTACATGTCCATGGATCATCACAAAGCACCATCTCCTCTGGATTTAGAAAGAGTGGTAAACATGTAAGCCAAAACACCCAGCATCTTGATATAGTTTTGTTTTGATTTTTGTTTGTTTTCTATGAATAAAACGATAGAAACGTTCCCTCAAAAGGAGTCGTATGCAGTGTGGCACATGGACGGGGCTTGTAAAGCCTTGTTGCACAGCACGACAGGTGGACAGAACTGCAGCTGGGGAGTACAAAGCAGCTGCCGACTCTTGTCTAAGACACTGTAGCAGCCATGTTGGATCAAACACAGGCACATCCCACGGTGAAGAGATGAGGAAACTGAGTTTGCATGGTTATATCCAGCAGAGGCTTCAAGCCCTTGTGATGGCACGGTTCCCCGAGATGGGACGGAACATCAGCACATGATGACCACAGCAAAAGAGGATCCGGTTGCTCTAATTCAACAGCTAAGAACCATGGGAGTTCATGTCACAAGGCCGCTCTTTTGGCTTGTCTTGGTGTTGAGCCAGTTGAGCCAGTAATCACATGTATATGATTGATTTAAAAAAAAAAAAAAAAAAAAGGAGGGAGAGAGGAGCATATTTCCAGCACTCGAAGACACCAACTTTCTACTAAACTCTGGAGGGTGTTAGAAAAATCCCATTGCCAACTCATTAGATTGTCCCAAGCTTCTTGGTCAACAGAGTGTGAATGGTTGGAGAAAGAAAAAAAGATGAATGAAAAAGGTGACAAAGGAGAACTGACAGATTGCCTGGACAACACAGGGAGCCTGAGTCACTGCCTGTAATAGGCACCTGAAAAAGATGGGGGGGGGGGAGAGAGAGAGAGAGAGAGAGAGCTGGTATCAGCAGTTTGATACATCACACTGCATGTCTGCCATAGCACACATTAAAACTGTAATCCACCCTTTTGTTGATTTTTTTTTTTTTTTTTTTTTTTTTTGGCATCATCTTTGGTGCTAAGCCATTGCAATGGTATTTTTGAACCACACCCAGAAATCACTATGATGTCATTTCCCTTGGATTTGCTGTTTCTGTCTATATGGCTCTCCATCCTTGTCTGTCCAGTCACGGTGGCTATCACTACTGATATTAACTAACTAGTCCTGTTTATTTGAAACACACATTCTCACTGTAAGGGCTTTGATAAACAAAACATGACTTCATGAATTCCTGTACACCACAGGGTTTTTTTTTCCTGGGGAAAATCCAACAGGGGATGTTCAGAACAACTGATGTAAACGTTTTTTTATACTGGATATATGCTAAATTACCATATTCATATACACTACTCACAAAAAGTTAGGGATATTTGGCTTTTGGGTGAAATTTATGGAAAATATAAAAAGTTCACGCTACAGTGATATTATATCATGAAAGTAGGGCATTTAAGTAGAAGTATACACTGGTGATTTCCTCATCTCAAACAATTTCTTGAAACAAAAGCCAACAACAGTGGTGGATATACCACAACAAAAAATGTCAGTGTCAATAACTTGTCATGTGCCCTTGAGCATCAATTACAGCTTGACAACGACGTCTCATACTGTTCACAAGTCGACTTATTGTCTGCTGAGGCATGGCATCCCACTCTTCTTGAAGGGCGGCCCTCAGGACATTGAGGTTCTGGGGTACAGAGCTCCGAGCCTCTACACGGCGACTCAGCTGATCCCATAGGTTTTCTATGGGATTCAGGTCTGAGAAAATGCAGGCCACTCCATTTGAGGTGCCCCAGTCTCCAGCAGCCATTCCCTAATGATACGACCTCGATGAGCTGAAGCATCAAACACCTGATGTGAATTTTGCTGTTAAACTCCTTGTTAGAGAACAGCAACTTGTGCAAAAAGTACTGAAACACTGAACAGTTGGATATGTGCATTCAAAAGTTTACAGAAGGTCACATTAAGTTCACCTGTAAAGGTTATAATGCATTTTAGGTTCATCCTGAAATTTCACTCGAAAGCCGAATATCCCTAACTTTTTGTGAGTAGTGTATGTCACACATTACCTCAATGGATCACAGAACACTTTTTATATCACAAGACTACTCATATATTTTTCTTTAAATATGTTTTAAATAATGTATATCTCGCATGAGACGTACTTCAGATTCAAAGTGTGTAACCTACATAGTGTGGATCCCTTGACATGGACAACACCATGCTCACCCCTATGTTAGCATGAATAGCTGATTTGATGATTTAACTCTTAGTCAAGCATCCCTTGAGCCACAGAGATGATACATTTCACCATCAAATAACTGTAACTGGCCCTACAGAAATGGTGAGGGCAGTGTTGAGTCTCAGTTGCTCAGCTGTCTCACTTGCAAGCAAGTGTGAGGCAGATAAGAAACTTTGTAAGTAAACGTTCAGTGTTCCTTTAGCACTAGGACTCTATCGGAACATGATCATTCACTTATTGCAATTGTGTTGTCTGGACTGTGAGAGGAAATAAAATCCAACTGCATCCTCTTATCTGCTTGGAATTCTAGCTTTACCACAATCACCACTTCCATTCCAGAGCACTGGCAAGATACTCAGGACAGTCCTGCTTTCAGGACAGTCTCCAGTATCATATCAAGGCACCAATACCCGCTCTTTAAAGCAATATGGAAGTTTAGTCACACATTGAGCTCAATACAAGTCTACATGCTGTGACTCGGGTTCACTGGGAGCTCCTCTGTACAACACAAATCTTCTGTTTTTCACCTATTACATAGTTCTTACTTAAATATGAACACATTTTAGACATGACTCCAGCAGGAAGCCTATTTATTTGAACCCTGACTGCTGATTCTTCATAACTGTTGTCATATCAGGTCATCAGGATCACCAGATCCATTTTCCCATTTAAACAGTAATTGTTTGAAAAGTCAGCGTTCAGCTGTAAAAACATCAGACCACCCCTTCCTTACGTGACACTCTTTGAGTCATGTTTGTAACTTGTTGTACAGTGGCGCTCCCGGTGAACCTGTCAGAATATACTCTTATGTGTTACTAAATGTTCATATTGCTTTAATACTGGTGCACATTCTAATGTAATTAAACTGTAAATTAGCCGTGAGTAAAGCCTAAAGCTCTGGGCATTGACATGCCTTTATAAGCAGCCTCAGGCCTGGAGGGAGCGCGGGGGGAGAAAGGGTTGTCTGAGTAGCCGTAGCCAGAGCTGGAGTTCACATTCTCGTAGTCGTGTGTACGAGGCTGAGGAGGCCTGAGACAGGGAAGGTGACAGGCAGGGAGACAAAGACAAAGTAAATTCATGAGAATGCTACTGCTCCTGAAAGCTTTGACTCATGCAAAAATTTGTAATCGCTTTGTAGCAAAGGCACAATGAGTAGCAATGAGTGCTGTACCTGGAAGGCTTGTTGTGGTTCTTCTGCTTCTGGTATTCATGCTCATCTCGTGACCTGGGTCGGACAACCTCCTCTGAGTTTGGCTGGAAACCAGCAGAGGAAAGCTGTTTAAACGCTGATCTGTTCACTCTATTATGCAAGCATAAAACCATGCTTCTTGTACCATGGTGGAAATGTGAGTAAAATGACAGATGAAAATCACAGGCTGGAAAAATTGTTTGCTCCAAACCACAAAGTGAATTTAAAAAATGTGAATGGTTTCAGAAAAATCACCCTGTCTCCCTCTTGCCGCCTCCTTTCCATCGCCATCCTCTCCATGGCCAGCCTCTCCCTCTCCTTCTCTTTCTCCCGCTCCCTCTCTTTCCTCCTGAACTCCTTCTTTTCTTGTTCCATAAGCAGCCGAGCGATTTCCTGCCACAGCAAGACAGCAGCTATAACTGCAGCGGTTGTATAATGTACACCGTGTTAAAGTGCCACACATCAACTTCATTTGTTGCCATGTTTGCGTCCCTTATACACTATGTATTTTAACTACTGTATGATAACCACATTTCTCCTCAATCAAGAACATATTTGAAGACATCACTTTCACAGCAATACACCTATTTAAAAAAAGCTTTTAATAATCACCATGGCAATTGCAAAATTATGCCTTACATCGCCACACAAAATCATGAGACAGCAAGACTGTCATGGTTGGGGCATGGTTGTGTGTATTTAGGGATATATAACTATAAAACTGGAACCAAGCTTCTGTGTCATAATTGGTTTAATGTAGGAGATGAAAGTATAAAAAGTGGAGGACGGAGAGAATGAGATGAAAAAGTTTCCATACTTGGCGCCCACTCACCTCATCCTGCGCCACTTGAGCTGCACGCTTGTCCATCTTACTTGCCTGAAACCAAAAAATAATCACGAGTCACATTTTCCCCATGTGGAACAGTATGTTCCCACTTGCATTATATAACATGGGAAGTGACTGGGACAAAGTTGGTTCAACACACTTCTGTCACATCTATGGCTTCAAAGGCATTTAGTGCTTGGAAGTCGCTACTCCACATCATGCTATTCCATTGTTTCTTTCATCGGCTCCACATGTTAAAGCTTGGAAAAAAAAAGAGCTTCAGACAAGGCATCTCTATATACAGTATAACTGTGACATGTATTAATACAAATACACATACAAATACAAAGTGAACATGGACTTAAACTGAACACCATCATCTAAACTGGAGATGTGCTTATATGTTTTCTTTGTATGAAGGCCAACAACTACATTCTACACAAAACTGAGTACTGGTGTATTGGGATTTACTAAAATGCCAGGGATAATATTTCACTGTAGTGCTGTTGTGCTGCAGTTGTTTTATGGTTTTAATATCTATATTGTTTGATTTTTTTAAATTATTGTCTTATCTTTCTTTTGACGCAGAAGACTAATTCCTGCAATATTTTTCATATTCAATTCTCTTAGCATTAGTCAGCAGCTTAATGGGGAAAGAGTTGTGTTAGACTTATGCACCATTAAATTTGCCATGTATCCTATTATCCACTGCACTTGTACTGTTGTCATATAGATTTTTTTTAATCATTCCATGTTCTAGGTAGTTTCTCTAACTTTCTTTTTTTTTTTTTTTAACCTTGAACAAAACTCTGCTTTCATGTTTTACATGTGCAAATAAACTGTATGCATCGTTTTTTGTCTCACCTTGATCTCCTCTTCCTGCATTCTCCTGGCCACTTCCATGTCTCTGAGCTCCTGCTCACGGAGGTCCAGTCTCGTCAGGCCCTGGGTGGCCTCACTCAGCCCATACTCACTTCCTGCAACTACTGTTCCACCCCCACGATGCACGATACGACCTGGGGATGGCACCACACTCCATTAAAGATAGGTATTGTGATGGTATGATTAACCACCCAAGGCACCCAAAAGGGCTGCAGTGCCTCTCCACTGGTTTTTGTCATCAGTGTTTGTTTAATGTCTGCGACAGCTTTGGGACAAGGCCCTACAATTGAAACAGAACCAGTCTAACAACCCTGAAGCCCTTCATGAATGCCATACAGTACATAGCGAGTGGTTAAGTCATCATGTGTCATGGAGCTATTCTACTAGAAAATCACAGCACATCACAGCGTTATTAATCTGAACAAGCTGTGTTATGTCCTTGTTCAATGTAACTAGGTCAGCAACATAAGAAAAAGCAAATCGCCCAACACTGCAACAGCAACACATTCAAACATTCAAATATCTGGCAGAACCATTAAAATGTGAATCATAGTTAGTCATCAGCAGTGAAATTGCCATCATTCTCTTTACCATCATTGTGACCAAGATTTAAGATCAGCAGAAGTGTGGAGAAGAGGAGGTGGAGAGGAACATGAGTCTCTTCATTAGTGATTATAGGGGTTAGGGGTGTCAACCCATCACCTGAAGCCCCGGTGAAGAAAGCAAACCCAAAAAACCCCACCACATCACAAACAAAACCAACGGAGCCCAGAGGTGGAGTCACGGCGGTACCTGTCTCTTTGATGGGGTGAGTATGACTGCGTTCCCTGCCAGGGCCCTCCCTTTGCCAAGGGTCCCACAACTCCCTCGTCTCCCCTCTCACATCGTCGTTCCTGTGCTCCTCAAACACCTCCCCCAGGCCGGAGTGGACACGCTGCCTGCCCCTTCTCTCCATCTCATTATCATCATCTTCCTGTTCCCAGGACACCCTGTCCTCCCTCAGCCAGTCTCTGCTGTGGCCCAACACAGGCTCCAAGTGCTCTTCAAGCCCTCTCTCTCTGCTTCTGGTTCTTGCTCGGTGTTTGTCTCTGTCTTTATGCCTTTGTCTGTCTGTCTCTCTGTGTCTGTCCCCGCTCAGTGCTCTGTCTCTTGATCTCTCCCTGTCTCTGACCCCTTCTCTCTCCCGCTCCCTGTCTCTTCTATGGTCCTTTCCTGGATCTCTGTCCCATTCCTGCTCCCTGCCCCTCTCTCGATCTTGATGTCTGTTCCTCTCTCTGTCTCTTTGTTTGTTGTCTCTCTCCCGATCCAAGGCCTTGTCTCTCTCTATGGGGCTGTGTGGTGGGGGTGGTCTGGCTGGTCTCTCCTTCCTCCTCACCACCCTCTCTCCATACTCTCCCTTTTGGCCCCTGGTTCTGCTGATCTCAGGGGGCTGATAGTCCGGGTATCTGTCCCCATGCTTGCCTCTGGAGGGCACCAAGTGTTCTGGGTATGGATCTGCATGCCTGCTATGCCCTCCTTCTGCCACTAGGTAGTGCTCTGGGTATCTGGAGTGGCTGTGGGGTGCTGCAGGGTCCTGTCTTGGGTACCTACTCCTTTTGGGCTCTGATGAGCTATAATCAGGGGAATAATCCCGACTTGAGCTGCCTCGAGTGTGCGCATTGTGTCGGCCTGGGGAACTAGAGTGGTAACGTCTGCTTTTGTCCAAGTCAAGGGGCTGTCTTGCAGCTGAGCAGGGAGAAGATGAGGAGAGATGATGGAGGGATGCCGTGGAGGTAATGGTGATGGTGCATTGGTTGATGAGATAACGGAGACATGAACAATAACACAGAAAGGGATGAGGTGAGCTTATCTGGTTAGTAAGCATGGGGTTAGTTACAGCATCTCCAAGGAGGATGCTGGGTAATGAGCATCAAACAAACACCATGCACATAAAGAGTAGATATCAGTGGCACCCATGTTGGCCCCAAAACGTCCCTTATACACCACAGATTGATAGATATACTTTAATGTCTGAAATTAAATAGACATCCTCAAAAACATTATAACAACATTCTTGTAAACATAGTTAATACAAGCCAAAGTGAGGTCAAAACATGAAGTGTTTGGAGCCAAATGAAAGAGAGCACTGTGGACTGTACTGCAGTGCTAATTACTGGATAGTCTCCAAACACTTCAGACTCGTTAGTATGTGATATTTGATGGACATAGTTGAAAATGAATAGCTGGAACACTAGCACTTAGCAAGCAAGCAAATACTGCTTTACAGCCAGGGCACGGTCAATGATACAAACAAAAAAATAAAACTAATAAAGCTGTGCACATGTGAGGTTATCTGAAGGTGAGCCGTTGCATTTCCAAGTAAAGCATCCTGCTGTGAGCTGGCCTATGACTGGCAAGTGTTTGAATGAAAACAAATGAGTACAAAAGCATGTGACGGAAGCACACAGTGAGCGGGGCAGTGCTCTTTGAGCTTAGAGTCAGCTCAATGGAATGCCAGTTATCTAACCAGTTGTTTAACGTCTCATCAACAAGGGGAACTTCCTTGACTTTCAAACTTTTGAAAAGAGAGGTAGATCCCAAAGACAGCCAGTCTAGCACCTATTCAGAACAACTGGGAAACATGAGCTGAAGCTGCTCCCTGCTAACTTCAGAGTAAAGTTCTTCCTATTGAGCAGCCCATATGAGACTAAGCAAAGGGGGGCTTGATTAAAAACAGTAGATGGCCACAGTCAATAAGATGTAAATTGTTTCCAACCTTCTGTCCCATCTGCCTTGTAAATACCCCTTTCCATGTTTCCCACTCTTTCTATCTTTTCCAGTTGTTTCTCTGCTGAGCGGGATAGGCTCTGCCCCCACACTGATTTGTGTGTGACTGTGATCCGCTGGATTAAGACAAACACGACAGCCAGCACCCCCTCATTTCCTGTGAGGAGCAGCCAATTACACGGCCTAAGGAAAAGCTACACCACCAATAACACAGAAGTGTGAATGTGAGTGTGTGTGTGTATGTGTGTGCATAAGAGGGATTTAGAAGCTACAATGGGTTGCAGATTTAAAATGCAAGCTGTGATGAAGAATATCTCTTTGCAGACTAACATACTGTTTGTGGGTGAGACTAAATCTCAAAATTAGAGACATGTGCTAGGCTGTGCATCACAGCCATCTTGTACACTGCATAAGATCTGTTTGGTTAGCAAGTGTGGTGATTTTTTCTTGCTCTAATAATGGATGCAGGGTAAATAAAGGGATCACATTAGTCTTTTTCCACTGTGTACACATTCATGCCACAGGTGTAAACTCACACACACAAATGGCAGGGACAATATAGGTGAGTGGCTGCATAACATAAAGGCCTATACAGAAACACACAGAGAAAGAGGGTGGAAGTGTGGCATAGTCTGAGTACAGAATATGCAACTTGCTGAGCGCTGTACGGACACAACAGGACACACATACTGACAGCTGGAGACATCTATTGAGGCCAGACAATATTATTTTGCACCCTATATTTTAAGCATTTAGCTGATGCTCTTAGTCAGACAAACTGACAATGGCATGATGGTGGAATAAGCTTAAATTCCTAAGTCACTGATATTAAAAGCAGCCAATAAAAAGAACCACAAGGGTCAACACAACAACACCCCAGTGGTGAAGGTAAAAACCTTACTGCTGCGCCTCTTTAATATTTATGTATGATCAATAATAGAGAACTGCTTGTTAGAGACACACAGCAAGAACCAAGCAGAGAAAGCTTTTTTTCACCCTGAGGGTGATTCTCTGTAGCTAAGAAGCTAATTCTGAGTCAAAAAGCTTTTTCTTCTCTTCTCAACATCTAGGACTGATACGAGCCTCTGGAGGAGCCAGAATCCAAGTACAACATGGACTGGAGTCCGGGCAAGAGAGCCAGGAGTCAAACTGCCAGATTAGAGCCAACGGTCTAAGCCAGCTGGAGAGGAAAGAGCTGAGCTTTTATTAGTCAGGAGAGGACATTAAAAGGAACCCTTTAAAATATCCACCCCTCCCCCCAAACACACACAAACACACGCACACTTGGCCTCTCTAATCTGCAAACACCTGTAGCTCAAGAACTCACACTCCATTCACACCGCAAGCACCCACATTGCTGTGCCACTGTCAGCTTCTGTTGATTTTTCTGTGCTGACAAACAAAGAGATGAAATAACCACGATCAACACCAGCCAGTGCTTTTTTCCAAGATGCCAGTGGTGTGCACTCATGGAAAGACTTTAAAAAGCTCTTTTGGCTTTTTGTTGGCTCCCAAACACTTCAGACTTGCATAACAATTAGGGCTTGGGGTGGGGGACATTTGTACGTGGGCATCTAACACATCACTAGCTAAGCCTAATTCTGTTCCTTAATCTTACTACAAATACACATATGCAGTTATCAGCAAATCACTGGAAATCCACTTAGGGTTGAATCAGATATCTACTTCTATTAAATGAAGTGAGTTTCTTGTGCATCGTCAAAGTAATGTGAGACGTTAGTCTTGCTTAAACAGTACATAACTCTGTAGTCCATTAGGAGAACTGCAAAACCAATTTACAAAGGTGTCTGCTGTTTAAAGAGAGCAAAATGATGAATAACTGCTGTGTGCAAACATCTAAGCCTCCCCTTCAAGGTCAGCTATGTGCTTACAATAGCATTCCTAATTCATAGCCTCAAGTCAGCAACAGTCTCTACAAACTTGCACACTGACATCCACAGATCTTTAAACGTCCCTGCAAACAGAGGCATATCTTGTCCCATGACCTTACACACAGGCTTACATGTGCACGTGTACACAAACAGATTCGTGGACACATGCACAGGCACACATACAGACAAACTAACAGGCACACACAAACCAGTGAGCCAGTGGCGCTTTCCCCACCTCCATGATCCTCGTAGTATTCATCCTCAAAGTTTGCCTCCAGGTGCTTCTGTCTCCGCCTCTCCTCCTTCATCTCCTTCTCTTGCAGCTTACGAGCTATGGCCTACAAACAAACACACACACATAAACACAGTCAGAACAGTCGTCATCAGCAACCACTGAACCACTGCTGCTGACTGATGCCCCTGAATCTGTGCCATGCATCACAAATATCATAAAAAAACAGTTAATACATTTCCAGAGGGCACTGAGAACAGGTGTTTGCAATAATATTTATTCTGTGTCTGCACATTGTGTAGAGCATCAACTTTGTCCCGTCTCTATGAAGTAAAAAAAAAAAAAAAAAATGTCCACACAGGCCACATCACCATTCATGAAGAGAAGTAAATATCCTCATGATTCAAGATGCATGACCCACCCATGACTGTACATAGATGATGATGATGATGATTGCTTAAATGGCCAATAGTGTCTGAATGTGTGTGCACGTTTGTGCGCGTGTGACTGTTCCTTACCGCATCGATCTCTTCCTGTTCTCTTTGTTTTTCAGCCTGTCGGACCAGTTGTTCTTGCATCTCCTGGGCGATCTCATTATCTTGGCGCTCACTGAGGTGTGTATGTGTCGCATGTCCATGTTTTCACATATGGTCGTATGTGTGTGGGGTGGGGGGGGAGAACATTTCAATGTTAATGACAGATAAATAAGAATTAATAGCCTCTAAACTACCATACACAACTTAGGGCTAAGTAATAGAATGTACGTAATTAATTCAACAATAACAATGTCACAAATCGTCCAAGTTGGAATATGGATGTTGATATCGGACAGAATGTTCTGTCTGTTATCATGATTGAGTGCCTAGACATGTACACGTGTATGGCCTTCTGTGAAACTGCTAAAGTGAATACAGGCACATTTTTGCTCATCATGTGCAGGAAATTCTTTACATTCTCTATATGAACACTAAAATTTTTAGCATTTGTCATGCTCTGTGATGGGCTGGCAACCTGCCTGGGCTTTTTCACAGCCCTCTGTCCTCTGTCCCATGCTGAAACATGTGGCTTCTCTGCCCTTTTGAAGTTCATCTATGGTACTGATACTGAGTTACAGAGGTCTTAACCTGGCAAAAATAATTAGACAGTCGCTCCTTGTAATGCTTTCATCATCAGCTACTGAGGTACAGGGGACGCTACATCCCACTTACTCAGGAGGCTTGTAAGTGTGAGAGAGTGAGTGTATGTGTGTGTTTATGCGTGTGTGTGTGTATGTGTGTACACATATGCGTGAGAATGAGTATATGTGGGGTGGCATTGGCAAGGGCAGAGAAGATGACAGCATGAGTTCCCAGGATGCCAAGCGGCACTGGGCTGCCTACACTGATGGTGGAGCATCTGGCTTCTCCCTGGGGGGTGCTGTCCCATGACTATGTGTGTGTATGTGTGTGTGTGTGTGTTGTATGCAACTGACTTTTGGAACAATGCTCTCACTGAGCTGTGAGTCAGCACTTCTGATTTTTTTGTTGCAACACTTGCAGTGCAGAGGGGTGGATTTTTACCCATAGTGCATCTATGCAGGATTCTATCACAGTCTATTGTGTGCCATATAGAGCACTGACCTAAAGCAGCGGCGGCAGAATGTATGGCTTAGTTCAATCCATCTATACAGCATCTAACCATGGTATGTGCCCAGTTGGCGACTAAAATGTTCCACTAGTGTGATACCACGACAAAAAGTTATGAAATTGTGCATATACAAAATATACTGATGATGACTTCATTAAAACACATTTAAGGGGCAACAGGTGTATAAAATAGTGAAATTATAAACCAATATAACTTTACTCATAATCCCAAACACTTAAAATATTAAGTCAAATTAGTTTTTAAATCTATTCTTGATTTCTATAGAGCCAAACAAAGTATGAAAGTAACCTAAGTTTTTCCAGTGGCATTTCTCAAACCCAACAGATTACATTAGAGTTTTATTCATGTAATCAGTAATGTAGAATTGATTCTAGTTTGAAAGTAGCCATCACAATCCTGTAGTACAAATATTTAGTACGTAATGGGTTTGCATTATGAAGGTCTCACAACTGCTCTGTGCATATTTAATTATATTAGCTGTCCCTGTTGCTTTTTGTAGACATTTAATTACATAAATGGTGTGTGTGTGTGTGTGGGTGTGTGTGTGGGTGTGGGTGTGTGTGTGTGTGTGTGTATGTGTGTGTGTGTGTGTGTGTGTGTGTGTGTGTGTGTGTGCACATGTGAGGGACACCCACAGGTCGTGGTGCTGCTTGTGGCTCTGAGCCTTGGCCCTCAGATCCTCCTCCTCTTGGAGCTTCTTGGCCACCTGCAGGTCCTGCTGCACCAAACGGCTCTTATGGACGTTGGACGCCAAGTGGCTCTCGACTGCAGACACAAACATACACACAAGCACCGCTCTTAAGACTGTAAACACACAAACCACAAGAGATCAGCTGGCCTGACCACACAGCTGCTGAGGAATTAGATGGGCGACAGTAGCACTGAGAGGAGTTTATTTACAGGGCCACACTAGTTTGATGTTTTTCCCTAAGAGGTTGCCATGTTGTTAAGGTGGACGTTGACAGCACAGACTCTTCAATCTCTGCTGCTAAACACAGTGTGGCTCTTAGTCACTGAGAAATGACTGTTCCAAGCAGAAGTGCCGTTCCAAGGTTGTGTGATGGCACGTGCAAAATCTTAACAGGTGATAAATCCTGCTTGCTGACGCACTCCAGCACTTGGTGAGCATGGAGGGCATCACTCACTTGCCCAGCTCTGTTTCACCTGGCTATCGATCCGTTCCTAGCTTTCATGTGAAAGGGCCAAATTACGTCTTGCAATTTGCTCGAGAGAGCCTCCATAAAGTTCCTGCTTCGTGACTGGCAGAATGAAAAGAGGACGCTGTGAGTCACAGCTGTGGCAAATTGATAAAAGGCAAGGGCTGACAATGTTTTTTTTGGGGTTTTTTTGTGATGATGCTGATCAATCGTTAAAGTTTATGACATCCTGCGATAGAAAAATATAACGACGAAACTGACGTCAAAACTCGACATAAGTAGGCTCTCATTCATCCAATGCAAGGTTTTTCAACAAGGGAATTGAGTTGTCTCTCAAGGGAACAAAACAGAAGGCGGGACAACAAACATAACCTTGGGAGGGGTTTCTTTATCATTGAGAAAAAGGAGATGAAGGGTGGGAAGACAAAAGTCTTGCTTTAGACACTACATCAGAGCCATGTATGGATGTTTTTATGGAAACAGAGAATACTTTTATCAGTGGAAGCAATGGAGAAATGGAAAGTTACCAAGACACAATAAGCAGCCACCTAACAAGAGATGTTAACCACTCTGTGTTGCAGTGACATTGTATTCTTGACTTTTGAGGTGTACCCATATAATTGACGCATCAGTTGCCTCGCTTGAGAATAACATCCTCTTCTTTACACCTTAAGGAATTCACACGTTCCAACTGCTATTGATTTTTCCACTGATCAGGTAATCTTTGACCAACAATAGCATTATAATTAAATGTGTTATCACACTCATGAATATTCAACAGTTTAAAGCTCTTTATATTCACCTCCCCCTTAGAATTAGTTGGTTCTTGTGGATCAAATGAATTGTCAAACTGCTTTTGCCTTCAAGTGTTGATGCAGCCATGAGATGTTTTGCATGCAATGTTTTGAATACTTCAGTTTTGCATGCTCAGGATGTTAAACCGGAAAAAAAGAACATTAAACAGCACACTAAACAGAAGAAAATGTCCTAAAATATTTCCTTCTTGACTGGCAGAAGGATGGCCATCTGTTGATGTGATCCACAAAAAAAGGAGACTGAACATTTAGGGGAGAGTGAGCTTTGTGAACTGGCATTCTCTTTGATGACCTCCAGGGTCAGAGGTAAAGCAGACATCTTTCCAGCTCTAACTGGTGGCTGCAGAAGGGGAGAGGCTTTGTCATGGATCACTATGGCAGCACTGGATCACTGTAGCCTTAAAAGGGTTAAGGACAACACAAGGACAGGCCAGCCCAAACCCATCCATCCAAAATCCATCACAGCCAAAACAGAGCCTAAGTGCACTTAGGTTATGGCTGACATCTGGCCCTCTTCCTCACACAGATCAGCACATAATTCAGCCTTGTATTGTAGTAAAAGACTGATGTCTTTAGAAAAAAAACAAAACAAAAACAAAACAAAAAAAAAAAATAAATTCTTGTCTGAGGTGCTACGTTTTCATTTTGTAGACTGGATAAAAACATCAACACAAAAGCGGAACAATATCCCACTGATTCTCTACACAGTCCAAAAGCAGCAGCCTCTTTCTGTTGTTTTCTATCATTTCCATGTGAATAAGTGCAGGTGAGTGAGATAAGCAGTGACGCTGCAGCCATTAGCCATCTGCACATCATATTTGTCTTTGATGACAGGAAGCCCCTCTTTTATCTGGGTTCCAGTTTATCAGCTCCTCCAGACAGAAACTGTTCTTTCAACCTAACCTAGCAGAAGGGGGGCTTAGCTTACTTTCAGGGAGCCAGGAAGAGTTCATGAGAGTATTTTAGCAAGGTCACTTGTGCAAAAGATGCTTTTAATGGAGGAAAAATAATAATGGATCAGACACAAAAAAAATATTCATAATGCACTTACTGCAAAAAAACAAAAATAAAACAGCAAGGGAACTAATGAACACAATAGTTCTTTAGAGAGTCGCCAAGGCACTTTTAAAATCATGTGAAAAAGAGGCAGACCTGATTACACACAAGCTCACATAAAAGCTATAGCTTATCTAATGAGGCACACAGAGACACACAAACTTAGCACTAAAAAGCAACAGATGAGACACGATAAAGGAATGTTGAGAGCTACAGAGTATGTTCATGTGCAAAACATGTGCACACAAAGTGGTTCCTCATATGTGCACGCATACACACGCACACACAGTCACAAACAACAGCATCTAAATGTGTGTCTGGTGGCGTAGAAAAACCCTTGCTAAGCTGATTGTGCTGTCTAACTTCTATCCAGTCTCGTTTTTAGCCTCGGCTGCCCTTTCTGCGCTATAGCTGCAGTAAACACGCATTAATGTGATCCAGACACAGCAGATGCACTAGTCCACTGTAGTGTGCCACAACCCCGCTCTGCTATTGTTGGAGCATCCTGCAGTATTCACACCATGCACAGTCTGTGGGTGAAGCAGGATTTATATAGGCTTAATCAGGCTGCTTCCACTGACACTGCGGTTTGCCCTGTCGGCCATGACAAATTTTCCAGAGGGGGAAACTGGAGCAATGGACTATGTTCATTTCTCTACTCTGGCACTTCAAAAAAATGATAGTTTGTTCTTCTTGCAAAGTAAGCACAATGTGCCCTAGGAATATCGTGGAGTGGCTTATCAGAAACAGTCCACAAACCGGGGTCCCGGCACATTTTACATTTAAATATTCAAGATTTTAATTTAATTTTATTTTATTCAAGATTCCAGACCTACATGTCCACACATCTCTGTGGATTTTTTCAGACTGTGTAACATCTCAGACTACTGTTAGCAAAATGTTTATCATGCATGTAAATACTCCAACTGTTAAAGTTCAGGTTGGTGGGTTGGGACAAATAATGATGAGACATCAAGTGCTGATGATTGTCTTCCAAGATCACTGTGATTTTTCCCTTCTGTATGAATAGTGATGGCTGCCTTGCCGATGTTAGAGGTGTCAAATGATTTCATGCATAGTTTGCACCATGATCTTTTCTCCATTTTAGGGTCCTTCACCAACCATTTTTTTTTTATTTATTTATTTTGGACAGGTAAGCAATTTCTCAGAAAACTTGTATATTCCCATCTTGTGGCCTTGGACAGGATGGCACAGCAAGTGCCCCTGTCAATTTGTGTGCTATAGTATGAACAGGTGCTTGAATTGCCCTGCCCCGCCCACTTGGACCACATATTCAGCTGGCCGCTTAAAAGGTGAACAAAATCAGAATATGTTGCTCATATGATACTGCAAGTTCTGGATAATGCTTTTTTGAAAACTGTTTTTGAGAAAACTGGAAATACAAGAAAATCTGGAAAAGCAAATATTTAGCCTATCCATAGTTTTTTCTGTACTTAACCTGGACCTGGAAATGATCAAAATCATACTCCATACTTTTTCATACTTTTCAGAGAGTGTAGGAACCCTGGATAATGGGTTTGATAGAGAGAAAATGACAACAGTCAGGGGATTATCTGTGTAAGTAGACTGTCTAGAAAAAGATACAGGTCTGATGGGACAGGAGCCATTTGAGAACTAAAAGGAGGTTGAAGGTGACTGCAGATTAACCATGTGATAGAAACATAACAAAGCAGGAACATAACAGAATAACAGCAGCTCCTTGTTAAAAATAAACAAGAATTCCCGTGAATGAAACCTAAAATAATGGGGGGACACGGAAAATCAAACAGCTACAGTACAGTTTTGCTTACTTTCTTGTTCCTGGAGGTTGTGGGCCAGGCAGTGGTCCTCCAGCACTGCAAAGTCTCGACACACTGTGGAAACACAAAGACAGCTAGATTAAAACGGTCAGAAGGGCTGGACTGTAGGCGTGTTCCTGAAAAAGTATATACTATGTGGCACACGTTATCTGTGAAAACAAAAAACTACCCTAATTGCCTGGAAATACAACTACTAACCACATATTGCAATGTAATGTGTAGATTTGTCTTGTAAGCCCATGTGAGCTGGGTGCTAAGAGTACATGACACTGAAATAAAAAAACAAACAACACAAACCATTTCTCTAGAATGCAATACCTAGTGCCCATATCAGGTCATTGCTATTTTTATGTGTGCTAAAGAGGTAATGGAAAGCCTGATACAGGATGTGCTTGGTATCTAAAAGGCCAGACCTGATCCCCAACACAAAATTTGCCCATCGGGCCTGCGCCTGTGGTTCGAGGTGTTGGGTTATTTTCATCTGAGAAAACATGAAGTGAAACTGTGGCCACGCAGCAGTGATGCACACTCTAGTCTAAGCTGCTGCTGAAGGCCTATTTAGAGGTGGTGGTTATCTGAAGGTTGCAGAAGTGAGCTTGCAAGTCAGAATCTCAACACTGGATGACAAAATGTCAGGAGCAGACATGAAAATGGATAGTACTCTCCCCTCAAAAAAACATCAATGATTATTTTGGTGAAACCACAGCACTTAACCCTAAAAACAGCTGCTAAGTGACCAACAGTAAAGGGCAGTGGTTGTCTTACAGGCATCTGTATACAGATAAGACAGGGAGGTTTTGAAAGAACATGCATGCTTGATAAATTATTCCTGCATAATTAATATTAACAAAAATTTCCCCAATGAGTGTCATTAAAAGACACAAAGAAGATGCCGATCCCCACTGGGTGACTGCAGCATTGCTGAGTTAGAGCTTCTGGTCTTTTGGGGCTTAATGAGTGGAGCAAGGCAATGACATTATTTAACTGCTCATGCTAAAAAGGAATGCAGAAATGGTACCGTATTGCACTTTGGATAAAGATGTCCACCATGACATGGTAACCTCGACTCATCAAACACTGATAGGTTATCTAAGCTATTAGAAAAAAAAAGGCCACAGTTGAGTTCATGAGATGGAAACTTCACAGTTCTGAGAAAGTTCGGACATTTCAAACTTCTATGCCTTCATGATAGATAATCTCTGCTTGATTGTTAAAGAGGACATGGGAGCTTATGGAGAAAAAATGAATATGCCGAAGACTAATAAATGTATACAAATCAGACCGCTTACTGTACATTCAACTGACAAAAATGTCAAATAAATACATAATTTACCAGTGCGTCAATCTAAGAGAACCATGTAGACTCAAATATCATATTTCATGCTGATTCCACAGTTTCAATATTAACAGTGTAAACAGTCCTCACTTCAATCCACCCTCTGCAGTTTTGCATAATACTACTTCAGGGCCTAAACCAAAATATTCCACCATGGACAAATATGAAACTGAAGTGCACAACCAGCAGACAACATTACTGCGAATGTTGTTATTGAGAAGTCTTTAAGAAATCTCGGGAGACCAACAGTATTTGTCAGTGAGGCACATTTGGTCTAGCATTTTATGGCAACAACTCATCACTTTTATTATTTTCCTCCCAGTGCTTAGCTCAAAGTCTAGAGCTGCACAATTATGGGCACAATGGTAATACCAATTATCTGGCTAGATGATCACAATTATTAGCCTTTATGGTTATGAGGAGAAAAATTATTTTACTGCATTTATGCATCACACATCAACACATAAACTGCATTCAGCTACAGCAGACGTTACTGATATACCAATAACTGATTGGAAAATCTACAAATTGTGCAGCCCTTTCGGGGAATTTCTCTCTTAAACAGCCGACATTTCTAAACATCCATTTTTCCTGATCTGAAGTAAAGCGGATTGAATTGCTGATTACATTCCATCAGTCTTTAAGAGTTGACAGCGATTTAACTCCTCTCTGTTCAAGCATATGTCAATTTGGACATGCTGCACTAAGAAGTTTTTCTTCATTGTTGCAAGGTGGATAGAATAATTTGGTCTGAGTGGTTCAATCTACTATTGCTTTGGATCCTCTGACACCACAATTTATCACTGGACTTACTACTCAATCCCTTACTATTCCTGCTTTTCATTAAGCATTATGCAGACCACAGCCACACTCCATAAACACAGAGGCGCTCACAGCCTTTTATGTGCTCTCAGAGAGATGACTTCATCCATATATATAATTAATAATCACTAGCAGACAACAAATGTGCAGCACTTCATATATGTTTAGTGTGTATTAAAGACAGTTCCCTAATAATGAAACCATTAGCTAATGTTATTGATTGCCTGGGACTCCAACTGAAACACACAGCACTGTTGCACGAGGCAAGGATGAGCGCTTAGGGCTGTTCATCCATCTGAGGAGTAGTGCAGATAGTTTGGCAATAGCAGGTGGGGGGTACATGGGATGTGTGAGAGACCGGATGAATGACTGGGATACATAGACGCAAAGAGGAGGAGGGTGGGACCCCTGCAAATCCCCCACTCCCTCAGACCTGCCCTCAGACATGATCAACACTGACCATGTTTCAGCCATATGCCTAATCTACTTAGCAAAGAAATGTGAGCTCTTCCCTGGTTAATACAATTATGCATATGCATTATAAGTGTTTTTATCTTGAGTATCTGGCCCGACAATGTGGGTGTGCGTGCTTCTATATTTCACGACATTAAATTAAGCATCAAGTGTCCTGTTGAGTTATTCACCATCACTCAGTCATCGTTCAGAGCTAAAAAATGAAAACACACTTAGCATGAATGCAGACACCAAGACCAAGATGCCAAAAAAATTCAGTAAACAAACTGGTGGGGAGGTGTGAAACCCGCCCACACATTGTAAAGCCTGACTATTAATGCCAAATGTTGCTTCTTTGAATCATCTTAAATTATGTAAGCCTGATTCACCAGTGAAGTACATCTAGACAACTTGTTGTGTTTACTATTCTCCTACCACAGTAGGGATACAAGCTGGAGAAGCAAGGTAGTGGACAGGCACAGTCCCTCTTTTCCAGACCAGAACAAGCAGCTCACTGAGCAGCTGCTTCCCACACAGGATGGGCTCCTTTCTTTCCATCAAACACATCACGCCATACAAACCCGTTTCAAAATGCAAAATCCGACTCTCCACATGCCTTTTGTCCTGATGTCTTTGAAGCAGTGTGGAACAAAAGGGCAGTTCCTGGCTGGTGTTAAAGATAAAGGCTAAAGTTAGTGAGACAGCCTTTAACTTGTTGTTAGTGCCAAATCCCCTTAGGAGAGTGTACTATGAAATCTTACAGGCTACTGATAAAGTGAGCTAAGTGAGTCTAGACAAATCTGACAGATAAAATTAAAGAGGCAACTGAAATCTCGCTGACTGGACACTGTCAGCCTTGAGTCCACGCTGCCGTCTTTACGCACAGAAACATATTGTCCTCAGGGATGAGTCACCTCAAAACACACAGGCACACACCTCCAGAAAAGTTATCGTGTATCCTAATGTCTCTACCACTGTATTTAATGACAGCTGCTTGAATCCAGCCGTCAAACTGCTGTGCTATTAGCTAGCACCCACTAGCACCTTTTTGCTAACAACATCCTAGCTACCGACCGCTGAAACAAACACCTGTGCTCACACGGCTATTCTTGCTAACGTCAACTAGCTGGGTGAATTTGTGATGCTCGACGGCTAGCTTGCTTCTTGTTTTAACCAGCAAACGTGTATTACCCTCTTTCACTCCAGGTAGTTTATTCTGGTCGATGCTAAATTCAGCCATGTTGTCAGCGATAATATGTCAAAACCGTTGACGTTGAATTATACTTCCGCGTATCTTCCCAAGGTTAACCGGCGTCTGATTGATGGCCGTTACTTATAAACCCGATTGATTTTTTCAGGTGCTGGACGGCCCTGTTGATTAGTTTCGGTAGCCACCTCTCTCGAAACGTCGCTGCTGTAATTGCCTGGCAGCTGCTTTGCTGTAGCAGGAGCTAGCATGTCAGATTTTCGGCGAGCATCCCTCCCACGCTGACCCTCCCTCTTCGACCGGACCGTCAAGCTACACTGAACTAATGTGAACAACTTCCGGTTTTAGCTTTCAAAATAAAGCAATAGTTGACAAACGTGCTGCAAAGAGTATCAAATTTAAATTTATCAATGAGTTAGTTGTACATTGATTTAACAAAATTCAGTCTACCGATACTGGCTTTCAATTTTGGAATTTTTTATTCATACCCTAACTATAAATGATAGTTCATGTTTTCATGTTTAATAATTTATTAACATTTGATCAACGTTTGGATATATCGTGGTATTTGCCGTGTTCTACACTGAATTTCTGACGTTTTGTACACTGCTTTGGCAATATTTTTCTAACAAGCAGCAGTCGTGTTAATGACCTCAACTTAATTGATGTAATTTTGCGATTTTATTCTGAAGTTAAAATAAGTGATTTCTGGTACCGTTCTAGCTTTATGTTGTTGACTTGACGCCGCTGGCTCAGTGACCACCGCCAGCTGCAGCTGCGGTATGTCGGCTCTGGTCAGTCCGTCAGCCCCGCAGGAGCGGAGGGCACACATCCCCTCTGTCTACATCTGCAGCCTGAGAGCAAAGCAACGTGTTGGGTCACTGTACGGTTCGGACAAAGGTTTTGGCTAAAATACATTGAGAGAGACCAAGATCGAGAGACAGGCAGAGATTTACCCCCTACTCGTTCTGTATTTGCTTGAATAGAGAGGATAGTGACATCCAGACAAGTTTTCAGCTGACTGCATTTTCCTTTTGTATTGTCTCACCCATGGCCCTCTCAATTCAGTTTAATTCAATTCAATTCAATTCAATTCAATTCAAAACTTTTATTGGCATGACCCCCAACCTACCTCTCAGTTTCAATTCAATTTCAATTCAGATGGGCTTTACTGGGAATCAGGTGTTTACATTGCCAAAGCAAGTGTGACATAAAAACAACAAAAAGTGTACATTAAACAGTGGAAATGCTGTTTGAATTCTCTATACAGATACAGATGAGAAAGAAAAAAAATAATTAAAAGGAACAATCTTAAAAATAAGACTTGCAATTTAAAAATGAACAAAAATGTATATAAATACAAATAAGTGGGTGCTTCATTAAATACAAACACTGCAACCTTATTTCTCTCTGTCTCAATTCAATTCAGTTTCTCTCTCTTTCTCTCTCTCTCTCTCTCTCTCTCTCTCTCTCTCTCACTCTCTCTCTCTCTCTCTCTCTCACACACACACACACACACACACACACACACACACACACACACACACACACACACACACTCAGACACACAGGCACCACGGAATGTGACGTGAAGATCCAAACTCTAATTATGCTAATATCATTGCGCCCTCCAGTGTCCGATATGTCGATTGCACCACACCATATTGTAAAAATAACAACACAACAGAATTAGATCAAACTGGTGACAAAGATATAGTTTTAATTTGGACATGCTGTCTTGCCCTCTTTCTTTCTAACTATTTTTTTTTTACTTTTTTTTTTTACTCTTTACTTTTACTTTGCTGGATAGACAGTTGGGACAAGAATAAATTGGTACTCGCAGTCCAGCTACTAGCCAAGTAATGACATCATTACCATATACCCACAGTATGTCTGTGGTTAATGGTGAATTAGTCTAAGTGCTTATTTTTCAATTTTGCGCTATTAACCCTGCAACACTACCGTTATTGATGTAGCTGATTGGTTTCTACCCCAGTGAACTGTCTCAGCAGAAACAGGACTGATGAACAGGATGGCTGCATGGCTGTCTCACACACCATACACTGTAATATCAACAAAATCAGAATCAGAAATACTTGAAGATACATGAAGACAATAAAGGTTCATAATTAGTATAGCTGTTTAGAAATGTTTAAGATGTTATATCCACGAATTTGACTTTAATTGGACATTTGGGGAAAAACAGTGAGGGGGCCACAATCCAGTTTGTGGGAGCTGTTTTATTCTACAGCAAAATATTGGAAACCATACCATCAATACAAATACAACAACTAGTTTTATTGATTGAAAAGTGCAGTGGTGCATTAGGTCTACAGGTGATCCAGGAGTCTAGTCTGAGACAGTGTGAGTCAGGTGTTAGTATCAGGCATCAATATCAGTATTGATGAGATGACGTGCAAGATGAACAGAACTATCTTTCAGTGCAGACTATCTTCTGAATGTTCATGTCTTTGAGCTCCTCAGTGTTTGACACTTGAATGACAACGTGATGGACTTGTGAAAAGCTCCTGGATGAGAGGTGCCAGACGTCAACAGGCTCCGCAGTCGAGGCTGAGCGGCAGCGAGGAGCTTCTATGAGATCCCACCTGCCAAATTCAGTGTGTGCCAGACAGCTCATTTCCCTAAAAACTGCACAAGTACAATGCCTGCTACTCTGGCACAGGCATGCAATGTGATTTCCTTGATGCACAAAATAGACCACAGTGACTTGGGTGGTGGGCGCCTGGCTTCAGTGATGGATGTTCCTTCAGCTCAAAGTCAGACATGAAGCCAAGATTGAGGAGCTCATCTACAGCGGTGGCGCGTTTAGGGGTAGAATCAATTCACTTACTCCTCCTTCCCGGGTGGAGACACTCCCTCGTGTCTATTTAAAGAACTAATTAATGTAAAAGAAAAAGACTTGCAAGTGCCAAGAACATCTGATTCTGGTCTCTCGTAAATAACAGATTGATTGATGGCTTCCTCGCTCTGTTGGATTTGCTCCTGTCATTGTGATGTAGGGTTACTGGCTCCAGCTACAATGTCAGATCATCATATTTCAGTCAGACACTCCATGGTCCCCTGGAAAAGGTGGCCTATTGACGAAACCCACAGTGACTAGCTATTGATTTAGTGCACTAGGGGTTGACTGGCCCCTCCTCCCGGCCCCTGAAAGGATAAATATATTGACGTGATGGGACCCAAGGCAGTGGATCGCTTGTCTTGCTTGAGGGACGGTTCATAGTGAGGCACTGGTTTTGGATCATAGCTTCAGTGTCATGGATAAGGTTGCAGCTGTGAACTACTGTTTAGGACTCCTGGGTTTGTTACTACTGCAGGGTGTGCTAAGTGCAGAAGGGAGGAGCATCCTGAACCCTGGTGAGTGTGTGAACATGGTTTGATGATGGTGCCGCATCTGCATACGTACTAACAGTGAGAATGTCCAGTCATCTAAGATACCTGAGGGTGCTGCCTGCAACCACTGTACCCCTCTAGTTATCCTCCTGCATGTGCCATTGTTGGTTAAATTTGGGTCAAAAAGCAACAGGTTGATAGAGGAGCCCTGATTTTTGAAATGGAATGGACTTGATTTTCCTTTATGTTTATGTGCTGTTTTAAAAGATGCTTTTCTTCCCATTGCATAACCAGGAAACCATGTTTTTATTCCAAAAGAAGACACAGATGCCCAGAGCAAGATCCTAGCACTGTTACTACGGAAAAGCTTAGTACCCGTTGAAAGGGATGATCCTCTAGGTGAGACGCGGAGAAAGCATGGTAAAACCGATAAATAACATAAATATATTTTTTGCACAGATGACAACTTTTTCTCTTATCTGCAGGTCTTGAGCTGGCCAGTAAATTAGCGGAATTAGAAGAGGTAAGGATATTTTAATTTGCCTTGAAATACACCTGGATGCAATTTTGTTGTTGCAGATTGGGCAGCAAACTTATCAAAATCTGAATAAACTGAATAAACTGAGTGAGAGGGGAGAAGCGAGGGTGAAAATTCTTGCTTTAACAGAGTGTGGGCATCTTGATTGTTTTCAATGTCTCTTACAATATGAATATGAGAGGATGGAATGAATAGAGAGATGTTTGAAATTCAGTCCACTACACAGGCTCACTGCTAGAGGCATTGAATAGATGGTGACTGTCTTTAATCATGTGTACCTCTAGCTGCAGACTCTGAGAGAAGACCTGGAGCTGGAGAGAGAGATCACAGCCAATGTTTTGGCAGATGGCAAATCCATACCCAGGAAGAGGGGTGAACGTAAGTAGTTTCTACCACCCTTGCACTTAAATGCATCATATACTAACAGCAGATCCTTTAAGTTTGTTGTAAAACTGTTCCAAGATAATGATTCCGGATTGCTCTTGTTGTATGTAGTCATACAAAATGTACATGTTAGGTGTTGTACAACACACAACAAGTGTTTTTTTCTCTTTTCTGCAGCCTGTTTCTGGAAGTACTGTGTGTGACGCTGATGCAGGAGGAGGAGGACCACTGTGAAATCGAGCTGCAAAATCCAGCATAGCCTTAAGACTTACCACTAGTAATATAATCACACTGTATCTTTTCCAGCAATATAAAGTTGTACCATAACCAACATCATCATTCAGTGGTCATTTCATTGTTGCTGCATCGAGGTGCTCTCATGAGAGGTGTAAGGACTGTTGGCTCTCATCTTGATATCTGTAAATAAAACAACTGCTGACTGGAAATACTTGAGTTTAAGATATACGACTGTACTTGACTATTGAGACAGCTATAGGAATGATCTCACAGACATGATTTCCCCTTTCCTTGTCATTATGTCACCCTCCAGTGGCAGTGTTGGTCTTAACATTTTCTTTTTACCACTGTCAACAAGCATCACAAACTGTCACTGCTTTAAGGAATGCACTGCCTTTTATTTTATGGACTAAATAAAGTTATCATGTGAATCTGTAATTGGTGTTTCTTAAGTCAATTCTGCTAACAATGCTGTTTTTACTTTTTGCTGTGTGACCCACTACACTAATTTTTTTGTGGTGTTTAAACCCTGGAAAAGACCATAGCCAAGACAAAATGAATAACAGAGCTGCAGTGGAAACATTCTTTCAAGGGCTTTGTGTTTTCACAAAGAAAACATTTTTTTTGTACTGTGTATCACTTCTCTCTATAAAAATGCATCCAACATACAATATTTCAGTTTTTGTGGCCCTACTATATCAAATCCCATCAGCTGTGTGGTGTGTATGTAATGCAGCCAGTGCACGGCAGCAGTAGCAGGTGAAACACACTGAAAAATAATGGATTCAGTGGACTGAATCGTTTGGAAGGCATTGTGAGCGCTGAGTCATAGTCTGGCTCTGAACAATGGGAGTGCTGCTGTGATAAGACTATCTG
The DNA here is from genome assembly GCF_902150065.1 of Myripristis murdjan. Lineage (NCBI taxonomy): Eukaryota > Metazoa > Chordata > Actinopteri > Holocentriformes > Holocentridae > Myripristis > Myripristis murdjan. The sequence goes on along the minus strand of NC_043983.1, from coordinate 8,528,118 downwards.
AATCACACAGGAAGAGGAGTAGTGAAGGCTTCAGGGAAACCCGACCACCGTATGACACTCAGTAGCTTTCCCGGTCTAAATCAGCAGCATGAAACAAACTGATGACATCGGCTCTGAGTCAGTGAGTCACCCACCATTGTGTTTTCAGTCAAATGGATGTGGACGTAAATGTACTTTTTTTATTCCGAAAGTTTCCAAAAGCAAGGCATAGCAGAACCAAAACACAGTTCCCTGATGAGCGGTCATTAAGGTCACTTTCTTTTTCTGTGTTGGTATTATTATTATCATCATCATTATTATTACTATTACTATTTTTGGTCTACCACAGTTAGTCATTCATTGCAGTATCACGTTCCAAAAATAACACAAAGGAATCTGTCTATCTATCATTTATTTATTTATTTAACTTCATTTTACAACTAATGCCCCTGAGGCTGTACTTTGCACCAACATTTGAGGCACAGCTCATATACAGGGGAAATGATTTATTTGGGCCACCATTACAAGCACTAAGACAACGTGTTGTAAACCCTGTTGGAGCGAGGTGGTGGCTGTTAGCAAGCAGAAGGCATCATCACATTCTGCTGCTCAGGGCTCCACTGTGACAGTGAGGAAGAGCCTAATAAATTACACAAGTGAATAAAAAACTGAGCATGCATGTGTACATGCACACACTCCCATACATACAAAGCACGTGAATTTCCACGCTCCTTTTCAGTGCCATTCTGATCTCTTAGTAGATCTCTTAGTGCATATGTCTCGAGTTATGTTGTAATGTTAATATGTGCTTATTGTGCTGGGGTGTTTTTTTCCCCCAATGCCATGTTGTGCTCCCCCTAGGAGCCCAGTTTGACATTTGCCCCCCATTTTTCTTTTCATAGTTTTAAACTTCCATGTGAGTCTAAAAAAGGAAATTGTGACTGTAAATGAAAAGTTACAGCTTGGTTGTTACTGATGGCACACAAATATTGTTGGATCTTACCTTTTAGGCCTTTTTGTGATAAATTGCAATAGTGGGTCAAGTACCTGTTTAAAATCTACAACAAAATAGTGACAGGTTTTTACTTTTTTAATTTTCATTTGCTTATGTAGGCTATATGTTGATATCAAAACTAGCTATACAGCTGCTCTGTGCTATTATAGGCATGAGGCCTGCCACAAAACATCATAACTGACTGAAACAGTGGCGAATGGGTGAAGTCTGAGCAACCTGTCAAGATAAAGCCTGAGGAAATGAAACAGCATCCTCTGTGTCACTCATACTGTATATTGGTGGTAAAACACAGAAAACACGGATCATAACATCACACTGAAAGGACCATGATGGATTCTCTTTTGCCTGGTGGGTAGAACATTTTGCATCTATTCCAATTCATTTTACCTGTGGGTTATATCTGGCATTGCTAGAGAAGCCTCTTGACAAGAGAAAAAATGATAGTTTGGTATGATTTTTGAGAATTAATGTGAGCCTTTAATAGATTTTGAACAAAACCTATTTAAAAAATCAGACTACATCCTGTTACTTGGGAATCACTAAGAATTTATTTCACATTTTTTGTCTTAATGGCCCAAACATATGTTTATTTCAATTTGACAGGCACCTTATGGGTGATACTCTTCCTCTCCACACTGCCACATCTGACCTGCTCTGAAATCTGTCCTGGCAGTTGCATTTGTTATTCTGGAGGTGCTGTCGTGTGTGTTGGTGGCATCACAGACATACCAAAGCAGATGCCTGTCCACATGTACCTCTTGCAGCTCAACCGTACAAACATGAGAATCATAAATGAGCACAGTCTGGCAAACAAGGATTTGCTGTTGCGTTTCAGCCTGACCGAGAGCCATCTGCACACTATCCATCCACTGGCCTTCCACGCTGCCCCACACCTCTTGTCTGTCAAGCTGTCTTCCAATAATCTTACAAGTATTCCTGCCCGAGTCTTCAGCCCATTGGTTGATCTAGAGCAGCTATATTTAGATGAGAATGAAATAGAGACTATTGCTTCTAAGATGTTTGAGGGACTTTCGAGGCTGCTGTATCTAGACCTCAACCGCAACAAAATTGTGTCCCTTCCTTCAGATGCTTTCCATGGACTGACCAACCTCACCTTTCTGAACCTTGGCGAAAATTCCTTAAAAGAACTTCCACCCACCATCTTTTCCTCTTTGAGCAGTCTTCAGTACCTCATGCTCTACAAGAATGAGCTAGAGAGTCTGGAAGCTGGGGTCTTTGATGAACTTTCTAATCTTGAGGAGCTCAAAATACACCAAAATCGGATTGCCAGGCTCTCACCTCAAGTGTTCTGGTCTCTGGGGAACCTCAAGACCCTTACCTTGTCCTCCAACCAACTCCAGGGTGTCCCAGAAAAGAGCTTCTACAACATGCCCAAGCTAAACAAACTCACCATTTACAAGAATCCCCTGTTGTCACTGCCAGATGATCTGATGGGTCACATGCCATACATTAGAGAATTTTATTTGTATGCCACTAACCTAACCACGGTTCCAGGCAACTTGTTTGCTAATATGTCTGGTCTGCTGATCCTGAATTTGCATTTCAACGATAGGCTGAGGGAGTTACCTTCAGATCTGTTCTGCTGCCTTCCCACCCTTCGCAAACTTTCACTGAAGTTCAATGACCTCCAGTACCTACATCCAAACGTGTTCTCCAACCTAACTACACTGGCCACACTGTTTCTGAATAACAATAAGCTGCAGACCTTACAGGAAAATATCTTTCAAAGTCTTTTAGGGCTTACTTACCTTGACCTGAGAATGAACTCTCTAAGGACTCTTCCTGGGGATATTTTCTCTTCAAACAGAGGTTTGAGAGCTCTTTATCTGAGTGACAACCCCTGGGACTGTACTTGCAGGATTAGAGGTATTGCAAGATGGATTTGGCTGAATTCAGATGTGGTTCCTGACAGAAATGATGTGATTTGCCACAGTCCACGGTATTTTTTGGTGCGCACCCTTGGCTCTCTGCATGATGAGGAGTTTAAATTTTGTGATGCTATTACGGTCACAAGTTATTCTTCTACACAAAGTCACCTGCATGACACAACCAAATCAACTTCTGACGCTTCCACAGTTTTTGTTTTATCAAGCAGACAAACACCAACCCTCACCTCAAGAACCACACCACTCACATCATCAAGGACCCCACCGACCACCCCTGAGACCTCTGCAGCAAAAGCTCCAAGAACAACTCCACCAATGACACCGGTCACCACCTCAACAACCACACGCCCCACAGAATCAGCTGCAATCCCGGCAACAACCCTATCAGTACCATCGTCCCTCCATACTCCAACCAGATCCCTGCCTGAGGAGGAGTCAGTTTCCATCTCTGAGACCCCCCAAGTTCTTAATGAGTCGCCTCCTTTCTACGATAAACTGGTGGTGGAGCAGGGGCCTGAGTTTGTACACCACAATCGTCACTGGGGATGGGTGTACGTGTGGGCTCTGCCCTCCAGTCCAGCTAGGACAGCATTCTTCATGTTTTGTCACATCCTTCTGCTGGTCACTGGTGTGGTGCTTATTCTTGCTGCCATATATGGCATGTATCGCCTCAACAAGGAAATGAGAGAGATAGAGGCACACACACTCAAGGGAAGCAAAACATGATTATCAAGCAACATACATAAACTGTGCCTGTACAATTGTCATTTTTTGGTGGCAGTGGGCTGATCTGCCTTATTCTGCTTTGTTTCAACACAGTTATACTAACTATTTTCTAAACTATCTAAACTTGTTACTCTACTCCAAAATCCATTGTTTATTTACCATTTACCATATGTATCTATTTATTGTATTGTAACTATCTGATCAGTGCTTAGACTGATGGAATAAATGTGTTGGGACCATTTAGTGATAGTTTTTACAGTTTTACGTCTTTTATTTTGAAATGATTATATTGTTACTCAGTTTGCCATCATGTTATGTTTATGTGGTCATATTATTTACTATATGCTAATTCTGTACTCTCTATAACATTAACATGAAATTTTAACATTGTTTATGTGGAGGCTTTAAATAAGCCCACTGGGTTTTCTGCCTCTCGCATCGCTGTATATTTGTTATCCTTATCCTTACCTTTTTTTTTTTTTTTTGAGTTATTTTTAAATTCTGCACTATATGAAATGAAATAAAATAAAATATATTTTCCAGAAAAATCCCCTGAAACAAGTGAAACTGTATTAGACACACAAATGCGATGATATCATTCCACTGGCAGAGTTTTTCCACTTGTTTTAAGAACAACATGTTTTTAAGGCTGAATATAATGACCTATTAAGATGGAGATGTTTTTGCAGTGTGAATACAGGAATCCATGATGAATGTGGCTTTTGCTTTCCCAGAAACTGCAGGTCATACGTGGTGACTGATATGTCTGGAATTTCTCTCGGCTATTTCTACCTGTATTTTCCTGGGGGTGGGGGATGATGTGGAGGGTGGGGGGGTTAAGGATAGAAAGACTTGGAAAATATAGGATGCTTTTGTTTATAAAACAAAGTGTGTACACTGGGTTTTCTTGAGGTCTTTTTTAAAGATTCATAACAGGGTGAGCTGAGCTGATGTAATCAGTAATAATGATTTGTCCATACTTTAATTTCTGAATGTAGAGAAAACACATTCAAAAACAATTTGTTTTTTCTTTCTTTCTTTCTTTCTTTCTCTTTTGTTTGTTTGTTTGTTTTTCTCTCTATCTTCTACCTACTCTGAAGGTTGGAGTTTGTACATAGTCAATGATACTGTACTGTATGTGTAATTTCTTTAGTGTTGTGTTCTCTTTAATGGTATGACAGTAAAACATAAAATGTGTTGTGTTAAATTACATAAAGCAGAGCCAAGTTCATAATACCCAACCAATTTTGTGTCCTCATCGTCTCCCTCTAGTGGTGTCTGCTGCAAACTACTTGAAGTGAAATCATTTAAAGCAGCTTACAGTTAACATGTTTTGTTTTTGAGGAGACAATAAAGTTATAAAATAATCACGCTGGATTCAAATTGTTTCATCCATGTTTTGTGTCTGCGGTGGAGGTAAAAGGAAATCCCCTGCAGCCTGCCAGAGATGATAATCACCGATTGTTTTCCTGTTGCTAAAGAGACTTCTCATGCTCTCTATGCTCTGTCCAATGTCACCGGTAAACAACTTCTGACAAGCAATGGAGCATACGTTGTGACGAAAATGGTTGAAACGTCATTTTAATAGGGATATCTCAAAATCAGTTGCTCTAATCCTTCACTGCTCCAGCTGTGCCTCAACGTTGAATTTTCTCAAATGTTAAAAAGTGTCAGAATATTTTTATTTGTTTCAGACTCCTTTTTGTAAGAACACTGTGTGCTGATGAGAAGAAAGATGTGTTTTCCCCAAATTAATCACAGCTGATATGGGTTGGTGATTTTAGGCTGTTATCTATCTTACACACAACATCTGAAACAGGAAGTTCAAGTGAGGGTGACTTGTGCAATTTCTTATGCCAGTTATGATGGCTGTTCATGTTGTTTTGTGAAACACACCCCTGTAATTTTGCAGGCCTCTATGACAAAACAAAACCACAATCTCGTGCACATAGTTATCATTTCCTTCTTTGGAGTGAGCTCACATCATGTGTAAAAACATCACTGTTTGGCAGACAATAATAGACAAACACATAAGAAAATCTAGCTTCTATAGAAGTTATCCTGATGTGTCAAAAAGTCTAGATTTTAAAAAAGAACTATGGCATCAGCAGTGTGCACTGTCACTGAAACTCATGCATCAACATTTGCATTTAAACCTAGCTGCACTGATAATTATATTTTGTCATGTAAATAACATTATTCTGTAGGAGAAAAATAAATTAATAACTTTGCACCGCATCTAAGTAGCTTTAAAAGTGTGTAAACCTTCACCAACATCACAGCGAATGCCACAGATTCCATGACAAGTGATTGGACTTTAAAACAAACAGCAAACAAAAGAGGATGAATTAGTGAACAGCGCCCAAGTTCATCGCTATGACAACGGGTGATTAAGTCTTTCCAGTACACTGAGCCCACACAACAGTGGGAATCAACTACAACACACACACACAAACACACGCACACACACACATGTGCCCAGGGCAAGAGCGGAAGCTTGTAGAGGAGGGAGTAATGGGAGGTCGAGACAGCAAAAGGTTCTTCAGGGCTTTGCCCATGGGTCAGAAAGGGGACGTCTACTCCTGGAAAACAAAATAAATGTTTGAAAACTTGCATGGAAGGCATTACACTCCGGCCAAGGCAAACATGGACAGGAAAATCAACCGATTTAACTGTATTATTAGCTTAACTTGGCTTTAACCTATCCACAAGCCCTTTCCACATTACTTATGTCACCCTGGCCTATGCAACAGGTTTATACTGCCACATTAAAGCGGGATAATCCTCATGTGCTGCAATGTGATCAACTGTTGCTGGTACATTGCCATCATGAAAGACTAACACATGGGAATATATAATGTTACTGTATTAAATGGGCGAGTTTGCATGTAAACAAGAGGTGATGCAATGTGTGTTGATTTTTTTTTTTTTTTTTTTTTTTTTTTTTTTTCTGTCTGGGCATTATTTGAGTTCCTGTGGTAGAAAAATGTTGTAACAGCATGTATATCTTGATTAGAAATTGTGATACCTGAGACGCAAAATCTGTCTGTCTATAAGTCTATCTAAAATATGTTCATCAGTTCCACCATGGAGCAGCTAATATTAGTACAGATTGCTGTATTTGCGCCTCTGCATTCACCATAGTACTGCAAAACAGGTCCCAAAGTAACACTTGTGGCACATAAACAAATATAAACAAAGCAGATTATGCGAATTAATAAAAAAAAAAAAAAAAAAAACAAGTCCTGGTAACCTTTTTAAATTACCTTCAAAAGTGGGCACTGCAACTTATTGTATTATTTATTGATATAATCTGCTTTGTTTACTTTCATTTAAGTCCTAAAGGAGTTATTTTGGGACCAGTTTTGCTATGGAAGTGATTGGAAAGATATTAATGCAATATCATGGATTAGCAGCCTAGGAGAGCATGGTGCAACTGATGAGATTATTTCACCACCATTTGGACTCATATCACACCCAGGTAACTACTCAACCCAACACTCTACCAAAGTTAAATTTGCTTTAAGTCCTGAATTTAGTGAACGTATGTGTTTTTAAGGTTACTTAAAGTGATATGTCAATGTTTATACAAATTGTGGTATTTGTTGCTCTAAGTGAGTATGATACATCCAGCAAGTTTGGTCCATTAAATCCTTCCCTGTTGCAAGAATGAGAGTTTCGCCATAAGAGTACCAAAAGTTCCACCATTTCATAAACAGTGGGCTTAAAAGATGTCTGAAACTGAAACCAGAACAAATGAGTGTTATGTGTACATCATTCAGAGCAATTTTTCAGCTTTGTGTTGCCTCTCAAAATCATGCTGCTTTTCAGTTTCTGTCAGCTTATTTCATTTTAGAGCAGTACACTCCTGATGAAGCTCTTGCTCTTGCCTTAGGGAAGGATTTAATGGACCAAACTTGGTGAATATATTACACTTGCAAAGAGCAGTAAATACCAGTATACATGAAAAAATCCAAACTATCATTTGGTACAGTCATTAACCCAGGTAAACTAGCTTTCCCAGTCTTTCTTTGAAAACCCATCACCATAGTAAAGACTTGTAGCTAGATTTGAATCATTTCTCCTCCCAATTACAAGGACAGAATTAATGGTTCAGCATCTTGCAAGTGAGAAAATGAAGAGCTTCACAGTGGTGGAATTGGGTCTTCACACACTAAAAAATCTGTTTGTTCCTCTGTTAAAGGTAAATGCCACTATGCATCATCAGATATTGTACATCCAGCCAAACACATTTGGTTTCCTAAACATATTTGGACCCACTGGACATTGAGGGATAGACAGACAGGATCATCTTGTGACTTTGCATGTGCATAACAGTCCCTCCATGTCACCTTAAGTGTATTTGGGACAAATTCTTGCCAGCTGTATGATACATTTGTTTTGTCAGTGCCACCATGAAGGAGGGCCTGCGGTGGTGGTGAGCTCGGTCGATTACACAACACTGTGCATTACAATGCAGATATCGCTATCTCTTTTGTAAGTCTATCTGTACTGCACAATCTCAAATAACGAAATGTGTCCATGAAGTCAAACGCTCATGCGTGTGAAGCCGTGACGGTTAATACGTTAACTCCACCCTCACTATCTTTTTTCTGGTGAAGAGGGCGTTTGTTGTGTAGCAGAACAGATGGATTTACTCACAACAACACAGGAATGTTAATAGGAGCGGACACTGACTGCATAACCCTACTTTCACTGATTTATTGAAAAACAAAGTATTCCCACCTTCAGCTCCAAGGCTACATTTCATTACATTCACATGACTGGGTTGGTAAAGTATATGCAGAGGCTGTGGCCCCACAACAAAGAACATGTCTGTGCTTAATTACATACATGTCTGTGAGGTGTGACTTTGGTATGCATGATCCAGTCATTCATATAAAACAACACATATGCTTACACACACACACACACACACACACACACACATGCATGCACACTTTTGGTAACAGTGGTGAACGCCTTGTTTCAGCAATGTTGTTCTTAACGTTGCAATTCACTAATTTCCTCCTCATATATGCCTAGATGTTTCACCATTGTTTAAGGACATTCAAGGACAGAAAATTCTTTATTTCCTGCCACACAGGCAAGTCTGAAAAGAATTTTGCTTGTTTGGCCCTTCTTTGGACCTGCCTGGAATCTGTAATCCCCTAACAGCAGATCTGTGAACACGTCCAAGGCTGCCAAATATCCAAATCATCAGCTTATAAACATAACCAAGACCTCATACCAAAGATGTGTGCGGCTCATACTCACGCAAGCAAGTACAAGCAGGCGTACACAGATACACAATAACCGTCAACACAAAATAAACACACCTCATGAGTTGTTACATTTTCTGAACACATGGTATTGTTTTTACTTTCATTCCCAACCTCTAATTCTAAGTGTAACCCTTACCCAAATCTTAACCACAGTCTAAATTTATCCCTCACTGTCCTAACCTCAAACCACAACAATATCTTCTCCTCCACAGCACAAGAACATGCAGCTTTCATTCCTTTCTATTATTGTGATAGCATATGGATCCCATAAGATTGCTCAAATTGCACATTCATTTGCATGCATTCAAACACACACGCACACACACACACACACACACACACACACACACACACACACACACACACAGAACATAAATTCTCTGTGAAAACAAACTCAGCTCAGGCACAGAGTAGCATGAGAGGGCGGGACTTCTCTCTCACACGATCCCCCCACCACATTTAGTAAAAATGTGTGTGTGTGTGTGTGTGTGTGTGTGTGTGTGTGAGGGACAGGGGGGGCCAGTGGGAGAGCCGCAACACTGAACAGTTTCTCCGGAGTCTCAGCGAGGGATGTACAGATTTCCTGAGCTCAGGGGAAAAACAGATAGATGAGGAAAAAAGAGTGATGACGAAGAGCAGGAAAATGTGAGGATGTGCGAGTTCAGAGAGAGCTAGAATCTCTCATCAGAGCACTGGTGAAGCTGAAGAGAAGGGGGGTTAGTTCACAGGAGGATAAAAGATAACCAGCACTCCACACCAACTCATTGTCTCAGTCCACTCACTGATCAGCCACTACAAGAGGTAAGTTCTCCACACAGCATGTTGGCCTGGTTAGCACAATGATGACTCTTTATCATTAGTTTGTTGTTTTGTCATAAATGACTCTGCAAGCAGATTTCAGTTTGGAATAGTAATGTCTAATAAATAAATACATAAATACATAACAGAGGAAAATACATAGTAAAAATAATGATTTAAAAAGGCAGCATCAATAATGTCAGGTGATATATCATACTGTGGACTTCTATAGTGAGAGGACACACTATATTATATTCATTTAAGAGTTTGAATCCTAACTTTACCATCACATAGGCCGAATGAAGTGCAGTGTGTTGTGGCCAGTGGGGAAATGCAGTTGATACTTGGCCAGCTAACGTCACCAATGTCTTACATAAAGTGTTTTTCAAAAGCTTTAAACAAATGTCATTAACTGTTATTCCATTTCCAGGGGCACTCAGTTTCTGCACTCATGGCAATACTGTTCCCCACTTTGCTAGTTCAGTATTTTCATAACAGACAAAGTGCTGATCATTCAGTTATGGAAATGGAGAGGGAAAGAAATCACCGCAATTAATGGTAAACTGGAAATGCTTTAGTCATTACACTGTAATGTAGACCATTCCAAGTTGTCCCAGGCCTGAGCAGACAGTGGTTTTGCTTCAACTGGGACATTTTATACCAAAGAGGAAATGTGGTTTAACAGTCAGTTTTCTTTTAAATTGGAATATTATGGAATTCGTACTGGTGAGTCGTCTGGTCAGGCACAGAGGCAGCACAGTTCTCAGATGAGCATGCGTCTGGGTTTGCAAAAAAGCAGTGATGCTGTAGTGTGTCATTTGTTTGAAAGCCACTCAGAGGTGCTGAAACTCCAAATTCCTGTCGGTGCTTATCTGAGTGTTTTCCACTGAAACACACACCGAGTCACTGTGCTCGGAGAGTGTTGAGTTACTACTTCCTCAGTAAATATCCACTGAAGCCATTGAGACCATTAGTGTTCAAGTAAGGAAGACATTCATCGCTGACATAATCTGTGACTTTGTGACCCTGCCCATTTAAGTCTCACTTCACTTCTTTGCATCAGTTTTCACTTCCCTTTTGCAGGGAGCGCCTTACAGACCCACACCCCTCACAAAATGCAGTAATAAGAACAAAATGTATTGAAAATGGGAACAATTGTGAAACACCAGGTTCTACTTGATGATTTGTTGTCTTTGATGTGAAAAACAAGAAAACTAAGCAAGAAAGAGAAGCTGATTCCTCTGTGGCTGAGCTCAGTGAGGGACATGCTGGCCTCTTTAGAAAGCTACTTCCTTGGAAAGACTGTGTCTGCACCTTAATACACCCCAGGCACTGAGAAAACAACTTGAGCCTGCCAAGCCAGCTTTAAATGGCCTACCAGGATTTGGATGGAGAATGCACCAAGCAGATCATTATGTTGGCCCAGCTTTGTATAAGGAGCCTGCTGTGCCATAACAAACAGTGAGCACAGGGCCGACCTCAGCCTCAAACATGTGCAGGCAATCTGTCTTGATGCGATGTAGCCATTCTGCAGAAATCAATATGTATACGAACATATATGTTTCTAACGGCAAAGGCTGGAAGGCATGGTGATACATCATGCAATTTTGCAGGGAGGGCAGATTTTCATAGCCACAGATAACATAGCAAGAGACAGTCATACATTTCATTTTGGATTAAAACTAGGATTGCTAAGATTGCAACTGTAAGGCGCTGTTACCAATTAGAGTTGCCCTGTGTATCACTGCCTACTACAGTGGTTATGATCAAAAGTCTTCAGAGACAGCAGAAAATTCCCCTTTTAGCTCTTCTCTCTGGGAGCAGAAAAACCAAACTCTTTCTTTCCTATCCTGGAAACAAAAGACCACTGTGCATCACATGAGAAAACAATCAAAAAACAGCAAATGCACAATATTACACCCCAGAGAGAGAGAGAGAGAGAGAGAGAGAGAGAGAGAGAGAGACTTTTAGGCTTATTACACTGAGGTGATGGGATAGTATTATGTCTGCTTAAAAAATGGATACTTTTTGTTTGTAATTGGAGTTCAAAATTGACACATTGCTTTGTTGCTCTTTTAAAGCATGCCTTCAGTCTCATTATATTTCTGTTTTTTTTGTCCTAAAACATGTCCTTAGCTTCACATGTTTGTAAAGTTTGTGTTTGATGCGATTTATTCTGCATTTTCAAACAGATTTCAACCACATTAAAGAATCACTACTACTACTGCTACTCCTACTACTCCTCTTCCTCCTACCACCACTACTACTACTAGTAATAATAATAATAATTTGTATGATGTGTTTCAAGACACTCAAAAACGCCTCAAAATCTAAAATAAGCAAACAGAATCTAACCCTTAAAGGGGGAATGAAATAAACGTAAGTCAGGATGGCCGACGATTCTGATGGGATGTGTTTTGAGGGACTTTTTTTAAGGTGGTGAGTGAGTAAGGGGGTCTCTAATGGTTCTGCTTGGTCCTGGTGAGGAGCAGTTTGAATTTAATTCATTGACAGAAATTGAAGCAGTGAGGGTTTTGGAGGATAGGAGTAATGCATACTCTGACCAGGTAAGCAAATAGGCAGCAGAATTTTGGAAGTATTAAAGTTTACTGAGGACTTTGGAAGTTGTGTTAACCCTTAGATGCATACGTGGGGTCAAAAATGACCCCGGAGGTGTTTTTTTTTGCAATATCTTAGTCATTTTAAATTTTTATCATTTAATCTTCCATGTATTCCTCAAATAGGTTGTCTTTGACATGAGGCCATTTGGATTTGTATCTAATTGTTATATTTTTTAAGTAATTGCATTTTTTATATCAATACCCCACTCTTCCATACGTGGGGTCAAAAATGACCCCAAGCATTTTCTATGGAATTTCAAGGGTTAACCCTAGGAACCTTTGATTTTTATCAACTGTGAATGTCAGGTATACATTTACTGTTGATCCACACATCTAATGCCAGTAGTCTCACCACCCTGAAGGTTATTTTTACACAGCAACATACATGTAAGTATTATCATCATTTTTATACCTCAGAATATATATATGATTACTGGAAAGTATCCCACGCCTGCCAACCTACATCACTGAAGCTATGGGAAGGTGTAGAATGACAAAAGCTGCAATCCAGCCACAGGAGAGAAACAGACAGGGCCAGCAGAAGAGAAAGAGGTGTAAGATATGTCCAAGAAACAAAGATTGCAAAGCCAGCAATAGTGTTGGAAATGCAGTGACCCTGTGTCCAGCGCTCACAGCCACAAACAAGGAGTTTGTAACAGCTGCTCACAGTGAGAAGAGAGAAGACACACGTGTGTACATATGTGTGGACATGCATAGACAGACAGACAGATGGACAGACAAACAATGAATGTTGACGTTTTGATAGCTGCATTGATAACAATATTTTGATCAAATGAAAGAAGGTGATAAATCAGGGCCACTCAACTTAAGATGGCTCAGGGGCCACTCAGCAAAATTCAGCTGTTTCCAAGGGCTGCAAGCTAAACATGTCTGTCCTATTTTGGACATTTAAACAATAATTTTGCCAAATGAATGAAACATACAGAAAACAGCTACATTTCCATCCAAGGCCAAATCTCACTGAATAAAAGATTGTCATGCAATGATTAATGATGAAATGATCAGGTTACAACAAAATGAGGCTTTATTTCCAAAAAGATTAGATAGAATCATAACATTTTTATTATATGATAGTGGCGGGCCGCATAAAAATGACATACGGGCTGCATGTGGCCCCTGGGCCATGGGTTGAGTAGCCCTGTGATTAATGAACATGTAAAACATGAAATTATTCTTGTGTTGACCAAAATATAATAAGAATCATTATTTTAAAACCAAAATGAAGAAATGTTGCATTAAACACATTGTTTCTAATAGGGATAATTTTTGGATGTTTACTTTTTTGACCTATTTAAAATATGTTTTTTGATAAAATGTTTATTAAAAGTGATAAATGGACATGTCAAACATGAAATATTTCTTTTGTTGACTAAAATACAATAAAAATCATCATCTTTAACCAAAATGAAAGACATTTCTGAAGTTTACAGCGTAAAACCCATTCATTTCAATTGGGGTCATTTTTGACCCCACTCATGGAAGAGTGTAGGGTTTGGTGAGCCATGCATCTAAGGGTTAATAATTGAGTCTGGACATGATGAGGGCATTGATGAGCTTTTTGGTGTCAGAAAAGGAGAGGGGTGCACGAAGACAGGCAATTTTTTAAAGACAGAAGAAGACAGATTTGGCTTTGTGATTGACATGTTGTTCAAAGGAGAGGGTGGAGTCAAAAATTATATCAAGGTTGTGGATACAAGGGGAGAAGGAGATAGAGGAACTATTGAGATTCACTCAGAAATTCTGTGAGGACTTGAGTAGAGATTTAGGGATGGTGAGGATGGTGATGGTGTCTGATTTATTTCTGCGTAGGGTTAGGGTGAGAGAGTTAGCTTGCATCCATGACTTTATTTCTATGAGGCAGTTGGTGAGCCTCAGACAAGTAGAGAGAGGTTGGTCAAAGAGGTAGGACTGAAACCATGAGAGAGCACAACCAGTGATGTTGAGGGAGGTTTCAAGGCAGGTGCGGAGGATGGAGTGGTTGATGGTGTCACTTTTCCTAAAGATGTCAAGATTTTCAAGACATGCCCCCCTCACAGCCCCTAGAGGTCTAAGTTTTCAAGATCAAGGAAGAAACATGTAGCTATCCAACATCAACAAATCACACTGCCTGAGATTGTTAGAGGGACATTTATTGATAATCTCCTTGTACCTATATTAAACATTTACACTTTTTTGGTTTTAATACCAATAGAGGTTGGAACTGTCCATGAAATACAGTATTCTCTCACATCAATAATCCAACTGTCAAAGATCATGGAAGCTAATGATTTCAAATATAAAATATCAACAAACCCTGGAATGTTTTTAAAAATGTGTTCATGTGCATATTGACTAGAGATAGACCAATATGTTTTTTTCAGAGCCGATACCGATACCGATTATTAGGAGTCAAGTAGGCCAATAACTGATATTTAGAGCAGATATTCATTTGCAGTAAAAGTGAAAATACTGGCGCCAAAGTTTTGAATAATATAAACTACAACACTTAACTTTGTTTAAATGCCTTTAAGCATGTATTTATCACACAGTTTTTTCAAATTTGCAACATGTTAAAGTTTTTTTTGTTTTGTTTGTTTTGTTTTTATTATTATTATTATTATTATTATCTTAGACAATATAAATCTTTGTTTTAAAATTCTAACAAAAGGTGCAGGGAACTCCCAGGGTCAGCAGCATCTCTTATAAAGTTAACTGAAAATTTAAATAAATAAATAAATAGCTTCCTGAAGTTTTATAAAGTAAATAAAACAAAGTTAAATAAAATTTGCACAGAAATGTGAGTCTCAAATCAATTAATAGTCCCTACTGAGCAGCACCAGATTGTGGTACAAAAGAGTTGTTCAGCATGCTCTCCAGTGCAGCCATTTTAATTTTAGTCTTAGTCTTCTTGATGAAAATGCTTATTAGTCTTAGTCACAGTTTAGTCATTGCCGTCCTTAAAAGTTTTAGTCTACTCTTAGTCGACAAAAATTAAAAACATTTTTGTCTAGTCTTAGTCGACGAAAATCAATTAGTCATTAGTTTTAGTCATATATATATATATATATATACAAACACACATACACACACACACACACACACACACACGCACGTATGTCTTTAAAGTTTAAACTAATTAAATCTTGCCAATACAGGTAGACTTCCATCAATAGAGATGCAATGCAACCATGCAGTACTTAATGATATACTCAGGATTGTACATTACACACATGTAAAATTTATAACAGTGGAATCAATGGCCATTACACAAAGACAGCCAAGAAACAAAACATTCTTTCTTTTCGATTGTGGCTTTATTTCTGAGAACCAGACCTTGAGTGTACTGTGCCACTGTAATTTAGAAGATACATTTGACTATTATGATGTAAAACTGAACAGACATCAAAATATACACCCCCAGTCTATATTTACCTGTTTGTTTTAGGTTAGGTAAATTTGCTTTGCTTGTAATAAATTTGCTTTTAAGTGCAAGTCCATCACCATCACCCATGTGTTACCATGTTTGTGTGTGCGCAGGCTACCTGGTAGCCTCATTTATACTGTGTCGTAGGACGGATACACGCGGCGAACATGACCGTGATCTGTCTGGGCTTGCATATCAGCTGTGTTCGCCGACACCAGTCGCGGTCGCTACCGCGGTGTGAGTTCTGAAAACTGGTCTCTCTCCTCCTCCTGTGACTGTGGATCTGCTGCTGTGTTTAACTGTTGCGCCTGCACTCGCCGCGGCTGTTGCTCTGCATAGATCAACCTACCCTCGATTAATTCGCTCTGATTGGATTTCTTCCGAACGTACCCGTGCCGTGGCTCTGCGTGTAACCAATCAGATGGTACTGTGGGTGGGACAATGCTGGAGACAGAGTAGTGACTGCAGACAGAGAGGTGCGGCTGCATCAGAGCCAAAATAACCCAGTTTTAAATTGATCTTTTATCGGCCGTCGGATTAAAAAAAAAAGGCCGATGCCGAATATCGCCGCCGATAATCGGCCCGGTCGATAATCGGTCGATCCCTAATACTGACAAGCCAAAAGCCAGTTACAGTTGTATATCATCTTAAAAACAGAGGCTGTAACATAGTGGCTTGTACAACTGGCTCCCCATGTGAATCTGATACAAGACTTTTTCAAAATGTTGCAGCCTTACTGCAAGTCTCTGCTGTACCTCTGATAACTACATTTAACATATCTGTTTATTATCTTGTTCATATTACCATTATTATTGTTTATTATCTAATCAAAATAAATGACAATTTATTTTCCTCTGTTCTAGGGCAATAATGGACCTGTCAATCACACTTCATTTGCTCCTCCTCCTGTGCTCCCTGAGTGCTGTTCTTTGGGCATGTCCAGATGGATGTATGTGTCGAGAAAACAAAATCCTCTGCAATGGCCTCTCAGACTTCCCCACAGCAGTTCCCTCCTCAACTACCACCCTCTACATTTCCAATTGCAATATCTATTCACTTAAACCAGAGGACTTGACTGATTTTGCTAATGCCCTGGGCATCTTTGTGGTTAAAGACACTGTGCTGAGGGAGGTGCGCCCTGGCACATTTGATTCCACTCTTAACCTTGGCGCCTTAGGCTTCACTGGCACTGAGTTGCAAGATCTCCCCGAGGCCTTGTTCCAAAACCTTCCAAAGCTTGAGTCTCTGACTTTGAGCAGCAACCGGCTTCTCGTGCTCCGTCCTAATTGGTTATCCCCCTTGTCCGCTCTGAAGGTCCTTGACCTCAGTAAGAACCATTTCACTTCCATACCAGTGGAAACATTTCATCCTCTTACTGAACTGCAGTACCTCATGCTTGCTGGAAACAATATCAGTCAACTCTCTAGGGACACCTTCAAAGATCTTTCCAAACTGAAGACCCTGCGGCTTAACAAGAACTCACTCCGGGAGATCCCTCTTGGCACTTTGGATGATCTCGTAAACCTGGAAGAGCTGTCACTACACAACAATTTGATCACACACATACACCCTGACCTGTTCTCCAAGACTCAGAAACTCCAGAAGCTTTACCTCTCTCACAATAGGCTTGCATCACTTTCAAAAGGTGTCTTCTTAAACCTGCCTAACCTGTCCCAAATCTCCCTGTATGAAAACCAGCTGGAGAGTCTGTCTCCAGGGGTATTTGGGCCCATGCCCCTGGATCAGTTGTGGCTGTATGATAACAAGCTGAGCCGTGTGGAGGACGACACCTTCAGGAACCTGACTCAGCTGCGTCTATTGGTCCTCAGCCGCAATCAGATCAGCCATGTGTCCAAAGGGGCCTTCAGAGGGTTGGAGCAGCTGGGAGAGGTGTCCCTTCACACAAATCTCCTCACAACCTTGGAAGATGGCACTTTCCAAGGTCTGCCGAGTCTGGTCAACATTTCCCTGGAACACAACTTCATCAGTTCCCTCCCTTCAGGCTTCATCCAGGGTGTGAACCACTTAGGCCAAATAGACCTGCGAAACAATTCACTTCCCAACCTGCCTCAGGAAGTGCTGGATGCCCTCACTGTGGCAAAGGAGGTACTCCTGCAGCAGAACCCTTGGAGGTGTGACCAGGATATCCTACCACTAAGGGACTGGCTGATGCAGTACCCATCCAGGGCCAACCACAGCCTGGTGGTCTGTGACACCCCCTTCAATCTGAAAGGTGAGGTGATTTCCCTGCTGTCAGATGAGCATCTGATTCCTCCAATGTCTACTGATGAGCCTGCAGTGACGCCCACAGAGAAGAGGAGGAAACCCCATACACCTCCCCCCAGGAGGAGCACTTCTTCCCCTGCTGTCATTGTCACACCCACCACAGAGCAAGGGGGGGACACCAACAGTGGACAGGGGGAAGAAGGGTTGATTTCTAGGGACACTTCGATCATCATCATCGCAGTGGTGTGCACTGTCATCATCAGCAGCCTCATTGTGTGCTGTGTGTGCTGGAGGAGGAACAAGAGAGACAACCGTAATATAGGCCGCAGAAATAAGAACTCTGTGCTTTAGAGTGGACCACCCATCATCAGCAATCATATACTGTTTAAAGCCAAGGGAAACCATCCTCTGATTACTGTGGCTAACAATCATTAACACTGTGGTGTTCTTGGAAAACATGGGGCCTAGAGTGTTATGTTTTTAGAGCTGAAAAGTTGGGTTTGTTTTACTTATAAGTTCACTGCAGGAACCATTGCAGTTCCATTCAGAAACGCCAACTAGCTAACTAGATCACACAAATAAACAGAAGCCCCTTTGATTAGCTATTAGTTTTCCTCTGTAAGTTTGCTGTTACCTGAGACTTGAATACTACTATTTTTTTTTTTTTTTTTTTTTTTTTTTTTTTTTTACAAAGTCCAACAGAAAAATATCTTACTAACTGTAATAACTCTGGCCTGGACATTTTGTGAACAGCTTGGACATTTCAGTAAATCTAATATCAAATACATATAAACGTTTGTGCAATGAAAAAGACATGATTTTCAGTTGTTCAGCAATCTTTTTCGTTATTACTGACTGCAAGGTTTGATAATGTAAATTTTGATGATTTTTGTGCAAAAACACATGTAACACTAGTTTTGGTTTATTTTGGTTTGTTTTTTCTTTTGAAATTGCAATGTTTTTGTAACCATTTTAATTAGGTTCAATGACTTTCTCTACCAGCAAAATCATACATGTAAGGTTCAGGTATCAAAAATCATTCAAGAGTTTTAACACATACTTCAAAATACTGCTATATGTTGAATAAAAGCACCATTTTTAGTTGGAGAAAACCTACTTTGTATGGTGTATGTCATGTGTTAAACATGTTGATGACGTACATTTAGGGTTGCACTTCATGTGAGCCACACATTTACCTTATCTCATTCTTATCTCATCTTATCAACAGTGAAGACACTAATAAGCCACTAGATTCTATTTGAAAGACTGCCATCTAGTGGAGAACCCTTTGAATATTTCCTGGTAGATATTTGCTAAAATAGCAAATTCCACATGTTGTTTTGCCTGCAGATATAGAGACCTGGCACAAAAAGCAACTCACTTTTTTTTTTTTTATTATTTCTTTTCTTGTTTTTAACCTGATGGCAGTCAATGAACTTTTCCAACATGCTAAAACTTTTACCATATTGTGTTATGGCAGCTGACTGCCATGCATGATGAAGACAGTAAGGCTTCTCAAACAGATCTACTTGAATTACTGTTAAATTAATCCCACACACATTGACTGGGTGCATTTCCTTAATAGGTTTTGCATTATAGGGCTCACTGAATTACTGGTTAAAGCTTTAAAACTAGTAGTAAACTTTAAAATGGTATATTTGAAAATGCAGTGATATATAAGAAAATATTTTTTTAAAAAAAACTGGTAGATAAGTTTATCAAGTTAAATATTTCAAAACATTTTTTTTTATAATCTGGACACCCAGATCATATGAATGAGAAAGAGAAAAAGAAATATGACACTTCTGTAATTTTGTCATGTGGCCATACCTAAGAGCAGTGCAGTAATTAGCTGCAATATTAAAGTCTTTCCTTCGCCGGTCTTATCTTCTGCTGCAGAAGCCTCTTAAACCACGCCTCACATGGGCCTGCTGGCCAACAAAGTTGATGCAGATAACTCATGAGACTGTGGCTGTTTGTGTTTAGCCACTGCTGCAATAACCATCGGTTTGACACGAAGGAACAAAATAATCAGGTAGGGAAATGTGATTGTTACTGCAAAACCAGATAGATTAATGATGTCAGGACAAAGTTTTTATAATCTTACTCATACATAACAGTTCATAATTTATCATAATTCATTATTTATCTCTATCAGTGTGAAAAAAGCTGTGTTTACTTGCTCTCTAAACTAAAGTGCATAGGGTACAAAGTTTATTCTACTCAATACATCACTACCTTTTTTTCCTTTTTTGTAGAGAATAATCATGTTCAGGAGAAGGGTTATCTTCCTTTTTCTGTCTTTGCTGTTTGAATATTCATTGCCACAACATGAAAAGGAGAGTGACCACCCCAACCGGGAAGTTTTTGATAAGAAGACGTCAGAAATCCCACAAATCCTGAAACCACTTGCCACAGAGTTCTTCTTTTTGGATAGTAATATCACCACAATCCCCAAAGGAGCCTTTGCTGAAAACCCCCAACTGGAGAGGGTGGAGTTCTCGAACACTCCCACAGAATCTATTGAGGCTGGAGCTTTTGAGGGTTTGGTGGACTTGAGGCACATTGAGATCTCAGGCACTCTGCTAACGTCAATCCCAGTGGGGGTCTTTAAAAACCTTACCAACCTGGAGAAGCTTATAGTAAAGCTAAACAAACTCCATAATCTGGAGAAAGGCTTGTTTGATGGCCTTGAAAAAGTGAGGGAGCTCCAGTTACACATCAATGAGATAGAGTCTATTGAAGAAGGGACTTTTGATGATCTTCAAAGCCTTACCATGCTCCATTTAGGTAAAAACCGTCTCTCTTCTGTATCTCCTAACCTGTTCTCAAAGCTGAGCAAACTGCAAATACTGAGGCTCTATGAGAATCAGCTGACCTACATTCCTGAGAATATTTTTCAGAATTTGACCAACTTGAAGGAAATTGGCCTGAATGGAAACAAAATAACAGAATTGTTACCAAATCTATTTCCTCATAGAGAGAAACTGCAAAAGCTGTTTTTGGACAGTAATCTTCTGACTGGTTTACCCCCAGAGTTTTTTGTTGGTTTCCCTCAGCTTAAAACACTTACCCTACAGAAAAACCAACTGACTGGTCTACCCACAGTGCTATTTGGAGAAATGCCTAAACTGACTGAGCTAAGCCTCAGTCAAAACAACCTTAGCTCCCTTCCAGAGAGAATATTTAGTCCACTGAAGACACTTAAGAAGCTAGACCTGTCAAAAAATCACTTTACCACTTTTTTAGCTGAACATTTTGAGGGTCTAGAGAAGCTGACAGAGCTAAATCTCTTGAACAACAAGATAACGTCATTGGATGCAGACACATTTGAAAAGTTACCATCACTGATCACGATAAGACTAGCTCACAACAATCTCCAGACACTTCCTCAAGATATTTTTGAGCCCTTATCGAAACTCAGCAAAGTCTATCTCAGTGACAACCCCTGGCATTGTGACTGTAAACTGACTCACCTGTACCTCTGGATGAAGGCCAACTCTGCCAAAATCAAGTCGCAGCCTCCTGAGGTCTGTCAGTATCCGGAGGACTTAAAGGGGAAAAAAATTCTTTCTCTGACAGAGGATCAGCTTGTATGTGCTACTACCACACCCTCACCTACCACTACAGTGCCGACCACCACCACCAGAACTACCACTACTACACTTCCCACAACCACCACAACCACGACACTTCCAACCACACAACCAACAACCACTGCTCTTGTCACCACCACAACAGTACCTTCTACAACACCGACTACAACTTTGCCAACCACAACACCAACAACCACTTTGCCAACCACAACACCAACAACCACTTTGCCAACCACAACACCAACTACTCTGCCAACCACGACACCAACCACAACTCTGCCAACCACGACACCTACTACAACTCTGTCAACCACGACACCTACTACAACTCTGCCAACCACAACACCTACTACAACTCTGCCAACCACGACACCTACTACAACTCTGCCAACAACATCACCTACTACAACTCTGCCAACCACAACACCTACTACAACTCTGCCAACCACAACTCTGCCAACCACGACACCTACTACAACTCTGCCAACCACAACTCTGCCAACCACAACACCAACCACTAGTTTGCCAACTACAACACCAGCTACCACCCCAGCTACAACAACCATTACTCCTGAACCACCCACAACAATGTCAACCACCACCACTTTGCCTACAACTACAACCATCACCACCACCCTGGTCACAATTACAACAATGACAACGACAACAGCTAGACCCACAACCACCACCCTCAGAACGACACTTCCAACAACCACCAAAACAACAGCCCCTCCACCACCAACTACCCCTGTGATCTTCACCTGTCCCATGGAGCCAGCCTCTCAGCAGCCATCAGCCTCCCTCGCTTACTGGGGCAGAGGCAAAGTTCAGCAGTGCAAGGCCCATATGATGACCTACACCACACTGCTGGTGGTGCAAATCATCTGCACACTGGTGCTGGCTAAGTCCACCTTGTCTCTATATCGCCTGCTACAGCACAGGGAGAGGGTGCACAAAGGAATCAACCTCACCCGCTTCTCCTACAGGAAGGAGGTCATCCTCAGCCCTGTGCGAGAGCGAGAGACTGTAACAACACAGGGAGCTAATTAGAGAGATCACTTTTCCACTGGAAGTGATATTTTATTTCCTAGGATGGCGAAGGCACGACCTAATTGACTTCCATCCATTCTCTACAGCCTTTCTCTAGTATTAGCCATAACCAGTTTACATCTAATCCTAACAGTGACTGTGAATTAAACCTAACCTTAACCTTAACCAATAAGTTGAAATGACCACTCAAAAAAAGGGGAAAAAATTACTTCACCATCCTTGGAGAAAAAAAATGTTCACAGGAACGTCTTTCCTAACAGTAGCAAGTGCCCCATCACCAGGCATGAAACCTATCAAAGCATTTTAGAACAAGATGCCAACCCTCCTGCTTGCTCAGATAAATGCCTAACATGTAAAATGCAGACTAGAAAGAATCCATGTATATCTAGAGGATATGGAATTGTAGTTTTGTGAATGTTAAGCAGGTATCATTGCTTATTCTGCAAACAATTTCATTGGAATTGTAGTTTTGTGAATGTTAAGCAGGTATCATTGCTTATTCTGCAAACAATTTCATTGGATGGATTTTGTTTGCTCCAATATATATGTTTTCCTCCTAATTTAGTTGACATACAATCATGTTGTTGACCATTTGCGTGAGCAGGTTGAAGATTTCAGAAATCTTCAGTTCTAATGTTTTTTTTGTTTGTTTGTTTTTTTTTTTTTTGTGGAAAAATAGTTGTGGGAAAATCCTTATCTGGTTCATTGTTGTTTTTCATAACTAAATGGGGATTCAGACACTCACACTTCATGCATCTGGCTCTGTGTATCCATTCAGTAAATATGGAGAGCTCAGTTAACTTTAATTTATGCAATTGTGATGTGTCAAAGATGCAGTATGTCTGCAGGGTGATGTGGGATACTTTGTCAGAAAGAATTATTCTTCAGGCGCAGGATCAAATATTTAAGGAGCCTGAATGAAATTTCAAGGCATCCATTCTTTCCCTCAAGCACTGAAGCTTTATCCATATTTTAGTAGCTTTCTTAGTGATTTTGTGCTAATCCTATGACGTCAAAATCAACTTACTAAAAATACAGCTGATTGCATTTTTTTTATGAGGTGAAAAATATCTTCACAGCAAGACAAATCAATCCCACAGGTTACAGAGGCATGAAAAAGGTATGGTGGAGAACACTGAGCAGGAATCTGCAGCTGGGATTTGTGTCTGGCAGGACTGGCTGCCTGTTAGCCAGTGGTTAAATACATTAATTAGACCCTTTATGAGAAGGTAGAGGAGCAGAACAGGAGGCCAGACTCATTAACAGTGTCTATGTGTGTACGTTAAAGTGAAAAACTAAGAGGGAGTCAGCGTAAAAAAAAAATTTGTCGCTAAAATTTGCCTGTTGCATGCAAATTTTGTATTTTCATGATGTTATACATATACACATACACATCTTGAAGCATAAGGACTATTAACAAGGGAGATTTTTGATGAAGGCTTTTGTCAAAATTCTTAAGCCTCCAAGGTGAGCATCACTACAAATATGGTATTACTGAGGTAAAGTTTGCCTTGTTCTTTCAAACTATTAAGAAGTACTATTCCCAAAAACCTAAAGTTCTTGCCAGAGCATTCAATAATAACAGGTAAAAGGCAGTGCTGTCACGTTTCCACCTTCACAGCTTGTCAGTCTCTCAACATACTTGCTTGAAGAAGTAAATCTAAGCACCAATTGATTAATAATGACTGTTAGCTTGTATGCATGAAGTAAAATAAATTTGTGATTAAAATGTGAATCAAACTTTTGTTTGCAAGCTCAAAAGTTTTGCTTGCTGTTGAGCTGAATCACGCGGGTGGGGCCTACAAAGATGCAAGACCCCTTTATAGTATTATAGTATTAGCGCTACCTGCTGGATAGGAACGGATACAGCACTATTACATTATAACTGTGGATGTTGCCAAGCTGTCACTCTGAAATATCCTCCATCATCCTCTCTTACTTATTCGTACTTCAGTACTACATAGTACTATTTATGTCCCTTGAAGTGGAGAGCAATACATTCCCAACCCTTGATTGAGAGACAGCAAGTTCCTGTTATCTTCCTATTATCGTCTTTGTGACCCCCACCCACACACAACACTGACACACATGCACCTTTCAGTGAGTGGCAGCTGTACATGATTTGTAGATTAGGATAATTAGCAGACATAATGTAATGATTCACTTAAGTACATATACACTGGTTTTATACTTTATATTAGAATAAACATTACTTAATTCATGACATTTCCAGTGGCTACCAAAGGATATGTGACATAAACTGTGATAAATTAAACTGTCAGTTCACAATATTAATAGGTGCATAATCACTCATCAGCATATGACTTAATTATGACTAAGAGGTTGTGAGTAGCAAGCGAATACTAATTAGTGGTTCATCAATAACTGATTAAGCACATAATTAAGCATTGTGAATCACAATGTAAAGTGTTGCCAGAGAGGTCTCAGTCTAATGTCAAGCTATATTGTATCTGCATGGAATATTAAAGAGACATACATGCAAGGACACATCTCTTCCACTAGAGGGCGCTTATGTATAAGAGAAAACAACATTTGACAAACCCACACAACCACCGAAACAGAGAAGGGACCCTCTTGAAAGCAAGTAACAGAAAGAAGAGAATCCAGTTCAAAGTTTAAAAAAAAAAAAAAAAAAAAAAAAAGGGAATTCTGTGAAGGACAAAAATGTTTTGAATTTGTGTCAGGCTGATGAAGAAGCTGCACAAGGGCAACACAGTTCTGCTTTATCAGATGACTTTGAAAATAAAGTGTGGGCCTATATTGTGACAGAGACCATTTTATCATAAGTGGATATACTGTAAAGAGAAAACAATAAGCAAACAGCTATTTAAGCAAAAGAACATGAGAGGCTGTGTCACAGTAAATATTATCATGGCTGTGATTTGGTCACAGGTGATTTTTAATACTTAATCATAATTAAGCATTAAAAAATACATATTCTCTGTAATGTCAGCACATTGTTTGACATTTCACAATGCATTTACAAACCTTCCTAACTCTAACACCTTTTCTTTGCAGTGACTTACATGTAGAACCACACATATTGTCCAGACATATTGTGTATACACACCTAAGATTAAACATGCATTTGACTTTACAAAGAAAGCTGTTTTTTGTGCTTTTTATTTTAACATTTTTTACCCCAGGGAAAAAAAAAAATAAATAAGAAAATTGTGTATTTGTTTGCTACATGCATTATATTTCCCTTCCTCCCTTCCTTCCTTCCTTCCTTCCTTTCTCTTTCTTTCTTTCTTTCTACATTTGTAACAAAAATTCTGATGATACAAATTTGTAGAAACTCTTGTTCGCTTTCCTATGCACCAAAACATTCCCAGGCAGCTACTTTTAGGGTTGGGTTATGTGGGGTAAGGGGGGCACTTTGCTGTTTAATGTCAGCTAGCAGCCTGTCTGACAAGGCAGTCAAATATCAGTTAGTTAGCCCTGTTGGGGACCACAGACTGTGTGAGTGTTAGCACTGGGGAATGTCCATTGGTCCTAAGGCCCATTATTCCAAAACCCCAATAGTCTGAAAAATGTCACATTGGATCGAACGACCCATTAATCCAACAGCCCATCATTCTGAAAACAAATGCCCATTATTCAAAAACCCCAACTGTCTGAAAATTGTCCACTCTATAAATTTGGTTAAGTTTAGGCAGAGGTTTCCTCGTGTTAAGGTTAGGGTGAACAGGTGGACGCATTACTCGGCTGGGATGCAAAACTTGGCAAAACACCGGCAGTCACTGAACTCCGACAACTCCGGAGTGTGTATTTTCAGAGCAATGGGCCTTCAGGACAATGGGGTGTTTGTTTTGGGCATAATTGGCCGTGGGATTGAAGGACTTTCAGTTCAGGTGGGACATTTTTCAGGCTATTGGGTTTTTGGAAATAATGGATCATCAGGATTGACACCGCTAACACCAGCCAAGCTTTAATGTTACCTAGCCGCTGGACTGAAGGTAGCCATGTTAGATATAGACAGATGGAAACTTCCCTTAGTAAAACACCAGGCAATAAGGACATTATTGTGTAATCTGCTGCAGGTAAACTAGTTGATAAAATGAAGGTAATATTTAGTTAGCTATACCTTACCTTGACATGCTCTAGGTTTGATGGCAAATTCATACAAACACGGACTTCATGTATGGCAGAGGGTGCTCTGGTGGTTGGAGGTCTTCAGAAGAAACAGAGGTATTTTCTTTAACTGTTGCCTAGATACTTAGAGATACATGGAGAATGTACTGGAGCACAGTACCGAAGTAAATTCATTTTGTTACTGTCCACCACTGCCAGTATACTACGTAAGTTGTCTGCAAGAAGACAAGAAAACCCAGGGTTGTGTTGCTAAATAATTAATCCCAGCTCTGGATAGTGTGATGCATGGTTAGCTTTTGTTAAGTCCTCTCTTGTGGTGTTGCATCATCAAGCTATTCTTGTCGCCACATGAAGTAAAAAAAACTGATTTCTTTATTATTTATCCAGATTTGACTGACTGGTGTATTTTGGTCCACTCTAGACTTCTCTTGCTCCTTGTGCTGTCACTGTGATTAGAGATAAAGCAGTTGCAGTCTTGGGACTTTGTCTGATTGCATATAAAAGAGCACTTCAGGGCCCAAAAAGGAAACACATATTTGAAGCCATCCACTCAAACACCGCCCCTTTGCTTCTGCAGCATTATACTTTGGAAGCTGTAGCTCTTGTGTTTGTGAAACAATTTTTAGACTGTGTTGGTAGACAGGAGTGCATAATGTAATGCAGCTTTAGCAATCACTGAAGGCACTCTAATAACTAATTGGTGGCTGCCTTGAGTGGGGCAGTAACAACTCCATACAGTGTATCACCACAGTATTTTTGTAGCTTTACTTTTTACTGATATGAAATCACCATTACTAAACAGACTCAGGCAATGCCTAGTTCACCTATTCTATGCTGAATCTGTTCAGGTTTCTTTAAATGACTGGTATGGCAATAGTTCAGGCTTAACAGCCTACCCAAAATACACTGAAACCCACGGACTAGGGAGTTTGCACTGGCTTCCAACTGTGGTAATGCTTTGGACAGACAACAAAAAGAGTTACCTTGTTAGATCCCAGTGATGCCAGTGATCCCTGAACTGGTTTTAAGTTATATTTCTCCGGTCGAACTGGGAGGCGGCAGAGGCAAAAGATACCATGTCACCACTGAGGGTCAGCTTTTTGCTCCATCCTCCTAATTTTCCACATGCTCACCCTTGGACATGTCATCACAAGCAGCTGCACAGAGAAGCAGCTGCACAGTTTTCTGCCTCCCCATCACATCTCAACATCTGCCTGGTGATGTGGGTGCAGCTGAAAACTTCTTCCAACATCAAAAATTCAAAAGACTGCTGCAGTAAACTCTTCACTGGATCCCTGGAATAGGTTCTAGTATGCTCTGAACAATGCAGGTAGCATCCAGATGGAAGTGCATGAATTGAACACCAACACATTGTAGTCATCCTGGCTTGACTGTACTGAGTGCTCTGTAGCTGCCCCCTGCTTGTGAACTGTCCGACCACCTGAGGGAAATTCATCTTCTCTGCACTTTTAAAACTAGGACGAAAACATCTCCTTACAGGGAGGCATTTTCTGTGAATTAGTAAATAACTTTTCATTACTGCTTTCATATATCTTTTTTCTGTAGCACTGGGAGATTTGCTTTTAATCAAATTTGTTACAAACAAAACATATAATATACAATACAAGTACAATACATACTACATTAATAGCCAGAATTATTTTTTTCTAAGGCATCATAGCAGGCAAAGCAACACGGTATACCACCAGCAACTAACAGCAAAAAGTAGGTTATGCTACAAAGTGACCATGCCGCAAGGCTACATGGTAACAGTGACTAGTTAGAGCTGTTTGCTGATTATGGAGTTTTATGCCCTGCCAGGAAGGACATCAGAGTTCAAATGTTTTCCAAGGTGACACTGTCACGCCTGCATTTCATGTGCCTATACTTTACACATTTAGCTGCCTCTCTTTCCAGACCAACATACAACAAGTAAGCAGGTTCAGAATCGTGCTCAAGGACACTTAGACAGGTCATGGGGATGTTGCATGATGTGATCCTTCAGTCACAGGATCTTTGGTCTCTCTACTATGTCAGACATATTCTATCACAACAGCTTTGGAAGTGATTGTCTATACCCACAATAAAGTTTACAATAATCTTCAAGTTTATAATAAGCCATATTGGTATCAATACAAAGGAACCTACAAACCTAAAGGCATTACAACATATGTTTGGTGCCCACACATGTAAACATCTGTAAACTGATACAGGAATAAAGAAAAGCAGAATTCACCCTTCTCTTCCTTCAGTTTTGAGCACAACATTCTGTGGGCAAGCCATGAGAAAACATGCACGCATTAATCCACTTGAATTCAAGAGTGTAAATTCAGCTCACATCTGCGTCTTGCTCTGCAGAGTGTTGATGTTTTACAATTTCTACAATTTGAGACAAGCCAAAGTAACCTTTGCCATAAAAAAAAAAAGACAAATGTGTCATATTCCTCAAAGCCTTCACTTTCAGGGAGTGATAACCCTGTGAGTCCCACTAATGAGCCTGAAATGGAGCTCGGGAGGTAATTGTGTGTGAAAAGGGTGAAGTGCTGAATAACATTAGAGGCCATAAAACCAGGAGGAACCCGTTACTGGAAAAACTAAGACATTTCAACTAGAAAATAGTTTGCTGTAAACTAGCAAATTTTCAGCTGGGTTAGTACAGCTGGTTACCTGGGGTCAATGGCCTACAGAAAGCTATTATCTTGATGTGGGACATAGCCTATGATGGAGATGGTTGACTTGTTTTTTTAAGGGAAACTAGACACTCTACCTCCCACAGTGCTCAATTAAGCTGAAGAGACAGGAGAGAAGGCTCAGGAGGGGTTCTGTCATAGGCCAGCAGGGTGCATGGGGTGAAAGAGTAGGGATCTTAAAGGACAAATCCACCCTGCAACATTTTAACATTGGTACAAATCTATAATTGGAGATGTACCTTGTATTTCCAGGCTCTATTTTTCTTAATCTTCCGGAAAGCTGGTCCAACATGGTTGATTTGATGTCACATCTAGATATTTTTAGTACAAGTACAAAGGAATGTGATAAAACCATGATCAGCTATCTAAAACATCAATTGTAAATGGTTTTGGTTTTTGACCTTTGCAATCAAACGGCAAGGGCTTCTTTCTGGACTCGATTTTGTATCAGCATTCAACAATCACACAGAGTTCATTAACTAGTTGGCAAGTTGCAGTATTTTGATACATCCATGCACTCACCTTCACACATCTGACTGTTGTCCAAACCATATGGAGAAATGCCACCTGAGGCAGATGAGGCAAAGTGGCTTCACCAAAAAAGTAAGCAACCCTTCATCACCTGTTTACCCTGCTATTTCATGTCAGAATAGCTGCTGTGAAAAAGGTCTAACTCAAGCAGACAGGTTAGTGAACAGAATAACCCTCAACAGAGTCAACTAACCGCTAACATTTTCAGCCGAAAAACTTGCAAAATGCTCAAACCATCCATAAGAAAATACAATATGTTCAAATATCTGAAGATATTTTGCTGGCTGCATAAGGCTACTACACAGATTTTCCCTCTCAGAATGGAACTTCTTTTGCCAGCAGAACTGACAGGTGGAGTGATACGTACACAGGCTCCAGTGTGCACAGTGACACGCTTTGGTTAGCAAAATAGTTCCGATTTAGTTTTGTCTGCTGGGGGTGATTGGCATTGGGACATGTTGTTGTTTTGTTGTGGATGTTTTTGACTTTTTATAGAAAGGGTTTTTTATTATTATTTAATTGATTAGCCATTAACTGACCCTACTGACTGCTATTCATTCAACTACCTGCTTGTTTGGACAATTAGCTACAACTCCAACCACACAGATTGTCTCTGGAGTTAATGCTCATGCAACAACATCACTAACTTTTGTCAATAAATCTCTTTAACCATCACCTTCATCCATCTCTGGGTATATAGACTCTGACAGAAAATTTACCACATTTCCAATTTAACAGAAAGTAAAAGGTTTTATGACCACATATATTTTAGAGTATGCATAGCTCTAACAAAGTCTGTGCTGCAT
Source organism: Myripristis murdjan (assembly GCF_902150065.1). NCBI lineage: Eukaryota > Metazoa > Chordata > Actinopteri > Holocentriformes > Holocentridae > Myripristis > Myripristis murdjan. The sequence goes on along the minus strand of NC_043983.1, from coordinate 8,497,348 downwards.
TTATTATTTACTTGTACTATTATCTTTGTGTTTAGCCGCCATTAACTCCGCTGTCTTCCAGCTGGCTGTGACACAGTGACTGACAGATGGCACAGTCCAGACGTCACCTCTTGGCCCAGCAGACTCAGTCCTACGGCTGCCCTCCAGCCTCCAGAAACCTCCTCCATGGTGCATCTGCTACTTGCTGCTGTGAACACCAGCACATACACGCAGGCACACCACACACACACACACACACACACACACAATGGATTGGGTAGGTATTTAGCAAATGCATTCACTTAGAGTTTCTAGTTACTTGTCACCATTGTAGTCAGTATTTCAAGAACCGTCTGCATCACTTGCTTCACTTAACTTTTCCCAGAAATAATTCTCTAATTATCACCAGTTTCTGTGACCAGAATATATTATATTTTTGTATGACATTATATTTGTACTGTGAATTCATAAGACCAGTTCACATATTCCATGACTTCATTGCTAACCATGCTGATTTTTCTGGGAGTCACATCTGCCATTTTTTTTACATGCCACTATCCCAGTATTCTTTTGTGTTCTCATATATAGTAATTTATTAGTTCTCCAATATAGTATTTTGATCAACTTACATATCATTGTCAACATTTTAATACAAAAAAAATGTGCAGTTTGTAGTTTCAAAGTAGAGTTATGCAGTAAAATATGCAAGTTTCAGTCTAACAAAGGACAATTTCACCATTTACACAGAAACCTTCAAAGAGAAAGGGATTCTGTAAAGATTTCTGTGGGGAGCAAGGGTGGCAGGTAAACATAAGAATGTGCTGGCAGTGCATCAGACGCTGCCGAGCATTGTGGCCATGCTAGGAAGGTATGTATTGTGTTTTCATTGTTACACATAAGTCACCCAAATGCAGATTCTGTTGCTTTGGAGCGCTGGACTTTCAGTGTTGGCATGCATTTTTCCCTGGTTTTTCCTCATCTTTTTAAGCGTGTGAGGATATGGTCTTCATAAGTGTAGAAAAACAAGAACACTCCCACACGTACACACACATATGCACATTCAGTCACACACAGACCAACAGTGCTGAGGGGCAGCCCTGGCCTCTGGCACTGGGAAACACAGGGGGTTTGGCTCTGGTGTCTCATGCAGCCATCCTTCCCCCAGGACTCTCCAGCAGTGCCAGCTGAGTCCAATCTCTGCCTGCCAGCTGCATCCCTGAGGCAGGCTGCAGCAGCATGGAGCTGGGGTCACCATAACACCTCCTCTCTCCCTGTTAAAGATGTCTCTGAGGCTTGTCATAGTTACACAGTGGTTCAGCTAATATGTACAGAGCATACCAAATATTTGGAATACCTGCCTTTTCGTGGAAGGGATGTGACACATTAAACAATGTTTTGTTTTTTGTGTGTTTTTTTTTTTTTTTTTTTTTTTTTTGGAAAATCTCTGTCATTTTCCTAGAAATAAACATCCATTTTGTTACTCTCTATTGTAAATTGAAATAGCACACTACAGATGAACCTATAGTGAGTTAATGAAAGATTTTATATGTGCTGTTTTAAACAAATGGTGTTGGGCAGGTCCTTCCCAGGAAAAATCCTTTGGTGCAGAGGACGTGATGTGCTTGCAGCACCCACAGCACTTTGTCTGGAATAAACAGAAGACCTGGCCAGTATTGCAGCATCACGTCCTCATTGGATTCCCACGATGGTTCGGGAGCTTCCACTTCCATCAGAGATGACTTCACATTTCCAAATTTAAACTGTGGCTGGCTGAGGTATTATCAGATCAAATGTATTATCATTCACACACAAGTCTGTGCTGTGCCAAGTTGAAATGCCACAGCTGGGCCAATTCCTGTTACATGCAGAATCCTGATTTACCAGACTTGATTGTACAGCTTGGTGTGGTGTTCACGTGCACTTCTGCAGGGGAACTGGAATGTACAATAAACCAGACACAACATAAATAGTTGGAGCAGTGGTTGCCACCATGGCTGAGTAGAAAAAGAAAACAACATCATCCACAGAACTGAATCCTGCACTAATATAGAAGAAAAAAGACAGCACAGTATTGGCCTCAATGTTTGATTGAGAGGTGATCTCTGGGAAGCACAGCACAACTTTTGGCATGAAATAGCAGGTATTACTAATGACAATCCAGGTTCCATTCCATTTAAGTGTACCTGAGGCTTTCCAGTGAACCAGCATGAACAGCAGCAGGACCCTGGCTCTGTTAGAGCTAAAAGGAGCAGAACCTTAATTAATATGATTAGAAACACTTGTGTTTACCTTCTATTACATGTCAGAATTGCTGCTGTGTATGAGCACTATGGATGTTGCTAAAAACCTGCCTTGGTACATCTTACGCACTCTTATCCGGTGAGCCACCAGGGCGCCCCAAATATTTGTTTTATATATGTATTTGTTGGTTTGCTGAAACATTAAAAGGTACCATCTTATTCTGGCAACTGGGTTACATACAAACACACATACACATACATACAAACAAACAAACAAAAGAGAGAGAGAGAGAGAGAGAGAGAGAGAGGGAGAGAGAGAGAGAGAGAGAGAGAGAGAGAGAGAGAGAGAGAGGCTTGTGGACTTGACTTTATGTCTCAAGTTAGTTGAGATGTGAAAATAGAGATGTGACTCAAGACCTCATGTTTTACTCACAGAGTGTAAGTGGATCTCAAGGGAATCTTATCATTGGCTCAATACGTTTTCATTAGTTTATCCAGTATAATATTATTTTAGCTAGTTCAGTATGTAGCTGCCATTCAAGATGTTTTTGCTGATGTTTAATAGACAGCAAGAAAGTACAGATTCATGTATATAGTACCTTTTAAACATAGAGTGACAAAGCACTTAATTAAGAGAAAAACAACAAGAGGAAGATGACAGTCTAGATGGGGCCAGTAAATGAAAGGCTCTCCCTTTCTTAAGCAGGCATTTTAAGTTGCTCCAATGCCCAGGGAGTCCCAGGACGCCACTAGGGATCAAGGTGTGCTAAGCACGCCAGTTGCCCTCCACCTGCTCCAGTAAACAGCAGCAGACTGGTTAAGATGCTTGAACTGGGCAGCTTGCAAGTGTGACTTTTGCAGCTGTGTGAAAGCGAGGCAGGACGGCACAATAAAGCTGCTCAGTCAACCTTCCTTGGATAAATAAAGGTTATTAACACATTCCATATTGTGAGTGTCAGAGGTACACAAAAGTTATTAAAGATTTTACTACTTTTTTGAGACGGTCGTGATGAAGAGAGGCAGGAAAGTGAGCGAAGGGAGCCGCTGCAGCAACCCACACAGTTACAAAGATGTGGTATGAGCATAGCCTGGGCAAGCAAGACTCCTCTTTACAAAATGCTAACGGTGACATAACATAAACAGCCAGCGTGGTGTGAGTGATGCGGTGACATTTTATAGACCAGCATAATCTCACAAGCAGTTTGATGAATCAGTTGAGTTTCATTGGCAGTTTCAAACTTTAACCACAACGACCTCGGCACTGGTATCTATGTGAACAGGCCCTTGCCAAGAATTAGAGAGAGAAAAAAAAGGGGAAAGAGTGAAAAATGCTTGAGAGGCTGAGCTGATGAGAAGATGAATCTTGGATGATACTCTGAATAATGATGTCCATGACACAGCTGCCAAAACAAGAGGAAATAATGGCTTCATGGTGGGATTTGTATGAGGAAAGGGGACTGAAATAGCTCTGCTGCTGGAAACAAAAAAAAAAGATGAGTCTATTTTTACCCCATCCTTTTCCTTTGACTAATTTTAGTTGAGAGTCACTCTTTTCAGCTGCCAAACGGAGGTCTTATCCATCTGTATAAGGGCGTAACCTGTTGTAAAAATATAACAGGAGCAACTTTGAGAGTGCCAAAACGAAATGCCCCTTTCAACAAAACTTAAGCAATTCACAAAAAAATGAATACAATAAAATAATAAGAATAAAAAAAAAATAAGAACAACAAACACAGCCGTGAAAGTCATGAATTTATTCAGTTAGAGGGCAAATTTGAATCAGAAGATTAGAGAGAAAAGTTGCCAGCATTTTGGGATCTTTGCAATACGATGTAATTGCTAAAAGCACCAGAGATAATGTTGACTTAATGAGATGTTTCACCTCCATGAGTTCGCCCCCCGGTTGATTGTGAGACATTAGCTCAACAGACAGGACACAAGAGCACACTTTGCCCGTCCACCCCAGATTTATGGACAAAGCATTTGGCTCTTAATTGGCCATTAGCAGGCGGAGTGAGATTGTTGGTGAACTATCCTACCCCACAGGACAGCTCTGTGGGCTGCAAATTGAATATAGATTTGGGGGATAGTTACAGTAAAATTAAGTACACTGTACTCATTAATGTGACCTTCAGCTATCCATCCCTTGCATTTCATTCAGTGCAAAAACTGACTGAAAAATCTGCACCGTGCTACACTTAGAGTCAATCTTACATCCCTTTTAGAGCTACAGTACAGAACACAAAGCATGACAGCATCAAAGGAATCCATGTTTTAGAGCAGGGGTATTCAATTAAAATTCAAAGAGGTCCAGTTACTAAAATTTCCTCCCAGCAAAGGTCTGAATCTTATAATGTCTAAATAGTGTACTCTGATGTAAATAAAATCAACATATGTACATTTCTCTATCATTTATTGTCAAATTTCAAGTGTTTTCAAAGTAATATACTTTTAACATACCGATTAGTCTGAACTTGTATGGCACTTGAATGGAAAACAATACTGCAGTTGTCTTTACTACATTTCAAGTAACAGAAAACAGAGACTGAATTTCTTCTGAATAAAATAAATAAAAAGTGCAAACACAGCTCTGAGCAGGCCCCATGCTGTACACTTTTCCAGGGTTTTATTTTAACTGCTGATCTCCCCAGCAAGATGTATTTGTGGTTTTGAGTACCTGTGGTCTGCTAAATATAGTTTTACAGCTCCTCTCTCTTGCCTTTCTCCCGGAGCTCTGGCAGCACGGTTTGTTTAGCCAATCAGAAGAGAGAATCATCACCTCTCCACTGATTGGCTGACTGTTTTCTGAGTTTAGACATATGGTCGGGCCAATCACAAGCAAGTAACTGAAACCTACGTTGCTCAGCGGTGCTCACCGGTAAACGAGAATTATCATCTTATCATCTTATAAGACTGTGCAATGAAACATTAGTCTCCTTGCATCCATCTATGGTGCAAAAACGTTTCTTCGACATGTTGCTAACTTGTTACCTCGTTACCTGGGGAGCGGAGGCGGGCTGGCGGGCGGCGTAGCCTTATGGTGACATCACAGAAAGGAGGAAGTGCTGTCCGCTTGTCTTAAAGGGAGAGTTCAAAGAATGGGCTGTGTGCATTTCTCCATTTATCACAGGTTTAATGCATGGGACAGTATTCATGTGGCACAGAGACCCTCCCTATAACGAAGAAAGCAACGAAAATTGCAAGTTTCATGCCATGGGGCCTTTATTAAGGCCTATATTTCAAGTAATGAAAAAACATTCATCATCTTTTGAATAAAATATCCACTATCTACTTTTCTCATTTTGGAGCAAGCCATTTTCTCATCTCATCTCCTCTCTTCCGCTATTCTCTGGTGCTGAAAGGTAAACAATCGATTTGATTGGCTTGACTATTGATGACGCTCCTGTTGTATTAGCTAGATTAGCTGCACATGCAGTCTGTAGCCACGACCGCCAGAGAAAAAAAATAACAACGAATGATTTATTTATTAATATTGGAACTGTCACAGGTCCGGACAGAACCGTCACCGGGTTCGTGCCCGGGCCGGGGTCCACCATTTCGTGATGCCCGTTTTAGAGAAAAGACAAAAAACTAATGTTGAGGTAAGTGTCTGTGGCTGTTGCTGACTAAAACCTAATCTGACGTTACAGTCTGTACCAACTTGGCACTGCAGTCCTGTAGTCCTCCTAAGCTGTAACAAAAATAGTCTAACAAAGGCTTACAACAAATAAAAACAGCAAAACTACTTTTATTTAAACCAAATTATCAGACTTTTTCAAGGTATTCTAAATGTAATCTGAACAAGGTGCATTTTTCAGTCTTGTCACAGAATACATCACTGTTTGCAATTTGGATCGTGTATTCATCATCCATACCTATCGCTATCACACTGCAGTGCACATACACACTATATATATTATGCTACATCATCTCTATGACCTGACCTGCATGTGTTTGGACTGAAAAAAAAAAAAAAAATCACCCTTGTATCAGAAAATGGACCAATCTGATCCTTTTTATGCTATTCTAATGGACTCTATGAAGTCCATGTGTGAGAGATTTCTGCCAGAGGCCTTCTCCTATTTTCAAGTCAATTTCAAGTCCTGTGTGTGTTTTGAGCTTTGTGTCTCTGATGTTCCTGGATGCCAAAGTATATAGACAGTACATAATGAAGACGAAAATTGTGGAAAAATGTGGGTCATTGGGCATCTTCTGTATTTTTCAGAAAGATTCACAACAGGGCTTGAATGAAAGTTAAGAAGATATCTTTTAAAATTATATCAACCAATGATGTTATAAAACATTGAGCCTAAACCAGGATATGCACCAGCATCTAAAATACAACTTCCTGTAGGGGTTACAAGTTAATGAGCTGATTATTGTGACCAAGCTGCCACTCAGGAATGCTTATAATACCGAAAACATCTGCAGACATGGATCTTTTCAAAAATTATAAGCCATAGCCTTCTTACTGTGAGGCAACAAGGCTAACCACTTGGTCATGTCACCCACTACATTTGGGATTGTGTTATGTCATACGTAATGTCAAAGTTAATCCAGCACAAACATTGTTTTTCAATCAAAGGCTAATATTAATAGACATAATAAAATGATGTATGGACTGTACAGCTGCTGTTGATTTTCATGGCTGCCCTAAGGAGGTTTTATGTTAGACAGCAATCATGAAACAGAAGGGAGCAATATTGAGAAAAAAAAAAAAAAAAAAAAAAAAAAAAAAAACATGCTGCCAGGAAAACTATGTCTTTGAGGGATTGGACAGGTTTCTGCCTGTAGATGTTGTATGACCCCAATAACCACATCCATGTTAACCCATTTGTCATGGCGGTATCTGCTCAGGCAGGTGATTTGAAAGAGAGCCAGAAGAATCAGACCATACACACACAGAGACACATGTAGTGAGCCACATACTATGCACATGCAAAGATGGAAACACATAGATAGACCTGCACCTAAACTGCATTATATAAAAACTGTAATCACATTAAAGGCTAAATAGAATAAATAAATACAAATGGAAATACATTTTCAAGTATTTGAGAAGACAGCAAACATAGCTGCTTATATCACACTGCTTTTTTAATATGCACACACACACACACACAAACACACACACACTCACACAAATGATACACATGCACGTTGACACACATAATGACAGAATAAAATTTGCCAAGGGGCTTTGAAAGTGATTTACACAAAGTCTCTGTTTGTCCCCGTTTGCCATGCCTCATTTTCAAACTGAAAGCTGGATATTTTTAGATAAGAGTACCACCATTCTGTCAAATTAAATTCAAATGTTATGGGACAGCCAATGAAACGTTCTGAGCCACGCAGCAACAAAGTCTCATCAATTGAATTACCTCTGATAGGATCTCAAATGCAGCTGATTATATTACACTGCACCAGTGAGACATATACACACTGTACTGTACTTGTGAGGGCCTTCACTGAGTATCTGTGGTTTGTTGTCTAGCTGCTCACCCTGCAGTTAAGGCTCACCACTACATTCCTTACCTTAACTCTTACTTTAACTAAAAACCTGATTGCAAGCCCAACCTTAACCCTAAATCAAATCCTTAAGTTTAAACTTAAAACAAATGTGGAAAAAAAAAACAAAAACAAAGACAGTGTTCTTTAGTTGGGAAAGAGCAACTCCTTCATATTCCAGGGTGACACCAAGGCAACGCTCCTTGTGTCAAATTATTTGAAAAGTTTTGCTCATTTCCTGGTCCATTTTTCTGCAGTTAAAAAGAAAAGATTTTGCAGCTAAAACACACTCATCAGGGTTAGAAGCCATAAATTTCCTTACCTGACCTGAAACCAAATTACAACCTTGATCCTAACTTCAGTTTCCACATCCTTCCATTTAGTCAGTCCATTTACCCTGTAAAACCTGAGCAGATTTATTTGATCTCTATCAAAAATACATGAAAAAGGCAAGAAATGACCCCAAAATCAGCAAGAAATTGGTAAAAACATACAAGAAAATTACACAAAAAAAAGAAAAAAAGAAAAAAAAATTCAAATTTTTCTGTTAATTTTCTTTTTCTTCTTCTTCTTCTTCTTTTTTTTTTTAGCTAATGACCATGTCATTTTCTTTTCTTGTAACCTTTTACTAATTTCTCACCAATGGTTGGTGAGAAATTAGTTGTTCACTGCCTTTTTTTTTCCAGCCAGTTTGCTCAGGTATCAGAGGGTTAAACACCTCTGCAGGGCATCTGAACACAGCCTCCAAAGGCCTTCCATTTCAACACAAGAAATCTGACGTCCATCAAGGTTTCAAAGGGTTAAAGAGGTAAGCAGCAATAAGCTGTGACCACTGCAGGATGCTTTTTTCTAAGCTTATGAGAACATTTGGTCTTCATGAGGATAGAAACACAAGAACACATGCACACGCACACACACACACACACACACACACACACACACACACAAATCACACACACACATGCACGCACGCACGTACACACACACATACACATCCGCACTAGCAATAATGAAGACATCTAATGTCTGGTGTGTAATTCACATTGCAGCTCTACATTTGTCATAGTGAATTGACACTGCAGGGTGAGGGGGAACAGCAGGTGGCTTGGAACCAGGCGTGCAGCCATCATCAAACAGATTTACACTCTGGACAATAACAGTAACCACATGAATTGTTGCTGCACACAAAATCTGCTGTCAATTCATTTTTTCATTGACGGGCCTGAGCTGAGACAAAAATAGGTTTCATTTCAGCCGTCATCTTAGAGGATGACATTAAAGAACACTCACAGATGTCCAACTTTAAAGTTAATCTGATGAATTCCCCCAAATACTGACTGCAATGAAATTAGTTTTAATGACATCCAATGCAACTGGATGTTAACTACATTTTTTCCATTGAGTTAATTCACATTTTTCAGGCCTCTTGAGTTATTTAATAGTTGTGCTATTTGGACCTTTTTTATGTAATTTCAGAACAAAATGATGTAAGTATGCCCCTAAGGACCAAAACACTTTCATTGCATTTTAATGTCTGTGCCTTATTTTTATCTAGTGTATGCATGCATTAATGTAAGAGCCTTGAATACAATACTATGCATGTGTTCAACAATAATTGTTCTGGAAAAATTCATTCTAAGCTGCGGGGCTCCATGTAAACCAAGGACCAAGGTGAGACAGTTTTTCTCAAGTCTATTTCTGATATCACAATCTCCCAGCATACAGTTCCTGTGAGGTCGTTAACAATGAAATTGACAGGGTAAATACCTTAAAGTGGGTACAGCTATTATTTGTTTCTTTACAGTTTATTTTATAACCAGTTCCCTGAATGAGAGTTCTGGTGAGTTCACTCTTGTGGGCTTAGTTTCCCTTCATGAAAGGCAACATTTGTTCCACTCACAAAGAATTTGCTAGGCAAACAACTGTTTCATTACTCATCGAAATTGAAATGTCGCTGCCTAGTAAGAGATTCTTTTGCCAAATGTCAGCTCCTCAGGAAACTGCGAGGATGTCTGAAAATCAGTTTGGAGAATGACTTAATGTCCTGTCGCTGCATGCAGTTTCTGTTGATGTGTTGCCCTGAACTTGGAAAACATGAAAACACAGTCTGATATAAATTCAAAAGAACCTCCTAAAGAGCCTGTTTTTCAAGTGTTATTCAAGTTCAGCTTCTGTGGCTCATTTTAGTCTCCATTTAAATGAAATTTACATTTTATCTTTATAATAAACTACATGCTAAAACTGCTTTTTATTTCTGTTAACAGTCAAATCACATCTTGTTGCTCTGTCATGGTTTAAACCTCCCAGTTGCACCCACCCCCATGCTTCACTTTGCACAATAGCCTTCCCTTTGTGCAACTGCCCAAACTTTTAACATTTTTCAAAATGCCAAAGGGGGTGATGGACTGCCAAAAGTGAGAGTGACATAACACTTTAAAAACAGCAGAGAGCAAGCATTTAAGCTTAACAGCAAGTAAGTGGACTGTGGAGGCCTGTGCTGCCCAAGGTGATTGATGCACCCTTTGTGTGCTGAAGGCTATAGGCTCCCGCTTTTGCATGAACTACTGCTCATTTACTGAAAAAAAAAAAAAAAGATCAGTCCAAAAAAAATTATATAAATCTGACTTTACTTGCCTTTCAGACTCAGAAGTTACAAGGCGAAGGCTGACAGCTTGTCAGGTGAGTTTTACTTCTCAGGTGTAACACTCATGAGGACCTTGACCAAAGTGCTAATGCCAGACAAATATCTCTTTATTGGTGCTGTCTACCACTTGACCAGCAAATTATCTTTTTAGTGAAAGCTGCCCATATGCAGTGTAAAAAGATGTTTTCAGTGGAGACACAGTACATAGCTATATTATCAGTGTCTCTCTCACGATACAAGCCTAACTTCCCTGTTTTCAGTGATATTAAGGACTTTTTGTCATACATGATTGTGCAGTGGGAGCAACCAGAGGTGAATCGGATTGTGGCTATCAAGATGAGGACAGTAGCCACAAGACAGAAAAGCTATAGCAATGAAAAACTATAAGAACATACACAACATAAAAGCTAAAGAAGCAGCAGGCAAGAGGCCAATTCAGAAACAAAAAGAGAGACGTTTTCATCGCTTCTTTTAAAATTGCATATTGGCTACACTCTCCATCTGCCTGTCCAGTGCTTGCGGTGGCCTTACAGAGGACGCTCACCTCAGCCTCAGGCTAGACACTGTTTCAAGGTAGACAGCTCATCAAGATGAATGAGTGTTGCAGAGGGATCGTGGAGGATGGCAGGACTACAATGCAATTCCTGCCTTAAGGCAAAAACTTGCACATTGTAACTCTAAAGCTGGCCTGTCCATTTTAATGTGCTCTAAATATCAACAGTGACATAGTTGTGCCACTGGGGAAAATGGGCTAAAGTTTGGAATTTCACAAATTAATCTGTGTTGCTCATCCGTCTGTGTGGTTTGACCCCAGATCAGGCATCCAATTTCACAAATAAAGCACACACATGCACACAAGTTGTATAATCCGGCATATATTCTGTCCCTCTCTCTGCCATTGAACACACAGACACAGACAGACACACATGCACACACAAACTTTCCAACTCATCACTTGATCAGCACTTCATTATGGCAATCTGTTGACCCAAGAGGAGTCATCTCAGTGCACATGTCAGCAGCGCTGGCCCAGCGAGCGGCCTGCCTCCTGTCTGCAGTATCAGGGTGTTCCCTTGGTTAACCTCACTGTGGGCGGTTGTGTGCATTAAATAGCAATATAAATGGAAATTAGGCCCTCCAATGTAGAGGAGAAAGTGTACTGGGAAACAATTACCCTGCCCTGATAAGCAACAATGATAACGGCATTATTGAAATGACATCCTGTGTTACTTGCTTGTTGTGAGGATATTGTAATTCTCAGTGTAAATGCCTCTTTTGAGAATGCTGTTGTTATTGTTTTGTTTATGTTTTGATAAACCTGTTGTGCTATGTTCATCTGTTTTCCTCCGCATGAGGTTACTGCTATCTCAGACACAGGCAGGTTTGTGTAGCAGGTATGAATTGCTGGTAACCTGTGTGCATACAAAGTTATGCACTACCTGGAATAATCTCTGCACATTGGCCATGCAAGAAAATAAAAGTTCCCTTCTCTCTCTCTCTCTCTCTCTCTCTCTCTCTCTCTCTCCTGCTCTGTTTTTCTTTTTTCTTTTCTTTTTTTATCTAATGTGCCTATGAAGCTTGAATATACAACACTTCAAAACCAATATTAGCAGCTGGCTTGGGAGTGCCATATGTCAGACTCTGTAGCCAGCACATAAATGCTGCATGGGTCAAAGTTGTGTTTTTGGCTTGCCAATGAACCTCTTCATCTATGTTTTGTATCTGCATGTAGCATCTGTTTCAGCTCTTTTTCAACTGCGCTTTCAGCAAGTCACATGTTGCAGTCTAGTTTAGCTAATAGTGAAAAGACAGAAAAACATTAGCTGGGTTTGTTGTTGAAATGGTGCACAACATATTGTGAGAAGTGGCTTAAAGTAAACGGCTGCTTCTTGCAAGAGCAAAGACAGAGCAGAGTGGCCAGGAGGGCAGGGGTCAGTGAGAGTGCAGAGGAAAACAGGGGCAGAGTCAGAACTGTTGCTGAGGCCCCCAGAGCCGCTGCTCGGACTGACACCTCAGCATCCCTGACTGCCACCCTTTCCCCTACGGCCCTAAACTGGTACACTGCCTTTGTTCCAGAGATCATGGCCTGTTTCGGATCTGCAAGGGAAAAAAGACAAAATTCTGGAACCCAAGCATCTCTGAAAAGGATTAAACAGGTGCACAAAATGAATAAGCAATCTTTGTGGGAAAGGCTGATTTAGTGTTGAGTTACTATTACTATCACTAGCTGAATGGTGTTAGAGAATCAATAGTTTGTCATTCCTTCATCATTCACACTGTAACCAATTATGATGAGCTGTCAGTGAGCTAGTGACTCTCCTGGGGTGAAATGGGGAGAGATACTATGTTGATAGCACAAAGCAGTCTCATTCTTATTCTTCCCTCTTATGAATGAAGTGCAGTGATTCCTGTGAAATTGGGTTTCCTCTGTGTATCAGTGATCTCACTTTTCAGGGACATGGAAATTATGTGGCTCGTCCGAAGAAGACAGCCGAATCTGAGATCACAAAGCACAGAGAGACAGCTTTTGGCAATGGATGAGGAATTTAGTAATGCAAAGTCACCGTCACCACATTAAATGTAGTGTAATCCAGAATGTGCTTCTTTGCATATGCCTCTGAGACAAACATTCATGTAGCATTTCACCAGATGGGTGACAGGCGTTGTCACCGGTGGCATCTGTGAAGCACGTGGGGAGAGCTTAAGGGGTTCTGCTCAAATACATTTCATCAGGGTTGCACTGGAAAATTGTGAGGACTGTTTCTGTTATCCTCTGGTTATGACATCAACTAATTAACCACCAGGCCTGCTGGAGAACTGGCTGTGCACAAAGAGCTAACTACGGCTTAATAACAAGCAGACTGTGGCTAGCCTATTAGCCTAATACACACTAATGACCTCTAAGAGACAATGTAAAATGCCATTTTCAAACCTCTCACTGTTTGTACTTTAGAGAGTGGCATTATATTTTATATATCATTAGACACAGATTATTTCTCCAGAGTGGCAATGGTCTCCATTTCCAAAGTTTTGTTTAGTTACTATGACTGCCAACGTGCTGAAACCCATTAGGTTTTAGTCACTAATGGGTTGTTTTTTGGGACTAGGCTAAAAGCCTGTTGGGTTGTGCAGTTTGGTAAATATTTTTTGTGAATAATAGTGAATGTATTTTTGTGAAATTAAGCCATGTGACAGTGGCTCAGTGATCAGCACTCTCACCGCACAGAAAGAGGGTCCTGACTTCGAATCTGTTTGCATGTCTCCCATGTCTCTGGGTGGGTTTCCTCCCAAAGTACGAACCCAGGCAGCTCAAGTAAACCAGTGCCTCTAAGGACCATTCACACTTACCCTCTTTGGCCCTGTTTAATCAGCCTGTGGTTCTTTTACTCTGATAGTCTGGGTCATTTGGAGAGGTGAGAACATGCATTCAAACTCTGTTGTGGACCAAACAAGTGAACCATGGTCTGCCTGAAAAGTCAGGACTCGTTGTGGCTCCAAGTGAACCACACAATGTTTTATTTCAAGTGAGAATGCAAAAACTATAGATCAAATTCATACCTAATTACTTGTCCTCTGTAGGTAGAGGTACACATACACTCAGCAGTAATTAGGGCTTGTCGGCAGCATGTCTCTACGTGAAGCAATACTACAATACTGTTCATATGCTATCTTGATCATAATCCTCAAATTGAGTTGTTCTTAATTGTTGAAAACAAAGCATTATAATAAAAACCAGGATTGCCATCGCCATACATTGTCGATCCTTTACTCTGCTATTGTCTGATTGTTGCACTACACTGTTGTTTCAGGACTGGCACCTTCCTTGTGAAAATTCTGTCCAATACATAAAGGACTTCCTTAATGCATGCCATTTGTTTACAAATTTTGATCCACTTCACACAGGGCCGTGTGAATATTAACAAGAACAGATGAAAACACAACAAAGTAAAAATGGCATGCCTTAATTGGACCAAGGAAGCCGACTGTTAGTTGTGAAAGCGCCCGAAATTGCCAGTAGCCATGAATGTGTGTGGGAGCGTTTGTATGTCTTTGTGTTTGCCCTTGCTGGTGACCTGTCCGGGGTGTTTCCCTGCCTCTCAGCAAATGCATGCTGGAATAGGCTTCAACCCCCCCATGACCTAATGCAGGAATAAGCAGGTATGGAAAATAGATGGATAGTGATGTGCTGATGCCTACTACAACATATTCCAAACCCAAAGCTATGGGCTATTTAGATTGCTTATATGAAATAGCCTTCCATATACAGTATGACATAGGGTCAGGCCTAGCTGGGTTGACAGAAATAACATCAGCTTCGGTTCCCTATATATTCCTTGGAACAATATCAAAACAGCCAAACACCGGCGGCAGTAAATATTCCTGCCACTGCTCCACCACTAACCTTGTAGCTGGACTGGAGATGTGCAGCACCGCAGGCCATTCTGCTTGTCATTCTGTCACTGAAAAAAAAAAAAAAAAAAAAAAAAAAAAAAAAAAAAAACATGCAATCACAACAGCATCACATACAGCTATAAATAAATAAATAAAAACAACAGTTAACTGTATTACTACTGCTGACTGGACTGTAATTTTTTATCTGGTTTGAGATGTGTTGTTGTTGGTCATGGCAGGCAGCGGTGGACAAAATACACAACCCTATTACTTGAGTCAATGTATAGATACTCCCAGTCAAATATTAATCTTTTACTTGAGTCAGAATACTAGATTCCTTGCTTTTAAAAAATATCTAAGCACTCAAAAGTACATTTTCTTTTTAATATCAGTGCATTGCTCTATTGTTTTGGCAATGCACTGACAGACCCTGGCATATTTCTGAAACCACCTCATGAATGCACCGACTTGTTTATAGAGCCACTCTGCTAAACTGCGGCGTCTCAACAAAATGGAACAGATGCATTTTACTTTGATAGCAGATGTCTTGCTTACAATTGTTTCACAGAGCCGGATGATGTATTTCTTCTTTTATATCAAACCCTGTTGAGAGCAGGTGTGATTGGATTTTCTCCTGTGAGGAGCGCAGCGTGCGGTCAGTTGCATTTTAGAAAAGACAAAAAAATACAGCAGCTGATTTCAAAACCGAGCTTACAAGTAACTAGTAACAACAACCTTCAAAGAAACGTAATGGAGTCAAAAGAATAATATATGTCTTTGAAAAGTAGTGAACTAAAAGTCATAAGTTTCCAAAAAAAAAAAAAAAAATACTCAGGTAAATAATAAATACTCTAAAAAGTACAGTACTTTGTTACTGTCCACCACTGACAGCACCAGTGTCTCCGGGGGAATTCTGCTGGGGCCTGTAAGTTAGAGGGGGAAAGTCTGTCTTTCCTTAGAGCCCTCAAACAAATGCCACATCACAGCCTCACGTCTCAGCTTGCCTAGGCCTGCCACATCTAATTTGATGTTTGTTTATCAGACTCAGTTCTTGGCTTGGGTCATAAACCTCCTCCTCCACAGTCAAAAGACAAGACTTGTTTTCTTGAAGAAGAAGCACGACAATACATAGTTTCACAGAATTATTATTAGCCTATTCATTTCAGCAAGAGGAATCATGCAAATGCTGCTTGCAGAGTTATGCAAATATTCATCACAAAGAGAAATGCCTGGGAACAAGGCAAGTTGAGAGAGACACCTATAAATAAAACACAAGAGCTGATGGACAGCGGGTTATTTCACATTTTGAACTTGCGCTGAAAAGGCGTGTTTTTCAAAGGCTGATCAACATGACAATAGTGTCAATGATAAGGTTTGTATAAACACTGAGAGCCACTAATGTTTGAAACTTGCTGTGCACAAATGCCCTCCAGTTTATTATGAGAAATGTGAGGGCAAGGATGTGCCAGTACTGAGGTTTGCTGTCCTTTACAATCACCACAAGCTCACCCTGTAAACGGGTATGTATGGTATGGTGTGTAGTGCCCATGTGAAGGTTTCTAGTGATTTTAAACTGACAGAAATGCCTGTGATGCCAATATCACCCATGCTTCTATCAGAGTTAAGACATGAGATAAGCTGACGCCTAAATGATCCTGACATCAGGGAACTGAGTTGGCTCTTATGGTTGTAAAATTGGCTGTTGCAGCAGTGTGAGGAAAATTTTAAGAATGGAAAAACAGTGGTTGTATAAGCAACAAACCATTCCAGCACAAGAACATATAAAATGTATGAATGAAAGTATGAAGACAGGGAAGACTTTAGTGGGTGTGCAAAATAGAGGTAGTGAGAAAAAAAGGTGATGTATTGAGAATGTGAAATAAGTGAGAAATAAGAGAAAAGAAGTATAAAAAGAAGAAGAAAAATAACAATAAGAAGAAGCATATATCTGGCGTAATGCAGAATTATGCGCTTGTAATCACATTAGCAGGTCCAGAATACAGTGTACAGGCAGACTGGAAGCTTTAAGAGTAGCAGTGTCCTCTACCCTGTCCTACAGTGCCTCTGTGGGGTCAGACCGGCCCAGTGGGTCGCTGACATTCAAGGTCCCTGTAAAGACTGCTGAGCCTCCTCCTAACTCATGCACTGAAGAGGACTCATCATAGGTGAACTGACGATGCAATATTTAAAAATGGGATTATTGTAATAAACCAACATTCATTTTTATCCCAAAATTTTGCTGTGTTTATTCATGTGTCCCTCATGTGTCCCTCATTTTCCATGTTAATATGAGAAATGGAAGATACGGCTGTAGAAATTCTGAGGCACTCTCATGAACTCAAGGTGCAGTCCATTCATCACTGCTCAAGTATTACATGAAAAACTCAAGCAGGGCAGGGAGATCAGCTTCTGCACCCTCTACATTTCCTTTAAGTCTTCTTGTTAAATAATCCTAGGGGACTAAATAAGCCAAGATCACGAAAAAACAAACAAACAAACAAAAAAAAACTGGCTGCTGTCAACTTACTAACTGAGGAGTGACACTGAGTTGGCAGAGAAGTGACAGCAGTGTGACAGAGGAGAGCGAGAGAGCGAGAGAGTGAGAGAGAGAGAGAGAGAGAGAGAGTGTATGTGTGTGTGTGTGTGTGTGTGTGTGTGTGTGTGTGTGTGTGTGTGTGAAACTGGAGGGGGCCTTGCCCGAACAGATTCAAGATGTCACATAAAGCATACAGTATTATTTAAGAAAACACTTGCATCATGAACAGGTGAAAAACGGATATATATCTCAACAATACAGTCTGAGTCTGAGCATGAGTTTGAATGTTTCAGATCAGAAACGTTAAGCCCTAATCTGTCGTCACTCTACAATGCAAGCACCACGTGGTTCATGTCAGTATTGCCTGTAGCATGTGGAAAAGAAATCTCCACCCTCTCCAGTATCTATTTTCCACCTGTTTGTTTCATAAGTGCTTCTGCAGGAAGGTATTACACCACAACGCTCTTTGATTGGCCACTTCATGATGAAGTGAAAGAGATTTCTTCCTGGGTGGCTTTGAGTGGGCTGGGTTCATATTCAAGATGCAGTAAAATGCAAATTATCTTCACCAGCATCTAGCCGCTGCCATGTCACACCCATTTGTGTTAAGTGTTTACCATGGGATACTGATGTTGTGTATGTTGGAGCTGGAATAAAATCTGGCCCAGATCAAAACCAAAGGGATCCATCGTCCCATAACTACAGGTCGCCTGCAAGGTGTTCGATCATTTCTGTACTGTTACTTGCCTGCAGTTGGAAAAGTTGACGGAAAACTGCTATACTGGCTGTGGCTATGTTTTTGATTTACATACGAATGGCTCTGCAGTCACATATGGCCCACAAATGACTGCAAAACCTTGAGGGTCGCATGAATGAATCCAGTGGCTGCAGAAAGAGACCTGACTGAACCCAAACAAACCATTTTCTGCCTGCACTGAATAGTTAAGGCCTTCTGTTTTGTGGAGGCCGTTTAGTTGTTCAGTCACAGGAGACTTGTTGAAAATGAACAGAGCATAACTGTGATCTCCCATGGAGCCAATACTGCAGACCTTCCAGTGGTGTAGCAGGCAGTGATAGCTCCTTTTTAAGACTCCAGCACCTTTGTGCTTTTTGTAGCTCCTGGCTTGCATTTTTCTTCCAAAGGCATCGCATTGCATTTTTCTCACAAAGGCAAGACGCTGAAATGTCCTAATCTATCACTGACTTTACTCTGTCCTTAAGGATAGTAGCATTTTTGCATTCAGTCTCTAAGAGGCTTAGTCATGACTGTGAGAGGAAATAGTGTTTATAATCCTTAAAGAACTATATTTATAAAAATTGTGGAATTATCATTGAAAGATCTCCCAGTATTGTCCTTCAGCACAGTCCACTCAGCCTTGCCCGAGGGAAAATCCAAACTCAGATGCTCTTAACACTGTTAGATATCATCTATAACATCTGTGATGTTCAATACGTCTCACAAGTCATTTTATGATGAACTGTTGTGGTTTACTTTTTTGGTGCACCCACTTTCCCTCAACTTGCCTCGCCTACTTTTACTGCACTTACTTATTTCTTACGTGCTGCAGAGTGACTCCTCTCTGTGCGGTGTGTGTGTAATAAGCAGTAATGAGAGTGTAGCACGACTTTCCAGCCGAGGAAAAACTGACAGTGGGAGATTAATGCTGTGGTGTGCAGCTCCTCATTGTTCAAATGATAAAAAAGCTGTGGAAAGGGGGCATTGTATTTCACCCACTGCCTGCAACTGATCCACAGTGATGTAAGCTCCTGCTGCATTGCATTGTGGTCTACTGAGGCTGCAGTGGGTGGACAAAATTGTATCTCTGCCACTTCCATGATGGATTTCTCCTCGTATGATTACAGTACATTGATGCTAAATGATAAATGTGGGAAATAATGCCCTTGTTCTTTGATTTTTAAGGTCTGATGAGGTCTGTTGATGTTTTAACTTACTTTGCTGTATCTGCACACACAAGAAAGAAAGAAAGAAAGAAAGAAAGAAAGAAAGAAAGAAAGAAAGAAAGAAAGAAAGAGGGTAACACAGGAACATCATCAATAACATTTTTTAACAGTGTTGAAGAGTTTTAGAGTGAAGTATTTCTTTAGTTGTGCCTGACTATCATGCAACATAGGAATTTTAAGTCCGATCAGAAATACATAAAAACAAGAATAAACAAGCTCAGTTTGGCATCTGCACAGTAAGCTGTTATAGACAGTAGTGCTTTGTTTTGAATTAATGTGAATTTCTCTCATAGTGCAGTGTTTTCATTTCTAATGACTCATTTGACACAATGAAACTGCACAAGAACTAAAGACTGATGTTACTGCTGTGTCAGAGGATGAAGAGAGCGTCCTTTCTGCTGTAGATCCCTCTGCTGAAGTCAAGATCAGAGGTCACTAAAGGTCGCCAGTAATTGGTCGCTGATGAATCAGGTGTTTTCAGAGGGCGAGAGACACAACCAATCAGAATGTAATCCAGCCTGGTGATGCGCTCGCTCAGTGAGGAAACAGTGTCATTTTCTGACTCGACAATAATGGGATCGAGCATTTCTTTCCTTTCGTAACCTCAGTGGCAAATGAAATTAGCACCTAAAGGACCTGCTGAGTCAGCTGAGATAATAAAATGTACTTGCAATAGCAATGGCTCGTTTAGATAGTGCCCTGTGCTATGTTTAAGCTTACAACTAGTTAGAAGATGAACAGCTCATTGTATTTTTGTGCATGTGGCAGACTGTGGGGCAAGACAGGTTAACTTTTTGCACAGGTTTGTACCGTCGGCTGAGTTTAGTCAGCAAATCAGTGGCATACCAATGGTCTGAAGTCATTTCCAGTAAATCAAACAGACAAAAAAAAAAATGCTCTCTTACTTGGGAAAGAGAGGAGTGTGTGTGTGTGTGTGTGTGTGTGTGTGTGTGTGTGTGTGTGTGTGTGTGTGTGTTTAGAAGGGGGTTCTGTATACTTACAGGCATGTGTTCATGTCAGTGATGGAGAGAAATGATGAAAATGTGAACGAGAGAGAGAGTGGGAGAGAAGGAATGTAAGTGTTTTTTCCATGTATTTCCCAAAAGCCGCCAGGGCATCAAATGTTAGACAACACTGGAGAGAGAGAGAGAGAGAGAGAGAGAGAGAGAGAGAGAGAGAGAGAGAGAGAGAGAGAGAGAGAGAGAGAGAGAGAGAGAGAGAGAGAGAGAGAGAGAGAGAGAGAGAGAGAGAGAGAGAGGTATCTCCATTCATCAGCCCGGCTAAATTACCCAACACTGGCACTGATTGCATTCATCATAATTAAGTGTAATACTTATGTGTCTATGCAATTACATGGTTGGATCAGTAGCCACTGATTTAAGGCTTATGTTGAATTCCAGTTATTTATTATAGCAGCAATGCTTTAAGTGATACACTGGAAAGTCTTAATGCACAACTGAAAATGAATAGAAGGTTTCATGACAGCTGTTAACATTTAAATCAATGAAATAAGCCTTGCTTTATGGCAAGAAGATTTGGAAATAATGTCCTTTTTGGTGGTTCAGAAAAGGTGAGGTTAGAGGTGGAGATGTTGTTAAAGGATTCCTAAAGTCACACATCTATGGAGAATGGGAATAGATATTAAGCTTACATCTGTGATGCTGCATCATTGTGCTCTGATTAAAATGTTATTTAGGGAGGGGAGCGCTGCATTCATTAGACTGCATTCATTAGAAATCATACCTGTGATAATGACTTCATTTGTAATGCTTACAAAGGATTTGTGATAAATCACACATGATCAGTTTATATGGCAAACCAATTCTACTGGGACAAAAGGAACTAAAATAGACTCTCTGTTGCTTATTGATGCATTCAAACGATTCAAATGTCTCCTTAAGCAAATCGGGAATCAGGCTTTCAGGTGGACTCCTTAGCAGCAACTGAAATATAGGCGGAGCTGTTATTTTCCCCAGTCAACCACACACACTACAGGTGTTTTTAGCGAGGTTGTAAAGCGATAAATGGAGATTTCCATGTTAAAGGGAGAAAGCAGAAGATTTTAACATACATGTATGTGTATATGTCATTAGCACAGTGAGGTGAAACTCACTCAGTAACACCTCAGCTATAGGTACAAGTGAGAGAATTAATTACCGGTATTCACCTACCACATGGTATATTTACAGTCGGCTGCAGTGAAGTGCAGAAGACTAAATGTTGTGTTGTTTTTCTGTGTTATGGGCTTGCACAAGTCTTACAGCTGCCAGCTGTGCAAACTGTAATGATTACCGTACCTAAAAATTCTCCTTCTCAAACTTTCTACCATTTCTGCACCTCCCAACAGCAAAAAAAGGCAATTTTGTTGGATGATGTTGTGATTTTCCAGTTTCATTCCACATTTTATCTCCAGTAGCAGAACAGCAAAAAGGTATTTTAAAATGTTTTCTCTTAATGTTGCGGAGCTTTGATCAGCCACTCTGTCAGTCCATCCAGAAAACACATCACCGGCATTGAAAAGCTAGATTTGTATGTGTTAGGGATGGTATTTCAGGTCACTGTGAAAACCTTTCCCCAAATATCAAGATATTGTTTGATATAAATATAGTTTTAGCCTCAAAATATACTTTCTCTGACCAAATCACAGAGGTGAGACTTAAAATGGTCTGGACTTGATTTGAGGATTAACATGTAAGCTCTAAAAAGTATGCTTACACTTAAGTACATGGCACAAAATCAAAAACCTTTATTCTAAGGATCAAGAGCAGGCATTCCCTCTAAAAATGACAGCACATCAGGTGATGAAAGGACCAGTAGCATCTGATTAACACAGGCTTAGTCTCAAGTTCAAGTCCCCCGTGTTCATTTGTCAGAACAGCAGCCAGCTGTTCTGGGGTGAGAGGTCACCTCTGGGTTGTCTTGCACCACATGACACCGCGCAGCTGCCAGAGACTCCGGTGACACAGCTGGGACGGGGTACGATCCTCTCCTCTCTCCTGATGACTGTCAGGATGCCTTTGAGCATAACACTTCAAGTATTATTCCATGCGTGATGGGAATTTCTTTTTTATTATTTTTCTTCCCGCTATGCCCCGCTAAATCATTTTCCAGTGCTTTCATCACAGTGAGAGCTATTGTTTTCTACTTTTCTCTCAGCTGAGTTGTTTTTCATAGTAAATAGGGGAAAAAAAGATATATTATGAGTGTATTTCTGTGAAGTCGGGGTTTTTTTTTCTATTTAATTTCACATACTAATTGGTACAAGTGCCTTGCTTTGGATTGTCTGCTGACTTAAATGGGTTGTAACTGATGGAAGTTAAAAATATATTTTAAAAAAAAAAAATACTTTTTTGTTGAAAGTTTTATTTTGGTCAGGTAAACACATATATCATAATTTTCTCAGCTTAAGCTAAGAGTTTTAGTTCATTATTAAAAATTAATTTTACTATATCCCCGGTGTGGATTGCTATGATTCTTGTTTTGAATACATACACTATATTACCAAAAGTATTCGCTCACCCATTCAAATGATCAGAATCAGGTGTCCTAATCACTTGGCCTGGCCACAGGTGTATAAAATCAAGCACTCAGGCATGCAGACTGTGAAACAAGACATTTGTGAAAGAATGGGCCGCTCTCAGGAGCTCAGTGAATTCCAGCGTGGAACTGTCATAGGATGCCACCTGTGCAACAAATCCAGTCGTGAAATTTCCTCGCTCCTAAATATTCCACAGTCAACTGTCAGCTCTATTATAACAAAATGGAAGCATTTGGGAACAACAGCAACTCAGCCACGAAGTGGTAGGCCACGTAAAGTGACGGAGAGGGGTCAGCGGATGCTGAAGCGCATAGTGCAAAGAGGTCGCCGACTTTCTGCACAGTCAATTGCTACAGAGCTACAAACTTCATGTGACCTTCAGATTAGCCCAAGTACAGTACGCAGAGAGCTTCATGGAATGGGTTTCCATGGCCGAGCAGCTGCAGCCAAGCCACACATCACCAAGTGCAATGCAAAGCGTCGGATGCAATGGTGTAAAGCACGCCGCCACTGGCCTCTAGAGCAGTGGAGACGCGTTCTCTGGAGTGATGAATCACGCTTTTCCATCTGGCAATCTGATGGACGAGTCTGGGTTTGGAGGTTGCCAGGAGAACGGTACATTTCAGACTGCATTGTGCCGACTGTGAAATTTGGTGGAGGAGGAATTATGGTGTGGGGTTGTTTTTCAGGAGCTGGGCTTGGCCCCTTAGTTCCAGTGAAAGGAACTTTGAATGCTTCAGGATACCAAAACATTTTGGACAATTCCATGCTCCCAACCTTGTGGGAACAGTTTGGAGCGGGCCCCTTCCTCTTCCAACATGACTGTGCACCAGTGCACAAAGCAAGGTCCATAAAGACATGGATGACAGAGTCTGGTGTGGATGAACTTGACTGGCCTGCACAGAGTCCTGACCTGAACCCGATAGAACACCTTTGGGATGAATTAGAGCGGAGACTGAGAGCCAGGCCTTCTCGACCAACATCAGTGTGTGACCTCACCAATGCGCTTTTGGAAGAATGGTCAAAAATTCCTATAAACACTCTCCTCAACCTTGTGGACAGTCTTCCCAGAAGAGTTGAAGCTGTAATAGCTGCAAAAGGTGGACCGACATCATATTGAACTCTATGGGTTAGGAATGGGATGGCACTTCAGTTCATAGTATGAGTAAAGGCAGGTGAGCGAATACTTTTGGTAATATAGTGTACGATAATGGCATTAAAGTATGAATCTCAGTTATTCACTGCAGATATCAAAATGTGATATGAAATAAATTCTGTGTATTTTGTGAGTTAGTTGTTTAGTTAGTTATTATTGTTCAAAGGCATGTCATTGATAATACAAGTACACAGTGTTTCTTTGGCTGGAAGAAATACTTTCCTGAAAAGACACCCTTGACATTGTCTCCACCTCATTAGTCACACCTCCGAAGACTTGTTTTATCAGTCTAACACTGACGGATGTCTAATCCAGTTCTGGCTCCATTTAGTTTTACCCTCTAGTCCACAGGGAGCAGACCACTGACGTCTGAGCTGAGCCGGGATTATAAGGCCCTGTCCAAATCTATGAATCCGAATTTCACTCTGAGATACAATGTCAGCTGGGCTGGAAGGTTACGCTGTGCTGAGGTGAACTCAAGCCGTACTTGTAAGAGAGAATTTAAAGGAATTACTGGGCAATTTGAGCCATCTGTAGCAACCATGGAGGCCTGCAGATCTCAACCCACCTTCCCTCAACCTTTTCACAGCCGATAACATTATCCAGAATGACAACTCAGACTTTTAAGACCAAATCCTCGTCTTTGCTCAGCTACAAGGAACATTCCTGAGGGACTTTGGTGCTCAAATGAGTCATAAACACCAGCTCTAGAAAGAAACTCTCTATTCATCTCTTATAGACTCAGACAAGAACGTAACATTAGGAATTACATAATATGTGTTTCAGTCAATTCCACATGTTCATTTTATTCTGAGCTCTGTTGGACATAAGATTGTAATGTGTATTAGTATAGCCATTATAGACATTTTATTATAACTCAGGCTGGGTTGGACAGAAGTATGTCATGCTTGGTACCCTGTGATAGCGTAAAACATGACTGTTTTAAAGGCCAATTTTCCACCATATGGCTGTTCAAGTTACGACAAAATTTAAAATTTGATTATTGGACCCTGCAATTAAAGTGGTGGCCCCACAAATTTGTGTCATATTAAAAGGACCAGCCTCTTGGAAATTTAAGTCTTTAACTAGTCTGGACACTTTTGTCTAGGGTTGCTGAGCAGGAAAAGAGTAGAGGAGAATTGATCCTGCCATGAGGAACTCCTCAAAGTTGTGCCCTGCAGCCACTGAGTAGAATCATGTGGCCAGTGGTTCGATTCAGTGAAGTTCACCTGCTGCAAGGATCCTGGCAAAGAGGAGCGAGTGGGTCTCGCTCTCTCTTTTCTCCTGCTGACACACTTCATCCTGCAAGGGCATATGTTCTGTTGCCTGGCAACTATAAAACAATTCCAAGGCCAAAGCAAGTGAGAAAACGAGAAAACGAGAAAACGAGATAACAGACGAACATCAAGAAGCACCCACCTTTCCATCCACACTTGCTGCTTTACACAGCCGTGTCACATGAGCACTGGGACATCCAGAACCGAGCTGAGCTGCTCAGGTCAACTCCACCACGCCGAGGCCACCCAGCCTGCTGAGGCAGAGCGTGCAGCAATCATCCAGTGGGTCTTCTGATCTCCTGCTCACCCACTCTCTGTCGCTGTAGTTCACCGTAGTGATGTGAATTTCCATCTATTTTCAATGAGTCAGATAATTGTCTTAGCTCACCAACATCAGCCTCGGATCCTAAATTGCTCTTCCTTCAGTAGCATTTCCAATTATTAAAAATCTGAGTTAACAGTATTTTGACCTGACTGACTGAACTAGACAAACACCATAGGGTTGTATCTACCTAAGGGTAAAACTATTTGCTTTGTTTTTATTTAAAAAGAAGAAGAAGAAGAAGAAGAAGAAGAAGAAGAAGAGAAGAGCCATCTCAAAGAGCCGACTCCATGGAAAACAACATATGACCAGTTGAGGTATTGTCTGTATATGCTGCAGAGTGGGACAGTCCTCACTGAGTTTATTGTCCATCTGTAGAGAAAAGTTCAAAGTAAATAGTGCTCTCCCGCCCATATCAAGTCCTTTTAGCCAATACATTGACTTCCATCACTTTAGGAGTGTCCAACCCGGTCAGATACATCTCTCATATAACCCTTTTATTTAAACCCTGCACACCTGTATCTGAAGTCACACCTTTTTAAGGGAGGTAAGATGACTTAATGTGGTCATACTCAAAATAATCATTCTCGAAATGAAAAAAAAAAAAAAAAAAATGAGTTTGATATACTTTGAAAATGACTCATGTAGTTGAAAAAAATAAGTTGATTTTATTCTAAAATATGTATTTGAAACTCCAAGTAGCTCTAACAACCCAAAATGTAATTTATCCTACTCGATCTTTCTTGTTCAGTTCCTTGTGGTGAAAGGCTTTGTAATGATATGACTGGGCGTTGCTGTTTTTTAATGGTTATAAAGTCGGATGATTTGTTTGCCAGTTGTAGTTATGAGTGTGAGTACTGGCCTTATTCTGTCCTGCATGCAGAGTTTGGCAATTTACTCCAAGTATTGATTTGCAGTTGTATTACTGCACGTCCACTGCTGACTACATGTTGGACGCTGTCCGAGGTGCTGAAGAGCTGCTTTTATCTGAATAAAGCAAATGCATAGTAACATTTTTAAAGGCTACTTGACTGTCAGTAATTATTATTAACAGCTTAGATTTAGCTAGAATTTATTTTTCAAGTGTATCTATAACAAGAATCTTTGTTTTTCTAAAAGCCTGCTTTTATCTTGTGAGGAAAGGTGCAGCCATGTCTTATTTAGCTCCCCTGCAAGAGTTGCCAACAGTTTTCTACAACACACTTAATCGATCATTTTGATTCTGTTTTTACTTGATAGTTCTGACCCCAAGAAAATTCATATTCCAGTTAAAATATATTGTCATGTCAAACAAATAACTGCATCCACAATACTTCTTCCTCTCGGGGGGTTTTTGTTACAGAGCTTCACATTTACAACTCTTACATTTGCAATTTGTATCAATTGTATTGAATCAGTTTTGTACCATAATGTTTCTTATAAGACAAAAGTGATCAAGACTGCGTACCAAAAGAGGATCTCTCAAAACTGTCAACTTTAAACATTCATATCAAAACCTTTTGATAGCTACGTAGAGACGCATAGTACAAGGATAACAGGGCTATTAAACTTTTACTAACTTCCACCCACACTGAACCGTTCTGCTCACTATATCACCACACCAAAGCAAACCATCTATAGCAGTCATTCCAATTGATTGAGGGAGACAAGAGCAGTCTTTAATAGTTCAGTGAGAGGGTGGGAAGACATGACCTATTTCTGGTTTTGTGCATGTGTATGTGTGTGTGTGTGTGTGTGTGTGAGAGAGGGAGAGAGAGAGAGAGAGAGAGAGAGAGAGAGAGAGAGAGAGAGAGAGAGAGAGAGAGAGAGAGAGAGAGAGAGAGAGGTGGTTAATGAGGCCTACCAGGGGTGGACATGTAGTTAGGATGGATGAAGACAGGCCTGTGGAATGTGTGTGTGAGTGTGCTTGTGTGTGTGAGTCACATTATGTGTCTTTACACTGTGTAACCTCCCGGTCTTCTCACCCCTGCAGCTCCATGCTTTATGACACTGTCTTCTCTGAACCCCAAAGCCTCAAAGTGTGAAATAGAATTTATTAATAATAAAAGTTGGCTTTAGAGGTACAAAATGCAAAATTACAGAGGTTCAACTGAAGCAAGGGCCCTTTAAAAAGCATGGAAAAAGCAAGTAATTTGATGCTTAAGTCTACATGATTCTTATTGTCAGACTGACTTACTGATAGATTACACACTTTTCCACAAGTGATTGTAAAAGGTCCTCACTTCAGTCCACCCTCTGCAGTTTTGCACTTTCAAAACCAGCTTGAGTACCAGATGAGTAGAATTTGCCACGCAGGACAATGACTATGAAAATGTACCCGACTCTTTCTGAAGTGTCTCACTGAGGTAAAAAGCCCGCCTATCTGGTGCTCCTGAGAGCCTAAAAATACACACAAAGAGGTATTTGCTAATAACATTTGATCAAGTTGGGATAGTAACCAATGAGGCTAAGAAATGTGTCTCTGGCCAATAAACTCTGAGATTGTAATAAGATTTCATTTAATACTTTTGATCTCATATCTCCCCTAAAAGTTCAGAGTACAGTGTGACATGTGCTGCATGTCTTTTTAACCATCAGTTATCCAGGGAGGGTTTTGTAATTAACATGCATGATATTCATGCAATTCATACATCACATGTTCTCACTTCTGGGAGCTTCCCAGTCCAAGCAGAGGTGTGCGCTATCAGTCTTAGGCAGAAATTGGGGTTTAAGCACCTCACTATGGGGCACTTTGACAGTAGTTGTTGAGGGAGGACAGAGTCTTGCTTATTCATGCCCTTTCCCCAGATTTTCTGAGCAGGTCCAGTGATTGGAAACAGCAATATTCCAGTAACAAGCCTGATTCTCTCAAATCCATCCCAGGTTATTGCTTCCTCAGCCATAACTCACTGAAAACAAGGAGAAAAGTGCATTTCTCTAAGAGCCTGGTGGAAATAGGTTACGATACGTTCCTGCCACCTTGTGCCAAAACGCTCTTCAATCATCATTTGTTAAGACTGAATTGGTAACCAATGGACCGGAGCGTAATGGCACTGTTTGGGACTGTGTGCACAGTTTCATTTAATGAGCTTCAACAGTGAAATGATTTACTTCTCAGGCAAGCAGTAGAAGAAAATGATTTCCTTTTTAGATGAAGGAAGGAAACGATATAGTACAATTTCATGTTTGTGTAACCTGCTTTAACTTTAGAATGTATAGCAGTTTAGCAATAAAAACAATTTATTCTCTCATACACTATCTATTCCTCAAAAATCGTGTTTGTGACCCTTGACAATGTCAGTTTCTTATTCTTGATCATAGGTTTTGAAAATGACATTTGCTGTCACAACCCAAGCCTTCATAAAGGGGGTCAAAATGACCCTTACATGAATAGGGGACATTTTGCCACCATTTTGCCATCATTTATTTATTTATTTGGCCATTTATTTTTCATTAAGAACAACATTTGTTTATTTCTATGAAATTAGATGAAAACAGGACATGTTTAATTGCGTGAAAACCATTCATTTGAGTAGGGTTCATTTTGGCCTCTTTTAGGATTTTTGGGGGGCATGCATTCTAGGGTTAAGCAGATGACAAGCAGTTAGCCTCGATGCAAAGCAAAATATTGAACATCAGTATGAGGGTCAAGCCATCACATCGTCTCCAAATTTTGTGAATCAAAAGCATCATCTCAGTTGGGAAAAATAAATAAATAAATAAAAGTACCACTAATAAAAATACAAATAAATGAAGAAATAAATTGGATTTCTACTCCTCTGTGAGCTAAATCAGTTTTATTTCCACATTGCCAGTTAAATATACAAATATTGGGTCACATTTATCACAAATATCACTATTTAATCCTCTGTACCTCCAGCTGGAAATACAAAATGTCAGGATGTGATAATAATAGTTAGAGTACAGTGTTACACTCGGCATATAAAGTGATTCTGATGGTGATCCTGGTCACGTCTTCCTGTTCGACTTTCTCTATTTTTCTCCCCCCATATTATCTTGCTCCACCACACAACTTGATTTCTCACCTTCATTTACCCCTCTCACATTTCCATTTCTTTTTGTCACACACTCTCCATCTCCGTCCCTCTCCCTCATATCTCCATCCCTTGTTCTGAAGGTGTCAGGTTTCAATATTCATCACTGAGTGAGCTGGGGAGAGAGAGAGAGAGAGAGAGAGAGAGAGAGAGAGAGAGAGATCAGGTAAAGGGTTGATTTACTGCTCATTGTTGTTGACAGAGATCCTGTTCACAACCGTGCCAACCTGTTTGACATTGTAACCCAAAACTGCCATAACAACTCACAGACGTGCAACGTGCAAATGCAATCGCTCACATCGTAGCGTATATGTGAGCCACTGTAAGTTTGCCAGAACAGATGAATGAATGCGTAACCCAAGTTTACAGAACAATGAGATTGGCTGCGGGATTGATTCAATGATTGATTGATTCATCAAGCAGATCATTTGTCAACTCGCTGCCTGACTGCCAAATTCATTAGAGGGAAGCTGAACACAAAAAACATGTTTTTATTTTTTCTGAGCTGTGAATTGATGTATGGTGTTATGCTGAAATCCGTCAGTCCTGGTCTTCATCATGATATTTTGGAGCCAGTGTCATTGTAGCAGAAAGTCTTGCTCTTTCTCCCAATTACTGATTGAAATCTGCACCCAGTGTGCGAGACCAAGTGTCTGCTTGGCTTTCTGACCTGATGAAAGGGTCAGACTTATATGGGAGACACCAGCCGAAAGTTTGTCTACATGACCAGCTACATTGGGAGGCAACAAACTCACACTTGGAGATGCAATTCTATTCTTCCATTACTGTCAGTCCTTTGTATTTTTGTTTGTTTTTCTTCATTATCAGAATTTGCATCGCCCTCAGATAAGGTGTTTATGAGGTATCAGTAACTATAGTGTGCCCAATGTACTGCTTATCTCTGACAACAAAACTCACTTCACAAAATAAAACAAGCGTATTTAGCATATTTAATGTTTTATTGCTTGCGAGAGAGAACTGTCACAGGGCCACAGTGGTCATCTGATGTTTTCTGAGGAGAATTGAGTTCACCTCTGCTCTGGTATTAGCTAAAAGGGATCTTTGATAAAATTACACAAAATCTGTGCTTCAATTATTGAGCTTGCCACACACATTGTAACAAAGTGCACAGATAAAAGGACAGGCGCAGGGGGGGTCAACTTTGTTTGAATGTGCACACAGCTCAACGGGCTCATGAATGCCACACGCTTTTGTCGGCAGCCAAAGAACTGAACACGGCAAAACCAGGCAGCCGTATTTGCATTCTAAACACTATAACAATCAGCGAGTAGTGATATCAAAAGCAGTGCAGGCCCCTTGATCTACTTTTGCGTTCACTTGATATTCATCAAGAAAATCCCTCGTTTACAGATAAATATAAATACTTCTGCATATATCCTCGGTTTGGCCAATCTGGAGCACTTCAGCTGACATGCAAGTGTATGTTTGTGCTGGAGATAAATGGCATTTCTGTGTATGCCTCTGCTCATCGGAGAGAATTTTTGAGAAACATGAATTATGAATCCCGTGCCGTGCACAGATAACCATGGTAATGAAGTCGGCAGAACAACTGGATAGGCTACATATTTAAAGAGGCTGCCTCCTTTGTGGACATGTCATCTGGGCATTAAAGATTCAGACGTTGTGATAGCCCAACATTAGAGGGGATTGCAGGGTGAGTGAGCTGCAGATGAGAGCATTATCAGGCCAGCATTATGGGGCTAATGCTTGGATGCAGGAAACCAGAGCTGCCAAGGCAAGGTTGCTATAATGTGACGGCATAAGCTTTTAATGTATGTGTATGTAAAGGGTTCACAATACCTTTGCAAACACTTTGAAATATCCTACGTTGTTAATGTTTAGGATGCTAATAAAGCTTGTGGAGCCAAATTACACAAGATACAAATGCACATATGGTAGGACTTTGATTATTCATCGCTGCCAACTTCTTCCCATCACTGCCTAGCTTTCGCTGCTTAATCACCCTATTAACATGACTGAAACACTCTATTGTGTTTACTCTCTCCTACTAGACATAAAGAGTGACGCAGGTAACATTTAGGCTGTACGAATTCACGTCATCATCTGACTCAACAACTCAACGCAAAAAAATAAAAAGCCTCGAGTTATTGTTGCACGGCAGGCCTCTAACAAATGATTCTCTCTCCCAAATGAGTCTGTATGTAATTATGTTCAAAATAAAGAGTAGAGATTCCTCTTGCATGTAGAGCTTGTTTATCTGCTCACTGCTGGGAATTGAGATGACTGGTAGTATTTTCGCATCTCTGTGTCCATGTGTGTCTTATTACAGTGTTTGAGATTATGCTTATGAGCTTGCACTGTCTGGTGAACGTCTGGTAAAAGTCTGTGTGGTAAAAGTAAGCAAATGCTGAGGCTAAATGAACTCAGACACTCAGCCTTAGCTTTTCATCCTTTAAGAAATACCCCTGCATTTTGAGCAAACTATCTTTTTTTTACCAAGATGTTCAATACCTTTTTCAGCTCTGTACATCCAGTGGTTCAATTCTTGTGGGTAGCATTCCGTGCTAGCTTAGCCTAATGACTTAAAGTCTATGGGAGTCATTAGCCTAGCTCCATCAAAATGAAAAAAAAAAAAAAAAAAAAAAAAAACCTTACAGCAACTCCGAAGTTCTGATTTTTTTTATTTTATTTTTTTTCCAAATGACAGTGATCTCTGATCTGCACAGCACTGATGGTCAAGGAATATCTGGCACAAATGAACTTCTCCTAAAACAACTCTTCTTTTTTGTTTGTTTGTTTGTTTTTGGCTTCGGTTTTTGTTTTTTAATTCCAAGAAGTGTGTACACATGATACATTGTGCAAATAAGACAGCTTCAGAGTTGCTAGCGCTAGGCTAACGACTCCCATAGACTTTAAGTCTTAATGCTAAGCTAACATGCAATGCCACCTATAGGCACAGGACCAGTGGATGTAAAGACATGACAATGGTATCGAACATCTTATGTCAGTCTGGATGCATTGGAAAAGGGTATTTTGTCTAAAACGTTGGAGTATTCCTTTGAAATAAGAAAAACAGGTTGCTTTTTTATGTGTTGCACAGCTGAGACTCATGACATACTCTTTTGTTGTACTGTGGTACCCACCACGCAAGATCATTTGACATAATATTTTTGCTCTATTACCTCTTTGTCATTCTCACCCTCCGGTCTGTGTTTTGTTGGTTCACTGCAAATGGCTTGTCCTCCAAACAACACATTACTGTAGGTGTTAGGTTAGTTAGTCTGCCTGTGAAAATCAAAATAAATCACTTTTTTCGGTGTATTGATGGAGCATGCAGCAAATTCCGGTGTTGGGTTGGTGCTGTTGCTGAAGTGATTTCCAAATGTTGTGTCACACAAGTAGAGACTTTCCCAGTAGTGTCAGTGCTGTGATACACAATTCATTTCTTTTTTATGACCGTGAAGAAATGTGTTGTCATGCAATGCACTCCTTCGCTACCCCACTCTGAAGAAACCGAGTGCTGAGTCCTCTCCAGCTGCAGGCCGTGAGCACAGAGCGGATAAACAATGCTCACTCCCCATCTCGCCTGATAGGTTTGTTTTTGAAA
Source organism: Myripristis murdjan (assembly GCF_902150065.1). Taxonomy (NCBI): domain Eukaryota; kingdom Metazoa; phylum Chordata; class Actinopteri; order Holocentriformes; family Holocentridae; genus Myripristis; species Myripristis murdjan. Next base: position 8,464,171 of record NC_043983.1, on the reverse strand, counting down.
AGGCACTTTTTCAGACTTCCGAGTGGTGCTAACTGAAGGTCCGACCCCTGTGAAGCAAACAGGGCCGGTGATGACGACATCAGACCCTAATCCACCACAAAAACAAACACATGGAGACTAGACTGACAAACAACTGCGGAGATAGGACAGCTATTTCCATTCGATCATGAAATGAGGTACAGAATTGTGTTGGCTGATACTGTCTCTGACCTGCTGCTTTGGCTTGTACAGCAAGTGACTGGCAGTGGAAAGTACTTTATGGTAAAATGACTGCTCCATGCTTGCCTGAGAGAAAAGTCTGGTTAAGTTCTAATGTTACATATTTTGAGGATCAGATATCTACCAGACTGACTGCAAGATGCTGCAATAACATGTAGGAGCAGTGTGTGTATGTGTGATATGTAACTTGCATTGGCATGAACAGAGTAGTGGCCACCTGGCTCATCCTCGGGGCTTGTTTTTCACCGAGAGTGCGCCCCAGGTTCAATTAAGCAAAAATTTACGATTGCTTTTTCGTCAGTCCCATATGCTCAGGATGTGTTTGGAAAAATTGTTAGGCTCAGAGCTCCAGCACATTTTAATTGTACAGATTCGATTTAATTAAGTTAGCAAAACTTAAATTAAACTGACTGTGACAACACATTATATCAGCCAATAGATGATACATGGGATTAAATGGAGTTTTGAATTTTTAATCAGGCACATTTATCAGGTGAATATTTGGTCTAGGTCTATTAATAATAGACTCACCAAATGTGCCAACTGTATCTATTCTTGTGCTGTTAATAGTTTTTGAATTCAGTCACAGTGGCCTGGCGCTACTTCGTCTGGAAATACTGTAATGTCACAGTTCAATGTATTCTGACGCAGTTCTGAGATTTATAACATTATTAGAATTCAAAGGCCCGTCCCGAGTAGCTATTTCTGTAATGGCCACCGGTGATCCAATTATAGGTGGTGGCGGGTAATAATTGATTGTGGGTTGTGGTGATGTCAGTGGTGCAAAAAGCCATATGGTGAGCAAAACCTTTGCTTCTGTTCACATATTGCTCACCATATCTGTTTTGCTTTTGACAATCAAAGCAAATTGCTTGTTATAATTATCATACCACTTGTGTGTCTGTGGAGATCTTAGAGACTATGCACCACTCAGGCCTCCTCAGGTGAGTGAATCACCCACCAAAGTCATTAAACAAAACCTGAGTCCCTGTATGCAAGAACAATTGTATGCAAGATACGCATGCCTGTGTTGCTGTGTAGCTCAGAGTAAAAAATTTAATGAATTAGATTAGGCTCTAATTCACTTTAGGCTCACTACAGGAGTTAGGTGCTGATTTATCCCTGATTTATCCCTGATTAGCCCCTCCTGACAAGTCCCTCCTGAGGAGAAATCTGGTCTGGGATCTTGGTCAGTACCAATGTTCAGCCTAGATTACCAGGTAATATGAGTGGTTTACAGATCCAATGATACAGTCCCCCTTCACTCAAAAATGTGTTTCTGTTATGTTTATGTCCTCTAAAATGTCTGGCCTTGATTCTACTGGCTTGATCTGTGCAAAGTTTGTCACTAGACAGGTGTTTTCACAATCCTCCCCTGAAGGTGGAGGTGTGTGCACATGACCCTAAAATCTGTGATTCAGACGTACCCCAGTCCAGCTAGATTTGGTACGTCACAAATCCCACAGCCAATGCTTTGCATATCATTAGCACCAACTCTGCTGGTTGCGGTGTTGGACTGTGAGTTGTGTTTTGTTTTTTAAAAAAATAACAAGACCAACCTGAAATGGCTACTTCACATAAACAAGAGATTCACTGAAAAAAAAATCATGATTTGATTCTGAAATATGGCAGAATTTTCATTAGCATCGTGGGAAAGGACTTCCTCATCCTGTGAACAGAGCTCAGGTTACGACCTGGTGTGCCAGCAGACAGCAAGTGGGTGATGACAATTTGCATATTAATAGATCTGTGCATTTTTAATGAGGGCAAGGTTAGAGTTAAAGTTACACAAAGGGATTTTTTTTAAAGGAAAACATTCTAAATGTGTAATACTGATGAACACAGCTTATTTTAAGATGCTTTTTAGGGGCTTAATAAATGACAGGAGGGGGACTTCAAACCTCCCGACTGCTGGCAGACTCATCAGGGCCATCCTGATCATTTTCAAACAAGTATGATATTTAAGATTTAAAATCTGGGTGATTATACCACTACTTTCTGAGCAGGACTCAAATAGCCAATGAGAGAGGCAAATCTAAACATTCTAGCTCTTGAGGCTAACGTAAGCTACCATACTACTATTGACAGATATTAATACTGACTAAAATCTGACCTCCAAAACAGACAACCTGTGTTGACCTCATCTCCCCAACCACTTTTCCATCCACAATCATTTAGCCTTCCGCTTTTTTTTTCCCCCACTGAAAAGCATTATTAAGCAAGTTGTTACACCATGTCAGTCTCCATTTTGTCTACATATACTTCCCCATTAGGTCACGTGAAGCAGTGCAATGCTCCCTCTGGCACGATAATCTTAGTAATATCCTGTAGTCTGTGATGCTCCATTATTTTAAAGGCTTGTAGTGTGTGCATATTTGTGGTTTGAGAAAAGAACAGTTGCAAGTTTTCTCCTTATGTGCGTGATGCAACCCGGTCTCAGTTAGGATTTTATAACTCCTTTAGTCTGAGCCCGGGTTTATTCACCCTGACGCTATGTTTGGTTAAGTGACATGATGTGGAGGACTAGATGTGGAAGTCAGATTCCAGTGTTAAAATACCGCTAGCCTATAGGAATACTACTTCAAGAGCAGTATTGAATGAAATGACATAGAGATCACAGTCATATTTTTAAATAATTTTAAAGCCCTTATTAATAGACTTCAAATATGTTTAACTGTCACTGTTTTCATGATATAAAACAAATGAAGGCAAATGGCTGCTCTGCTGATTGACTTTCATTGATTCTAAAGCAATAAAACAACGGTGAGAAAGCATAACACAGCCATAGAAAATGTTTTATAGTACCTACTGAGATGCTGTGACTGTGAATAATCCTATTTATTTTATAGCAAAGTTTTAACACTGGAGTCTATGGCACTTCCACATCTAATACCCCACATGACGTTGGTTAACCAAACATGGCAGGTGAATAAGGCAAATCCTTATAAATGCTGTGGCTGCTGGGAAATCCCAAGGTCAGTGCTAGATCTACAAAGCTGAAGGCAGAGACATACCTGTGGCAAATGGACAGCATATTGACTATACTGACAAAATTACACTGAAAAATTGTGATTTTCCAAGCCTGCACTGACATAGCACTAAAAGGTACCCAAAACGGAAAATAATGAAAAATGGTTGTGGTAAAAAAAAAAAAAAAAAAAAAAAAAAAAAAATGTAATTTCTTTGGTGGTTCAATGCTTTTATGATGCATGTAATGTAATGGGTTTCTGTGTTTTTGAGTTGGGATGTCAGAGTTCATGTGTCCAAAACACAGAAGGTATGGGGGTCTATTTTCTTCTCCTTCACTGTCCCGGTTGTAAATCCTCACTAAAACGTTTTTTATTTTTGCACTATTCTTTAAAAATCACAGAGGGCACATGCATCTTATGAACAATGACTCCAGTTATGACTTCTTCATTCAATTTCCTGTTCAGCTTTACTCAGTGGCTCATTCTTTCAGGAGGGATGCCATTCAGCAGCAGATAAAACATTTCAATTGGACTCAAATAGTTTGTTTTTCAGTCACATACTGCTGAATAGCTGTCCCTTGTACATTAACAGTAATTCCACTCATCTTAACATTAATTATTTGACAGCCGTTGCCTGTCAGCAAAGGGAGATTGATGGCTGGGGTAAAAAAACATGGTCCGGTTGGGTCTAAAAATAGATTCTGAGACTGGCACGTATGCGTCTGTCATCTCACATCACACAAGCTTGAATATGTAATCATTATTCATTGATAAAATATGTAGGAGGGATTATGAAAGAATGGAAATCTATTGATTCACAGTGCAATGAAATATGTTTGATGTATATTTGGTGAAATGTGAAGCATAGAGAATATCAAAACTAAAAAAAAAAAAAAACTGTGGATGCAAAGCACTGCTGTGTTACTGTTTGTTGTACAGCACATGCAATATTGAGTGTTTGAGGGTCGGATGGTTGGCACTCAACAACACCTTCAAATCAATAAACAATTGTAGTGGGTACAACTTGCATTAATCAATTTGCTGCAAGGCATTTTTTCCTGACACCTCCAACATGCTACCATAGTTTGAGAGCACATCCACTGGGGGTCAATAATGCAAGACAGTCCAAATTAAATAGTAGAGTAGTGTTGAATATGGTAAGATAAACTAAGTAACTATCTAAACTAAGTAACTGTCACCTAAACAGCAGTGAGCGTTCTGTACAGAGAAAGCTAGACTCAACAAGAAGGTGAACTGGGAAACATGCTCATGGAGCAACCAACAGCAGGATGTTTTTTGACTTGCCTACATTTTTTGCATGTTGAGAGCCAAAACATAGGACTGGAACTGGAGTTGCAGGGTGAAACAACGATTGCACCTCCTCCTCTACTGATACCTCCGGGTATCTTACTGGACTGATTTGCATAGCAATGAAGAAAATCCATGATGAGGCAAATCCAAGATGTTCCTGGCTGGAATCCAGTACCTTTCCTCAGGACCATATCCCTCTTCAGTCAATCAGGTATTGAAAATCCTGGCAGTTACCCTTCACTATTTTCTTGACTATGACTAGAGCCATTGATGACTAGAGCCATTGATGACCCTGGGTGGATGACAAGATTTGCAGGGAGGCACATAGAAGTTGAGATGATCTAGGATGTGCAGGAAAGATAAAGTCAGACCGCCACTGGGGATGATAATCTTGAAAATAAGAAAGGGCCCAAAGAATCGAGGAGCTGCTGCACCTGGGAACCTCCAGGTGGAGCAGAATCCAGAATCCATAGTGCAGTGCTGATCTGCTTAGTGTCTGTAAGAGGTCATGGACCAAGGCAGGCAGAAATGAGCTTCGCTGACTTCTATCTTATGGTCCAGACACAGTGTTGGCTGATAACCACAGGCACAATGCAAGGGGGTTGTACCTGTAGCAAAACTGGAAAAGGGAATTATGAACACATTCCACCCACACTGAAAAGTTGCTCCAAGAGGAGGCAGAAGCCAGGCAGTGTAGGGCAGTGTTCAGGCTCAAGTTGAGCTCAGAAAACTGGGGATCTCTCTCAAACACCATGACAGCAGGTACACCATGGACATCTGCTATACCATAAGGTGAGCAGTCTCCCGAGCAGAGTGGTGCTTGGGCAATGGAATGAAATGAATGAAATGCCAGAGGAATACCCTGTCTGAAGTGCCCTGACTGAAGGTCTTGAGAATAGCCAGAGTCTGGAACAAATGGGTGGTTGGCAGGACAACTGTGAGGACCAGGGTGAGCTTCTTGAACCACTTGATCAATGACTCTGAAGAGGCAGGATGTTCTTGGGCTCGGAGGGAACCTGTCTTTGCTTCATCCAGCAATGCCTCTACTCCTCCAAGGACTGATATTAAACACTAATGTCACACATGTCAACCCTCACCATATCACCAGGATAAGGTGGATTAAGATGGGAGCAGAAGTGCAATGGTCTTTCAACAATTGGAAAACCCTGTTAGCCTCAGGGGACAAAGAGAAGGGAGCAGAACAGGAGTTGTTCAGTTGCAGTCAGTGTGGTCTGTCACAGGTGCATGGGCTCTGGAGGATGACTCTCAACTCCTGGTTGTAAAGGGGTATTGTCCAGGGAACCAGGTGAACCAGCCTTGGTTAGCAAAGCAGCTCTGGCAGAAGAGTGGTAATAATAGGCACGACATGTGTGAGAGACTCCACTCAAACAGACAGTGTGATTAAGAAGTCTAAATCTGCATGAGGCTTGTGGGAAGCCAATTCATCTTTAACACAGTCAGATAAACCCTGGTGAAATGCATCATAAAGAGAAGCATGATTGCACTTTGTGTCTGCAGCAAGTGTGCAGAACTATATCTGCAACCCCCTGGGGATCCTGGCGCAGAGACAGGACCTTGTGGGCGGCCTCTGACCCAACACCTTTGAGTTCAGCAGAAAACAGTTGTACACTGGAACAAACAGGAGACTGCCTCTTCCCCTCCAGTAGCCCATGCACCACCCACCAGGTTATTAATGTGGGTTACCCAGGATCACTCTTGGGAAAAGATGAGGGATGAAGCGAAAAAATAGTAATGTTAGTAATTTTCAGGCATGATATCTGGACATTGAAGTTCAAATGAAATCCAAAATTTTCCAGCTTTCACTGCAGTTTGGAACCACCAATATATGACACTGCGGAGTGCAACTTCAATTTGTGATATTTAATTAAGGTTTGTGGGCACTGGTTCTGTGTCATATATTGTGATTCTACTTTTTTATATCCTAGAGCACTACAGTGGAATGATCTCCCTCCCTTCATTACAGGATGGTGGTTCTATAAGGTTTAAGACTAAATCACTACAATAGAAAATGTATACATAGTGCTTACACTGTATGTTATCAAATGGTGACATTCTGATAGATGTCTCCTATGTAAACTATTTATCTACATGTTTTATAAAATATCTACATTACTGTGATTCTTTGTCATGAATGCGCTGGTGCCAACACCATCTTTCACTGCTGTGTTTTTGAACTAAGCATCGCAATGGAAACAAGTCTGACTTTTTGTGTTATTCTTGGACTAGGTAGGACTCAATATTTGTACACCTTTTTTTTTTTTTTTTTTTTTTTTTTTTTTGTCAACTGAAGCTAAGCCAAACTAAATTAAAGACTTTGTTCTTGTTTTATCCCTATTTTACTTTCTATTGAAAATATCTGTCTTTTTACTAACCAGATTGGTAGGTAATTGCCAACAGACACACTGGAAAAAACACTTCTTAGGACAGAGACCAAAACACACACACGCACGCACGCACACACGCACGCACGCACGCACGCACGCACGCACACACACACACACACACACACACACACACACACACACACACACACACACACACACATACACATACGATCTACAGATCCACAAACCAAAAATCAAACCAAAAGAAGTATTTATAAATGTATATTTATATATGTATATAAGTATATATATATGTATGTGTGTATGTGTGTGTGTGTATGTGTGTGTGTGTGTGTGTGTGAGGCACACTGCCATGCACATGGCAATATAATGCTGATAAACAGAGAATGGTTTTCACTCCATTACATGTATCTACTCTGTGCAGTCGGTAGGTACTTGTAAGAGAAGGGTTTGCATACAAAACATTTTCAGCTCAACATTTTGCATTTTTATTGTTTAAAAGGAGCAATCAAAGTACCAAAATACATTTAATATGAATTTCTTAACCCTATAAAGCCTGAACTATGAAAGAATTGGCAGAAAATTTCAATTTTTTGAAACTGAACCCTTTATTTAGTCCTATAACAAAATATATATAAAAATAGAAAAATCAAAAAATATGTTATTACACGACCTTTCTGTTGTATGATATATGATATGTACTTGAAGTGCCAATGCTATGGTCCAGGGTGAACAGGGGAAGTGTTCAAAGGTATACAACAGTATTTTGGTCAAGTATTGATTAAACTGAAAACGAAAAACGGAATTGAAAATGTGTATCATATATGATACAAATGGCTTTATAGGGTTAATATGAAATATCTGACAGCTATTGGTGGATTCAGCAAGATGTGGATTCACACGTCTTCAGGATCTTTAGGTAGAGGTCTATGGTGTAGATATGGTGACATGAGTTGATTCGGGAGAAAACAGTATTCAAACAAGTAAAAATCTAATTATTTATGTTCAAAAGTAATTAAATACAAAGTGCTCTCCTGATTAAAGTCTAACTAAAATAAAAGTCTACCCCAGCATGCATTTGAGTCAATCTCATGCCTCATGTCAAAAAGTTGTGTTGTTGGTTTTGTCATGGTTTGGTGTTTTCTGTGTTTTGGTACTTTGGTTGGACACTTGTTTTTCTGTTTTCCTGTGTTTTGGTGTTGCCTCCTTTGCCCAGCTCTGTCTCTTTAGTCATTGATTTCAGCTGTGTCGTGTTTGCCCCTCCCAGTGCCACACCTGTCCTGTGTCTGTCAATTATCCCTGATTGTTCTGATCCCTCCCAGCGTTTAACCTCAGCCTATCCTCTGTGTTCTCCTGTCTTGTGCTCCAGCCCCTTCCCCAGGTGTGTCTTGTTTGATCATTAGTTCTTGTGTATTTAAGTCCTGTCTTGAGTTCTGTTCCTTGTTGGTTGATTGTGTTGTTCTGTGTTGTGTTTTGCCATTCCCTGCGTTTCCTGTGAGACTATTAAATATTTTTGTTTGCTGAGCTCCGTGCCTTCTGGCTCCTGCTTTTGGGTCCTCCACCACCCACCGATTGTTTATTTATTGTTGTGGTTTATTGGATATATTTATATTCCATTATAACTCATAAATATTTATCCAGGGCACCTGAGAATCAGGGACATGTAGACTAAACCCACTTACACTCAATTTACCTTCTCGGCCTCCCATAAAACTTGATGATCTGGTATTCAGAGAATACTTTGTAATATGTATTACCAGTGTAAGCTATATGTGTTATTTGAATAAAAAAAAATTATTTTGTTTTATTTTATTTTATTATTGCATTTTTATTTTATTGAATTTATTTTATTTATTTAATTGTGTTTATTTTCCTTAAATTAAACAAAACAAACATACAAAGATGTCCTAACATGCCAAATAAACTCACAACTAGAAAATCTACCAAAATTTTGCTCTCAAGTTTGCTCTCTCTCACTCTCAGTTTCTCTATATATATGTGTGTGTGTGTGTGTGTGTGTGTGTGTGTGTGTGTGTAGATAGATAGATAGATAGATAGATAGATAGATAGATAGATAGATGTAAACACACCCACATATCTATAGATATAATGACTCTGTTGATGTGTTGTCAGCAGGACGCATGGATGGACGCGATCAAATGTAATGAATGCCATACTCTAATGGAAATACATACATATTTTTAAGTCCATATTGTGTCTACATGTATGCCTCCTTCTCCAACACGTCAGCACTGGAGGAGGCACCAGAGGGCTGGGTTAGGAGGAGTAGCCTAGTTGGCAAACAGAGGAGCGGACCGCACTATAAGAACAGAATGAACCCCGAGGACCGTCAAAACACTTAAACCACAGCCGAGAAAGAGAGAGAGAGAGAGAGAGAGAGAGAGAGAGAGAGAGAGAGAGGCAGGCAGAGCGGGGACAGCGGGTCCAGGATGAAGACTTAAAACGGGTGGGGGGGGGGACTTTTTCCCTACGATGGACTCAATTTTTTAATGAACCAAAGCAGCACTTCTCAACAGCTAGCGTCAGCACACTGAGGAATCTGCGGGGTGAAAGTGCGGTCCGACGTCGCACTCCTTGTGTCTGACATCTGGGTGACACCGCGCCGAAACAAGGCTCAATGAGCAGGAAGTGTGGGCTTCAGCACCAGAGGAGAGGACAGCTCCGGACTGCCTGCTGCGAGCGGAGCGGCGGCGGGCTTCTTCAACAACTCTTTGCAGAGCTTATCATGTGAACACTTCCAGTTTAACACTGTCATCCTGCAAGCCTGGAAGAAGTCTCAACATCCGCTGACGGAGAGATCCGCGACTGACTGTGTGCTCAATATGTACCAGGGCCATTTACAGGTAAGGCTTTTGTGTTATGTGTCGTTAGTTGTGGGGCCGCTGAACTAATGAGTTGAAACAGACACACCTCTAAATGCAGCCTAGTTCATTTCAAGGACATTTTTGACACAAACAGTAATGAGGTAACTATGATTAGTCGGTGTCAAGACATTTCTTACTGCTGCGGTCAACTAATTGTCAACGCAGTTAAAATGTTACAGGAGCTATATGTATGCTATCATAATTCATCTGAATGACGTTAAAGCAAAAATGACAACGAAGCATTTAGATTTAGGCAAAACGTCGGATATTGATGGAAGACATACACAAGGAATTATAGATGCTCTGATTTGACTTTGCATATTCATAATGTTCACTGAGGAAACAGACAGAAAGCGAGTGCGCACCTGCCGGTGCATTTAATGCAGTCCACGCGTACAGACCACATAGTTTAACCGGGCGCTGTAATCCCAACAGTATTTGCCCCGTGCAGCGTTTCAATAGTTTTGTAACCGGGCTTCACAAACACGCACACCAGTTATGTCTACGTGACGCCGTGCAGTCTGACGTCAGCTGTTATAAAGCGAGCAACTTGAAACTACACTTTCATCTGATGTTACATCACAAGTAGTGGCTGGAGGAGCTCAGCTCAAGTCAAAAAACCCGAAGATATATTAAGTGGTGGTACCCAAAAAGCCCCCAAAACCAAGAGGAACAGCACTCTGGGAAAATGAAGCTGTCATAGTGAGCATGGTTGAGCATAGTGAGCTTTTTCTCTGGTTTTTGATGTTGAATCAACCTGCAACAAACAAATCAATGAGCCATGTAATTGCTCTCAGTAGCTTCCAACACTGTGTGTTTGATGTACAGTGTAGTCGCACGCTGTCATATGCAATGGCTGCATGGAGTAGGTTTATCATGCCAAGAATAATCTTTTCCCAGTGAGATATTGATACCTTCTTTTCCATAAAAACTGATATTGTTAGTTGACAGAGATAAATTTAACTCCCACCCAATTGATTATGTAATAAATGATCACTCCCGAATCAGAGCTCTTGCCATTAAAGACAAAATTGAATATTTTATGATGTATTACTTTAGCAGCAGTGTTCATTTAGAATGCATGATGTTGGTTGACAGCTCCTGTCTGGGTCACCCAAGATACATTTATTGGGGTGGGGGGTCAATGAAATAATAACTGTTTGGTGGCATGTAATACCTATATATCAAAGATATTTTAAAGACATGCATTCCTTTTTATTGCATTCAAAGATTTCCATGTTTCATCCCATGATGTTTCAATTGTAATTACACTTTCTATGTTTCTCATCACATGTATGCAAATCATGATACTGTAACTTCATCATTACTGAAATAAGATGCTCCTCTTCCCTGTTAGATGTGGTTAATTTAGCAATGCAGTGATTGCAAACCAAATGTTTTAGCTGTCAGAAATGGAGCTCCTGACGATGATGCAAGCTTGCATAAGAGATGCATTTATCTTGACAGTGACAACACTTTGTCATTGAAGTCAGCTTTAAGTGTGTGTGGATATTAAGGGCTTTAGAGTATGCGGTTAATATAGCTACTAGGCAGACATTGGACATAATTCAATTTAGTGGTTGTGTGGGGAGTGGGTGGGATTTACCATATCATAAAAGATTAAATATTGTCAGATAACTTAATTTTCAATCACACAAAATTATACTGTATTGTATTTTAAAGTGGTCCTAACTTTATGGGGCTTGTGGCACAGAGGGTATAAAATGTGTTCAAGTACTTTATCCTGGCCTGTAAAAAGCATGCAGTATTCATACTCGGTAAGTAACCTTTTGTTTTGTACAAAAGCAGTATCCAGATAAGAATGTAGGTGAGACTGCTGTCAGTTGAGAAGGAGAGTTGCGTGCTTGGAGCACAGCGGGACTTTTTGAAAAGGAACAGGATTCAAGAGTCTTGAGATTTGATCTTTTTCCTGTCTGTCATGTGTTTTATTTAAGATATATGCGAGATATGCGAGATATGCGAGACGCAGTTGTTCAGTCTACCTTCACTCTTCCACCCCCGGAGTCTTAAATGAATGTTCATAGTGTCTGCCGAAGCGTCCTTTAAAGTCTTCATTTTTATACATTTCACCATGCGGATGTGACCTCTGAATAAAGGCTTCAGGCATTAATCATTGAGAGTCGTGAGTCTTGTTCCATCTGCCCTCCGTGGCTTGGAATTTTAAATGAAGCTTACACTCGCTTCTTGATGTAACAGCAGAGCAGCATCAGTCGAGGAAGTTGCTCATCATCAGTCCTATTGTCTAGGTCCTCAAAATAGAGCAGGACGTCCATCTTTATTTGGTGATTGTCTCAAAATCAGATGTGTCAGTATTAGAGCAGTTTAGGAAACATTAGCCTTGGGGAAGAAGACAAACTCCCTGATTTCTCCCCCCATTTTTTATAATATATTTAATTTTTTACACTGCATGATGTTACTGTAAATCGTAATGTGTGTGCTTTTGTGCCAGTGTAAATCACTGGATGTACTGTTATTTCCATAAATAGATCAGCATGTATGCACAATTGCTGTGGATCATCACCACATGATGAGACAATATTGGGTGGATCAAATCTCTTGGCATGAATTGGGTTTCACAATAAGGCCAAATCTTGTCCTTGTAGTTGGCGGGTGTAGCCTTGGGCACTGCCTGGGTAATATCAGAGCTTGGCAAGACCACTGCTGCTTGGCAGAAATACAGTGCCAAGCTCTTGTCTTCAATTTCTCCTATCCTGCTTATTTGTCCCAAAAGGTTCCTAAATGCATCTTACCTGCACTATAACTGTGGGGAAAATAGTATGGGCAGCATCCAGGCTACCATTTGAATTTCACATCAAACTGAATGTGCTTATTGTTGTTAATTAAAAAGTGCTCTTTATGACTGATAAAGTTAAACAGAAGTAATTTAAGAAGTAAATGCAGATGTCAGCCTCATTTCTCTGTCTGAGTTGCGCACTGGAGGTGCAGTTGAGGTGTGCTGATTAAGCAGTGCTGCTCATTTTTATCATTAAAAACATAGAAAAGATGTGATTTTAGTCAATATGCTGCATAATTTTGTTTTGACTGATCTCCAGGAGTTGTTTATTAATCTATTTTACTGTCTGGGTCGCATGAAGTACATGTAAGAAACTCATCTGGTGTCCATAATCCCTCAGATGTCACTCTCTGAAATGTTTTGACATTTCAGATTAGATTGTAATGTAGTGCTTTTCTTAGGGACAACCTCAGCATTTATTATAACATATTGACAGTGAATCTAATTATAGGCGTGCTTGTACTGTTGTGTGTAAATGACATCACCACTTAATGTAAGTGATGCACCAAAGCCTTTGGATGTTTGCTCTGTTAAACACAACATGATTATATAATTTGATTAACATATTCTAAGGGCCCTGGGGAAGATCACGGGATTGATGTTATCAGTGATCAGAAGTAGCTTGCAAGTCTCTTAAGATCTTGCTGGTTAACACCATAGTTTCTTTAAGCTCCTGATCTGATTGCCCAGTACCAAGTAGTGGTTTATAGGGTTAATGCTGGTTTCCAACACTGCAGGACTCAGCTGTAGTAAATAGACCACTGATGTAACACAAACATTGTGAGATGTTCAGTTTTCTTTGTCTATTTCCATTTCCTGTTTCTATTATTTGGTGGAATGGTTATTTGTGGCAACCCATTACTTCTCTGTGTGTTTCTGGCTTTTCCTCATAACAACCAGTTCTTGTTATTGAGTGTCTCCCTTAAGGCTGCAACTTCTCATGGGACACCATGGTCATGACAGATTCCTGTCACTGGAGCTCCCATTTCCCGTCCTAACCTGATCTCATCAACAGTCAGGCTAGTACTGACTACAGATGCCAATTAAAAGCTTGGTTAATTAGATTAATTAGAATAGATTAATTAGAATAATGGGATTAAAAAGACGTTACAGGTCCTAAGGATTGAAAATGTTTCAGTCAATTCTCAAAACGGATACAAGGTTATTATCCTTATGGAGGCAATTCTTTTCCAGAGAAAATTACACAAATAATCCGACAACAGTGACAATAGTACAACAGACAGATAATCAATCCATCAGTCATTCAGTCAATACATGGGGTTATGGGACAGCACAACACTGGCAGGGCTCTATGCATGCAGTGTATGTAATACGTGCAGACAGCATAGCTGGACATACAGGCTATATTTCATGAATGCTGATGTATGGTTTAACACTTCTAAAGTTCCACATTTATTCAGTGTTGCACAGAGAGGCATTCATCAAGATTTCTGCGACAGTCAGGGTGGTCAGCTTCAGGCATGACAAAGGGTCCTAGAGGCTTTCTTCAGACAGGCTGCTTTAAAGCCTACCCGATTTAATGAACCATGGTCTTGATTAAAAGCGATTTAATTGGCCTGACTATTTCAGGACCCAGGATAATGAGTGAAATCAGGTGGTATCCGGCTGGAACGAAAGCTCTGCAGACAGTGCTGCTCTCCTTGCTGGAGATGGTGGCAGGGCAGGAGAGGAGGAGCCCAGAGCTTACTGCAGTCACTGTTTTGAAGCCTGGTCTCAAAAAATTCCACTAAATGAGCACAATGCAAACAATGTGCCCTGTATATGAAAAGTGAGAGAATTGCATTTCTCCACAGTATTGTGTGGAGGAGACATGACCAGAAACAGGCAGCAGTTTTACATTATTATGGTGTGGTGGAATTGGTGTGGGGATAAGGAAAACATTTGCCTTGTTTGTTCAATTCCCAACAGGTGAAGAAGTGTTCTAGAAGTAAATTTTCCATTTCCACTGAAATGGTATTTTGAAACCAAATTGCTTCCATAATTTGATATCCTACTACAGGCTGAAACCTAATATTAGGGTGTGACATAATGGGAAGGAATCATTTAAATGTATGTTTTCCCACCTCATGTGCATCTATCTATCTATCTATCTATCTAGATAGATAGATAGATAGATAGATAGATGTAGATGTAGATGTAGATGTAGATGTAGATATAGATATAGATAGATATAGATATAGGTATATCTATTTAGTGGCCACTTTATTAGGTCCACCTGCACAATTTAATCCAATTCAATCCAACCGTTCTGCCATAAAGTTTACTTTTCTGATGCCTATAATGCTGCATCTCAGAGCTTGTGGTCCTTTGATGAAATTCTATGAGATAGTGTAAGATTGTGATTTAATAATTATGTTTAATGACTGATCTCTTATCAAATGTATATAGACAAACAACTCAAGCAGCCACAGTCACTGGTGGCTGCCGGGGAGGGTATCTTGGACATCTCTCCCAGCCCTGGGCTGGGTAGTTACAGCTCCATAGGGGCCCTGAGCTGCGTGTGATGCTAGAAAAGCTGACTGGAGGGAGACTAAGAGGGATTCAAGCATACATCAGCAGTAGTTGTCCTATAAGCTGATTGAGGCGCCAGAGGCTCTTGTTCTTGCCCAGATAGCATGGGAATACTCATAAACTGTCATCTGTGATCTCCTCCGCCCAACTAGCCGCCCACCTACCTTCAGCATAAAAAAAAAAATGTTTCATGAACATAAGGGACAAACGTGGGTGTGAACGATGTGAAGTGATACAAAGGATGGGAGGGGGATGGGAGGAGAAGAGCACAAACCAAATATGCAATTGTCACAGTGCTTGAATGCAGCCATAGCCAAGTTTATTTGGTTGTAATCCAGCCTTTAATCTGGCTATCAGTTTCATAATCTCAAATAATGAAGACCTGCTGTCTGACTGAAACAGCGTGAAGGGATCAAGCCTTATGACTCTTTACAGTTCTCTCTTGGACAAACGCTTTGGCTCCTCATGATAGGAGATGAGCCGCAGTTCACTGATAGTTTGACAGTAGGAGTGTGTGTGTGAAAGACACCGACTGCTGCGCTGACTGTCTCGAACGGAGGGCTGGTGTGTATGTGTGTTTATGTACTTAGCTGTGTGTGTGTGTGTGTGTGTGTGTGTGTGTGTGTGTGTGTGTGTGTGTGTGTGTGTGTGTGTGGGGTGGGGGTGGGACTGTGGCCTTAAAGCACATGAAGGGGTGCCGCTTTCTGTGTTTTATCTGTTTGAAGTGTCAATATGATTAAAATTAAAAGCCACCAGGTATCTGGCTTTGAAAAGGGCACTGGTCCACACCAGCGCATGCTGCTGACTAGCAGCCAGGTGCCTGGGTGGACAACCTGCCAGTGTCAAGCACTCTACCATGTTGGAGAAGCTAATCCTTGGTTAATATCCTGAGTTAACACAGGCAAAGTAGACACAAAATCCAGAGCTTTGATGAGATTGAGCTGATGAGATCAGGCTTCCAGGGTTTTCATGTCCCATCATTGTAACCCATACAAAGCAGATTGTCACTGCCAGGTGAAAAACTTGTATCTTCAAGTTTGCAGTATACTGAAATGTCTGAGTATTGTAGCTTTGATCTGCTGTTGTTGATTACCTGTTCATACTCATGGAAATGCAGGAACTGAAACATTTACCCTCATTATAAGTCACTCTGGATGAAAGTGCTGGCTAAAATGTAAATGCATGTAGATGCAGATCAATTAACTTTCACAAGCTATTGTCTGACCACTGATGTCCCGCCAAAGGTTATCACAGCCCAAAGGGAGAGGGAGATCCTTTCACATGATTGATAGAGCCACCACATCCTATTACTGCACAAAAACCAATATGTGAGGATTCAGATTATTGATTTGCTTTACTCACATCCATCAGTTAAACTGACAAGCAAACAGAAGCAGTCATGAATAAACAGAAACGTCCTATCATTCCAGTGCTACCACACTGACTTGAATGTCCATTGAAATTAACAGCTCAAGATATGCATTGTAGCTCGAGCGATGAGTGAACAGTGTTGTGAGTGTACTTCAATCAGTGATCCATCTGTCATGAATGCCTTGTTGTGAGGCTGCACTTTTGCCATGCACAAGAATATCCCAGTCACTTGCAATTTGAAAGGGATCGTCTCACACCAAAGAATTTGTACAGAGGAGTGATTTTTGTTGGCTTTTGTTTTAATTTTTCAAGCTCTTTGACAGAAATAAGTTAGACGATGGTGTACGAAGCATAGCTTATTTTTGATGAAGCACTTGTAAATAACAGAAATGGCAGTTCAGGGCTTGTTTATAAAATTGATCATGTTTCCTGGGCAACTGACTGGAGATGATGCCATGATGGATGAAGGAGTTATTTAGCTCTGTTGAGTGATCGTCTTTGGTTTGTGGAGCCACTTCAGGCCACAAACACAATCAGATTCAAGACCATCAATATACACCAAGGGCTGCTGCTCTCTAAATAGTTTAAATAACAAATTGAAAACCAAGTTCACCACAATGACTGATTTTCTATTACATGTAGCTGTTGTATGTAGTTATTCATTTTTTATATTATTTAATTATGAATTTAAACTGATGGTCATGTGTATATTACAGTAATGGAATAGGAGTCCATTATAGGAACCTGAACGGTGTTTTTGGTGATACATATAAAGTATACATATGAAGCCTTTTCCATCACAAAACCATGTTGTCCCAGTTGAAATAGGTGGTGACACGATACATAACTTTCTGATATGCTGCATAAGGTCTTATGACATGTTTGCAGCTTTGAGTAAGCCATTGCATCAATTTCACATCTGTGACAGCTTTACTAGTTTAAGTGTCTAATACCTTACTCACAGCTGATGAGCTTAGTGGCATAGAAAGTTAATGCCAAACAATGCTGTATCCATCATGAGCGTTTATGGATATGTCACTTTGTTAATGAAGCAAGGAGTAGTGATGCATTTGATACGGCATGTTTTCATTCACTTTTACCGTTCTGCTGAGACATCTGAGTTCACAGTTGTTATATTTTTCTCTTGCATCACAGCTAACATGAGAATTTGCATTATTTCCTTCCAAAATACGATGTTGCAAATTCATCTGGTATTTAAAATATGCAGATGATTGCTTCCATAACGGTGTTTATATTTCTAATATCTAATTGCTTAAATTTTTGATAGCAAATTTTAAATGATATGAGTAATTGTTTTTCCAGAATAGATATCATATTCTTCAAATACTATACATCACATTTGGAGATAAAGTGTATTACTGTGTAATATTTGGTGTTTTTGTGGGGTCAACCAGAAACAACAGAGATAAACCCTCACACAGAGAGCGTGTCGAACTCACTCTCATTATCGAAGTCAAGGTCATCTCGATTCAAAGCAATACTTGCTTGAAAAGGCTCAAGCAGTGACTCAGCCATTCTCCTGGGAAACATTAAACAGAAAATGTCTTTTCAGCTTCCTCATGGGGCTTGTTGTATCCATTTCCTCATTTGAACTCTGCTTCGTATTTTGTGATTTTCATGTTTCATTTAATTTGACAAATTGTAGTCTTCTATATAGAAAGAGAAAATGGTGTTACCCTTGTGTTGATGAAACACTCTCAAACTGAGTGTAATTTTGATAATAGGATTGCATTACATGGTAACAAGACACGAGCCTATAGCACAGCATTATGAGCCTCAGAATGACTGTGACAGAAAAGGACCTCCTCACCTGAACTCATATACACATGTACACACCAGGTGCCAAAACAGAGCACCAGGCTATCATAAATTAGCTTGAATTTTGGGAGAACCAATATGAAGCTTCACTTCCCAGCTCCCAGCAGCTGTGACACCATCCTGTTTGTCTTCAGATTTCCTTTGGGTTGCAGCTCAGTGTGTTAGCATGGTGTCCTCCCCTGTGGAGAGTCCCCTGAGCTACTGTACAAAGCCATGAAACTAGGACAGACCCCAACATCTCTGTTACTGGGAGCAGAAAGTTGAGCAAAAGAATGGTAGCCCATCCATCTGTGTTGGCTGGCCCATTCATAACGGTCATCCTCCAGCTGGGGATTCATTTGTACCAGCAGCCACGCACCTCCGCGCTGGAGGGGAGGGGAGGTGAGCTGCTTCACCAAGAGAGTTAAGAAGTCTCATTTAAATTGTATTCGAAAGAGCAAATTATGTTTCCTCTTGTGCAACATCTCTTTTGCCATTACTAGGCTAATACCAACCATAACATCACTGTCAGAAGAAGACTTAATTAGTAATAGTTTCCATTTCTGTGATACAAAATACTTCTTTTGCAGAGTGTTGGTTTCTGTAGTCACCTGGGCATTACACAAGTCCTCATGGTGGCAAAATATCCTCATTAGCTGCTGCGTGCTCTCCTCATTGGCTATGCCAGAGTACTGTATTTGTGGCATGGCAAAACAGGTCCCAAAATAACACTTTTAACACATGAATGAACATGATCAAAGCAAATTATGCTAAAATATATCACAACTCCTGGTACCCATTTTTTGTATGTGTGTAATTACAATTGTTTTTGAAAGTACTAGCAGGTTATTTCCTCCAGGTACAAGGTTATTATGTGTAAGTTACTTAAAGACGATACCTGCCGGATCTATTTCCCAATTCAGATCGAGGAAATAACCAAAACAGAGATGTCCATTTTCTCCAGAAAGTGGGTATCAGACATGCTGCTATTTATATATTTTATTCACTTTGTTTTTGTTTTGTGGACTCTCATGTCTTTCATGTCCAGGTAACTATGCAACCAAACACTCAAGTTCAAGCATTCATACAAGTCATCTTTATCTCTATCATTTTGGGGATTCCTACAGCACCTAAGATCATAATGGATACTGAGGACAGGTCCACACATTCAAAGTTAAGTATAGTCAAGAGCTTTTGTTGCTGAAACACGGTTTCACATTTATCTTTTTCATGGCTCTTTCTCACAGCTTGTTTTTACTTAGAGAGTCTGTTTTTATGCCTGAAGCAAAAGATATACATCTTTTGATTTGCAGACTCACAACTTCCTGCCTCTTGAGTTGAACCTAGCAACCTCTATCTTCACCCTCGGACTTCCAGCCAACACAACAACTCCCTCTCCAAGAGCCGGCGATCTTGTCAGATAATTGCAGGCGAATACTCTGCAAAAGCCTCAGAAGCAGCTCTCTACATTATCAGCGCAATTAACATGTGCCCACACATAGCAATTACATCCCTCTCATAAGCATGGCCGTGATCAACAGTGAGGCAACACACTCTGTTGCAGGCCTGTACTTACACCCAAGCACTACCCAGCAGTTTGCAGCAGGAATAACAAGCTGTTTGCAAAAAAAAAAAAAAAAAAAAAAAAAAACAGAATGATGAAATGCAAACAGAAGCTGCTCTAATTTCCCCCAAATTAATTTCAAGGGCTTGTTTGCCACATAAACCAATAATTTGTCTCTCCAAAGCCCTCTTATGTAAGGCTCTGGTGGAAATAGGAATCTTTGATGTTAGCTGTAAATGCTGAATGGAGGCCGGGGTGTGGAGGATAGTGATGCTACAGCTGGAAAATGTGGCACTGTGACACTGTTCACTATATTTAACAGCCAAAAAATTGATTTATTTTGGTTGCTTCTTGTGTTTGGTGCTATGAAATGAGGTGTGTAACAGCAATCTCACCTTTGTGTATTTAGTATATGACGTCTTTTGCAGATATAGACAAAGTGAAGCAAAGAGGAGAAGGAGGGGTCAAATTTACCGGTTTGTAGAAGTTGCTCGAAAAGCGTATCTCAAGAATTTCTGCCCTTATAGATGGACCTGTCTCAGATAGAGCCCAGGAAAGTGCATCTTCAACAGTAGCTGCTTTTATTTGCTGCGGTTTGGCTCAAATGGGAAAATGGGAATTCAAAGCACAAGAATAGTCTTGGCTTAATAAAAGTCTGTGAGCGGCTATAAACCGCTTCTTTGCCATTCAGAGCGGCCTCAGTAGGAATTAATTAAATCGTCACGCGGTATTTTCCTGCTTCTTACATTGGCAATTATTATTATTTCAGGATTCATGCCACAGTGCACTCTGTACACTTTGCCTGGCAGAAGCAGGTGAGGGAGAACATCTCTGCATTACTATAAATACCTATAAGACATGCAATTAATGATTGCCTTGGCAGCAGTTAAGGGTTTGGCAGAGCACAGGGAGGATCGAGGTGTACAGATGGGCTATACACAGAGTTCAAGGGTATAACAGCTGAGAGGTGCAAAGGCAGGAAGGTCTAGTTAGCAGAGCAGCACCGACCCCTCACCTGGAGCACTCTCACTGTGCCTGGATGTGTGTATGTACATGTTTACACGTGCCATGTGCGCAGCTTCTGTCAGTGTGTGTGTGTGTGTGTGTGTGTTCTCGCAGCTGCACATGCAGTATGTGCATGCCAGCGTGTGTGTGTGTGTGTGTGTGTGTGTGTGTGTGTGTGTGTGTGCGTGTGTGCAGAATGTGCGCGTCTGTCTGCCCATGAGCATATGCAAACGTGTTCACACCAGCTTCTGTAATGAAGCAGGACATGGATTTACGATTCATATTTTTGTACATGACAGAGGTGTAGCGGTGTGCAAGCCACACCCCAACACACACACACACACACACACACACAAAGAGACACACACAGTGAAAGACACTGTTTGGGGTGACAGGTTCATTCATGGAGAATGAGCAAGAGAGAGGGGGAATAGGGAGGGAGACAGAAGAAGAGGGATGGGATTGTTTTATTGTTTCGTCATTCGGAAAAAGAACTTGAAAGAGATGAACAAATATTTCAATGCGACATGACAATTTAGGTGCATTTCGGGTCATTTGGGATGTTGCCCAGAGAACAAGACAGGGTATGCACAGTGAGAGGGCAGAAGAGAGGAACAGTGTTGTAGACATAAGAGCAAAACAAAGAAACATCTCACTATCTGTCCCTGTTTCAAAGGTGCCCATTTATTTCTACAGCCCTCATCTCTTGTGACAAGACTAACGTTGTTTCATTGTACCTTCCAATTCATTCTCCTCTCACCATAATCCATCACTGACAGATGCAATACAGCCGATTGTGTGTGTGTGTGTGTGTGCGTGTGTGTGTGTGTGTGTGTGGGTGGTTGGGTGTGTGTGGGTGAATGTCGGTGTCTGTCTCAGGAAAGCAGTCGCCTATGTGTCATTTAGAGGCTTACAGGCTATGGAAATGTCTAGCTCGAGTAATGTAGATGCCAGGATTTGTTGCTATTTTGGGCTGTTCGTCCCTTGTGTCTCGTGTGTGTGTGTGTGTGTGTGTGTGTGTGTGTGTGTGTGTGTGCGTGGAGTGGTGATTAGACTGATAAAGTTGTGATGTCTTTCAGTCATCCATCTTCTGTAAGTCCATCTACAGTAAGTAGAACTTGTTTTCTCCAAAGCAGATAAAGTCTACGCTAAACATTGCAATGGCCACATCGATTTGCTCATGGATATTTTTGGAAAGACAACTTCATTTCTCCATTTTAAGAAGAAAATATTCCTCCACATGAGTGTTGTCAAAAATGTGTGTACAGAAGGCAAAAATGCAAATATTCCGATGCTCCGACTTAAAGTTATAAATGAATATGAATTGTTGAAAATAACAAGTCAAAAGTTGCAGGTGAGTGAGATCGCACATACAAAAAAAAGAAACAAAGCTGCAGCAGTGAATTCAGCATGATCAGATTGTACTTTTTCACTGTCCAAATGGCAAAAGGAAAACGCCACTTTTAAAATATTCCACCCTGGAGAGCGTTTTCCAGAAAGTTGTGTTTTCAGTTGAAGCAGCTGAAACGTCACAGCCATCCAGGTTTGGTTGCTGTGAACACATGGAATCTATGGACTAATTGTTTTGGCAGCATCTT
The DNA here is from genome assembly GCF_902150065.1 of Myripristis murdjan. Lineage (NCBI taxonomy): Eukaryota > Metazoa > Chordata > Actinopteri > Holocentriformes > Holocentridae > Myripristis > Myripristis murdjan. The sequence continues at coordinate 8,441,718 of NC_043983.1, read as the reverse complement.
GAAGGCTATTACAATAATTTCAGAAATATCAATGAAGTATCAAATTATTGCTTTGTTCATAAACAGCCGAGTAACATGCAGGATAATGTGCAGCCAGCTGGTCTTTATAGCAAAATAAACTCCAACACGGCAATACAAGCTCCCTGTGCTTTGTGGATCTTGTGCCGGCCTGTCAGGGTTTTATTTTGAGACAATAACAAGCTGGCTGTATGTTATGCCTTACTTAGACGTGATCCTATATGCCTCCAGATTCCTCGGATCCATATGTTTTTCAGTGTACACAACAGCAGGACATGGTTGGGCTTTACTTGCTCCTCCAGAATGTAAGTAATACTCTTCATCTTAATGATGATGCCAAAATAAACAGCAGTGCAATTTTTAATTTGTGCATAATGTATCAAAACTTACAAAACACCAATCACAAGTAAATGTCTGAATAGCAAATCTCTAATTGAAGGATTTACCATTTCGCCAAATTAAAAGAGAGTCAGTGAGCCTAGATAGAGTTAAGTGAGTTGTCCATCCACCATCATTTATCAGCCTCCTTACCAGCTCGGGCTAAAGTAGCACCTCCAGTCCACACTTGTTAACACAACACTGCTGTATTCACTTGATTTATTAGTATTCACTGAGAAAAGCAGTTTTGCAAAGATTTGGCTGTGTGAGGGGCGAGCAAGTCTACTCCAACACGAGGTGAGTGGGCGGGCTGACGTTTCATCATATGGGCGCACAGGATGAACGGTGTCACAGGACAGTTTTCTCTGGAGCCGACCATGAATGGGGCACGCTGAAGCTGAGGCATTTTATCTAGTGAGAGAGATAGCGAGTGTGAGTGAAACTGCAGAGAGAGGGGGCAGGGGGGTGAGGGAAAACAGAGACAGAGACGGAGAGAGAGGTTAATTACGCTGCTTGCTTCGGAAACAAGGCTTAGTTTGAATGCACCGGCAAGCCGAATGTTTACATTTTACTAACAAAAGAGCTTTGAATCAGCAAGAGAGTTTAGCCTAATAATGTATCCAGATCAACACTGATCTCATTTCAGCCGAGTCTGTGAAACCATCCTCATGACAGACATCAGGAAAAGTGCAGTTATCTGTGCTGAGGCATATTTTTCTTGCATTACTGTGCAATAGCCGAGTGTAAAAAGACATTTACATCCCATCATGCAAATGTTGCCACTTATTAATTTGACTGAGATGAAACATTAAGTATGCAGGAAAGAGCTCACATTCAGTGCATGCACAATAGAGGTCTCTTGCATAAGGGCCATGTATTTAGGAAATGCTATAGTGTATGAGGTTGCTTTAAACTGATGTATCAGCAGTGATACTGTATACCATCAAAGGAATATTGTCACTATGGTAACTTTGGGAACTTTGCCTTGCTCATTACTTTTACCACCCAGATTTTTCATTTTTACCGGCTGTGCTTACACTCCTGGCAGATATACAGTTTAAAGCCCTTGACTCCGCAGGAAGGAAAGCAGATGTCAAAATACCATCCGGCTCCATTAAGATTTTAATGTAGCCAGTAGTGTGTGCATGTAAATGTGTGTGTTTGTGTATGAGAGAGCGTGTGCGTGTGTGCCCGCGCACACACTCGGATGTGAGTACATGTGCATGCTTAATCCTATTAACTTCCACATTTACAATTGCTTGTAGACGGTACAGCGTAATGCCACACACACACACACACACACACTCAGATTTCTGTTATAGTGAGATTTAATTTGTTGCCTCATCCCCCAGTTTACTGTGGCATTAAAAATGGCGGGGTGTAATTCCAGTTCATTCCAATGGTTACGTTTTTTAAATACAATTCTAACATCAGAATGAACTTTTGGATAATCTTTATTTATCTTTCAAATTCTTGCTTCATTATTCTGGGAAACACACTGGTGTTATTGTGGAGAAGTTGTCAGTTCTCATCAAGTCCTAATCCTTTTGCCTTTTCCTATGACACCTTTGCAGGATTGGAGGATTGGGAGGGAAATTGATTGCCACACACTGTTATGCTTTAAAAAGGCACCAGACTCAAGAAGGCACGGTGATGACTTTGCAAAAAAGTTTGGTTCATTTGAAGAATTTTGTGGCAGTGTGTGTGCGTTTGCATCTGTCTGCCCATGAGTTGTACTCGCTCTCACACAATAAAGCAGCACACAGAACAAAACTTACTTTTTACACAAACCTTGTCTCACTGGATTTTGTGCAGCAGTCACAGAATGTAATCTGCAGATTTGTGTCCATGGACATGAATTGTCTATTTTTTCATGCATATGGACACAAATTTAATTTGTGATTGTCCCAAAGTGGATAAAACTACTTCCAGAAGGGGCTAAATTTGCAGTAATTTAGCCAACAAAACGTCTATCCAGGTGGGGAAAGACTAGGTTTAGGACTCAAGCCTAGTTTGCCTGGTTTGAGTGGAAGTCATGTTGACTTGAACCCCCCCAACCCTCCTCCTAGCACAGACTCTGTTGCTCTTTATTACCTCACGATGTGTGGTACAGGCACAACATATACAGTACAGGCCAAAAGTTTGGACACACCTTCTCATTCAATGCCTTTTCTTTATTTTCATGACTATTTACATTGTAGATTCTCACTGAAGGAATCAAAACTATGAATAAACACATGTGGAGTTATGTACTTAACAAAAAAAGGTGAAATAACTGAAAACATGTTTTATATTCTGTTTTCTTCAAAATAGCCACCCTTTGCTCTGATTACTGCTTTGCACACTCTTGGCATTCTCTCGATGAGCTTCAAGAGGTAGTCACCTGAAATGGTTTTCACTTCACAGGTGTGCCTTATCAGGGTTAATTAGTGGAATTTCTTGCTTTATCAATGGGGTTGGGACCATCAGTTGTGTTGTGCAGAAGTCAGGTTACTACACAGCCGACAGCCCTATTGGACAACTGTTAAAATTCATATTATGGCAAGAACCAATCAGCTAACTAAAGAAAAACAAGTGGCCATCATTACTTTAAGAAATGAAGGTCAGTCAGTCTGGAAAATTGCAAAAACTTTAAATGTGTCCCCAAGTGGAGTCGCAAAAACCATCAAGCGCTACAACGAAACTGGCACACATGAGGACCGACCCAGGAAAGGAAGACCAAGAGTCACCTCTGCTTCTGAGGACAAGTTCATCCGAGTCACCAGCCTCAGAAATGGCAAGTTAACAGCAGCTCAGATCAGAGACCAGATAAATGCCACACAGAGTTCTAGCAGCAGACCCATCTCTAGAACAACTGTTAAGAGGAGACTGCGCCAATCAGGCCTTCATGGTCAAATAGCTGCTAGGAAACCACTGCTAAGGAGAGGCAACAAGCAGAAGAGATTTGTTTGGGCCAAGAAACACAAGGAATGGACATTAGACCAGTGGAAATCTGTGCTTTGGTCTGATGAGTCCAAATTTGAGATCTTTGGTTCCAACCGCCGTGTCTTTGTGAGACACAGAAAAGGTGAACGGATGGATTCCACATGCCTGGTTCCCACTGTGAAGCATGGAGGAGGAGGTGTGATGGTGTGGGGGTGTTTTGCTGGTGACACTGTTGGGGATTTATTCAAAATTGAAGGCACACTGAACCAGCATGGCTACCACAGCATCCTGCAGCGACATGCCATCCCATCCGGTTTGCGTTTAGGTGGACCATCATTTATTTTTCAACAGGACAATGACCCCAAACACACCTCCAGGCTGTGTAAGGGCTATTTGACCAAGAAGGCGAGTGATGGAATGCTGCGGCAGATGACCTGGCCTCCACAGTCACCGGACCTGAACCCAATCCAGATGGTTTGGGGTGAGCTGGACCGCAGAGTGAAGGCAAAGGGGCCAACAAGTGCTAAACACCTCTGGGAACTCCTTCAAGACTGTTGGAAAACCATTTCAGGTGACTACCTCTTGAAGCTCATCGAGAGAATGCCAAGAGTGTGCAAAGCAGTAATCAGAGCAAAGGGTGGCTATTTTGAAGAAACTAGAATATAAAACATGTTTTCAGTTATTTCACCTTTTTTTGTTAAGTACATAACTCCACATGTGTTCATTCATAGTTTTGATTCCTTCAGTTAGAATCTACAATGTAAATAGTCATGAAAATAAAGAAAATGCATTGAATGAGAAGGTGTGTCCAAACTTTTGGCCTGTACTGTACTTCCAATTGAAATACATATTTATTTATTTTATATTTATTTCATAAAAATATCCAAAGAGGATGCAGCGTGCCATTGCACGGAACCATCACTGTAGAGGCCTTGAACTCTGGTAAAAGCACTGGCCAGGTTATCTGTCTTGATTGGAGTCATGGACTTAGAGCCTATTTTAGCTTTGCTCGATAAATATGTGTAAGTGCACTCATGGGACCTGCACATTTGACATTTTTGGTCTTACCTGGCTGCGTGCCGAGTCATACTCCTCAGTGCACAGCAGCACGGCTTTACTCCTCCCAGGATGCTGTTTGTTGAAGCAGCTTGTTTTCCCTCATTTGTGCAAATTTATCCTATGAACAGGCACTTTCAAAAATGTATGATTAATACAATGCATTATGAATCTCAGCAAAGATTCATGACTATGTCCGATATATTGTTTTCATTTATGTTGTTATTTATAGCCTATGAAGGCTCATGGACAAAATTTAAGAGATTACAGCTGACTGACAAGGTTTTGGTTTCCCCAAAACCTTTGACTGACTACAGTGACAATGTTTGTCATGCCCTTCATTGTGGCATTAATGAATTATTGTCTCCTTTGTTGGAGTGTTGAAAAGTTGAAGTTCAAGACATTTTATTTTTGCATTGAATGCATGGTAGGGAAAGTGCAGCTTTAAGTATGGCCAAGATTAATGTGAATTCATTCGGGGTTGAGACCACAGTGAAGAAGAGCCGACTGTCTTGTTCCAGCCTGGAAAATATAAGAGAGCCCTTGAGATAAGAGTTGCATATCTGTGCTACTTGAAGCATACCGGCAGCCAGTGAAGTATTTTGTCAGACTTGGCACTGTTGTCTCGTTTCCAGCATGACTGAGAAAGAAATCTACAGTCCAGTGAAAAGGTCAGAGAAAAGACTTGAACACAATTGGATGCAGTCAGGCATTGAAACACGGCTCCACTCAAGAAATTCAAAATGACTCTCATAAATTGACTGTACAGCTATTCCAAGGCAGTCTTTAACCTTAGGCCCTTCATCTCACCAGAGGATTTTTTTTTTCCTATTCAGACACCAAAGAAGTTACTATTTCATTATAAAACGGCTGCTAACGTGGCAGCATTGAAATCTGTTGAGGTAATCTCACCAAAAAACTTTGTTGGAATTTTAAATTAAAATGGAATCCAGCCGTCTCGTGTCATATCGCTGTCATCTGAGCTCATGAGGAGATATTTTCATCCTTAAGCAAAACGTCTCAAGAGCACAACCTCCCCGCTCCCAACATTTCTCTACCAGCTCCCGTCCCTCGCCTCACCCCACCCCTAAGAATGGTATCACGTCAATTAAAGCCTATCCTCCAGCTATCATAGACCACAGGGTAGTTAGACAGGCTGCCACAGAAAAGGTCAGCCACAACCACAGTGGAGCTGAGAGAGAGAGAGAGAAAAGGAAAGAGATAAAGACAAAGAGAGAGGGAAGGAAAGAGCGTGCTCTTGTTGAAAACGACAGGCAGCACTGACACAGAAATAACAGCAGGTCAGAGTCAGGATACTGCTTTTTCAACAGAGTCTCACAAAATATCACGAAATGATTGCAAACTCTTGAATGTAGATTATGTTTCGGACACAAATAGTGTACAGATTTTCCTCCGTCAAGGATTATGTGACAATACCACAAATTATTAAAATAACTTTGATTAGGGTTGGAGTTTAAAGGTAACTAAACCCCAAATCTGTGTGAAGTGTGGCCTCTAATGGTGTAAAGTAGGGTGCCAGCTCTTTGGTGGCAGCTGATGTCACCACCTGTTGTCCTCTATGGGTGGTGACATCACCTGCCACCAAACACCAGACACCTTTGTCACTATTAGAGGTAAAGCTGCACACAGATTTGGGTTTTGGGGTGTCATTACTCTTCGGTAAGGTTTAAAATTTGCTGGTTATGGGTAAATAAGAGCAGTTTTACCTTACAGTTAATTCCCTCTCAGTAGAAACCCCATTTGCATGAATTGGGAATTGGTTGTAGGCAAGCTGAAGGCAAATGCATATGACCATCTGCTGAGCTGGGGAAACATATTCCTCTCTCTTTTTGTGCACACAGTCTGTTATTTGCATTGTCAGACTGCACTTATTTCACAAAGCTTCATGAGGCCATGCTGTTTTCTTGTTGTTGTTGTTGTTGTTGTTGTTGTTGTTTTTAATCCTCATCCACCATCCTGATACCAAAATCCTTGCTGAGGTGTTGCTTCTCATCTGCCTGACTGACAGTTGTGAATTTATATTGAAAATTATAATTAGCAATGTGGAGGTAAGATGCAGCGGCCGAAAAGAAAATGCATCACATAAAAGAAAAAAAAAAAACTGCTCCTGCTCTGTCAACAACACTTTAATAGCTAATTATGCTAATCATTTTTTGAGATCATTGTATGTCTGCTGTGCAGGTGGTTGCCTCTGCCGTGGCGAGCAGCTCTTAACTTCAATAGCGGTGAGGGGAAAATCATATATTTGGAAACTATTAGAAACGGCACGGCGGCAGCCTCTTCCAACGATGCTCATTGTCACAGTTTGTTCTTGTGTGCAATCACTTGCCACACAAACAAGCCGGTGCAGGCAGGCAGGCAGAACGGGAGACGGAAACTCTCCAGCCTGCCAGAGGGTCTGAGCTGGTAACAAACAAAGCCGTATGGTGTGATTACATGCGCCTTGCAGCCCCTTGTGTAATCAGCACCGCCGCTCCCATGCAATCTCGAGTGAAGAGCCCCACCCCTGGCCGAGACGTCCGGTAAAGAAGTTGTCCTTTCATGATGAACCCTTCAGCGTGGTGATTTGTGCCGGCGCTGTGACATTAAAGACGAGGAAGGCGAGCACATCAGCCGCTTCACCCTTCATCAAAAATAACATCTCGAGTGACCTAGCATAAGTAGACCATCCTAAATTTCATCTCCTTAGATTGATTGGCTGGTGATGTGATCCTCTGAATCTCTCATTATCCATCCTGTTTTGCTGATGTGAATTAGAGCAGGAGTGATGATTGCAGTATGGTGATGAAGTAATGGAATGGAGGTCTGGATGAGAAGGGGAAAAAAGGATAAGTGCTGCTTAGCGCATAAGTCGTAAAAAATAGGGTCTTGACTCGGCCACACACCTGAAAGCTGTTGTGAAATCTGAGATCAGCTGATCGATGGCTGGGCAGGAGGCCAGCCTCCGCTCCAAACTTGTGGATGTCATGTGGAAGGAAATGCCCAGGAATCCCTGCTCTCGGTCCTCAGTGAACTTCTGCCGCCATGTTGAAAATTCCCCTTCCACCGTGATAATTAACGTAGACACTATTACATTTACTCATCTTACTGTAATTGAGAAGTTTTTGTGTACTTTTTTGAGTATTTTTTTAAGTCAGTAATACTTTTGCTTAAGTACATTTGTGCTTAAGTCTTACACTACACTACTCTTTTCATCATTGGTGACACCTATGTAACTGGGGGAGCCCATATGTTTTTGATTTTTTTTCTCAGAGCAAATGACAGTGCTTTTCCTGTCATTCTCCGACTCTATTCTAGTGGCTGAAAAGAAAGGACAAGTTGATGTTATCATTGCTTTATGAAAAGGTTAGAAAATGGCTCTGCCAGACGACATGCCAGTGTAATGCTTTTGTCAAGAACCCAGTGAGTTTTTATTCTACAGGCACACCCTATCATAATTTGGCAAGGAACAGCATCTATTGAATTGGGACTTTACATGTGTTCGCCAGAGGCTGAGATTTTAATAGATTAGCCTAATTACATGTGATGCTAATGGGCTGCCTTGCACTAATTCAGCGTTTGATGATGAATAAAGCTAGCACTATCTTGGCTGGCTGGCGCAACTGGTTGCTTCCTATTTTTAAGTGGAGTAAGGCTGTCAAACAGAAAAGGTCTCAGGAGGAAAAAACAAAACAAAACAAAAAACAAAAAACAAAAAAAACAAAAGCCGTGCACAAGCCAGCGTCTAAATCTGTTCATAAAACTTTCAGGACAACAGCTGCTGAGCCAGTGCACAGAGACGTGCTAAATAGTGGCAATAAAGCTTCAGTCGGTATCTCACCTTGCACAGCTGCTCTGCATGAAAAGCCGTGGTCTCCCATAATCTGTTTTTGTGATGTTAGGCTTAGTGCAAGGAGCCATATCAGGACATCAGTCGTCCTGTGATAAAGGGCTTGGGGGGGAAAACACCCAACCCGGTCTGAGTCGGGGTCCGGCCAATGTAGAAGCTGGTAGCACTGGAACTGCTTATTGACGCCACCTTTTCTTTCAGGCATGGCATTAGGCCACGCAGGCCCAAGATTTAATTTACTGCCACAGATTTCAAAATGGATTAAAGCTGAATTTAGGCCGGGATGCTAAAAACATTTAATCTGCAAAGTGTAACAGTGAACTACATTTACTAATTCTAAAGCATCTTGAAGGACAGTGATGCATGGCTCCGGGAGTATGTGTGACAGCAGTGTCTGTTTGTCGGCGATACCTTGCTGTGTGGTTGAGTTTGACGGTATCCTGCCTCCATTTAGATCAATGGCACTGGAGAGAGCATTTATCTTCTGACAAATTTCTTGGAGTTGTGGTGGAAAGGCTGCCCGTCTTTCTCTTTCTGTCACTATCTCTCTCTTTCACGCACATGCACATAGATGTACCCGCACTCACTTCCACACCCTGCCACCGTCAGACACACACACACATTCAAACATCCACACACAGACAAGCTGAAAGGGAAGTGATTCAGTCGAACAATACAGAACCTCTATCACAGCCGACAGTTCTCATTTAAAGCATCCTGGGTTATACATTGCTTTGATAGATTTGTACCGTTATCACAATCTGATCGTCACAATAGAGGTGTGATGGCTTATTGTGCTTTTTTTTTTTTTATTATTGAAATGAATTTGCATGCCTAGTAGGTCCAGTGTCAATCCAAGAAAATCCATTGATTTTTTTTTTTTTTTTTTTTTTTTTTTTTAGTTCATTGTATTACAGCAACTAGCTACAAGTGACAAGCACTGAACAGCATTCTTCTCCCACCATATTCATTGTGAAATCCCTGCAATTTCCCACAGAAAAAGAAAGCAAGCGAAGACATCCACTTTATTCAGTTGAACAACTGGCATTGACTGGACTGACTGAACTTCTAAATGCTTTTAAAACATCAGCAAGCATAAGTGTATCGCTAAGTGCATGATGGATTCTTAATGGTCCCACTAGATGGGCCTTTACATGTATAACTTTTAAAGGCCTGGCGACTGCTTGAAACTTTGTAGTTATAACTCATCAAAGTTCTTTGACTCAAGCCTTAATTTGATGGACTGCGGTTTCTATCTGCAATATTTTACCCTATAACATAAAGGATCTCCTATAAACCCTCTATGAAACTCATTAAGTATGAGCCAAGAGCATACTGCGTCATCAAATCAGCAGTATTGAAGATAAATTATGCATTAAGTCGTGATATGTAAAATATAAGGCCCTGCTTGCATCACTGCCAGTCAACATCATTTCCTCTGCCGCTCAAGCATAAAATACCATAAAAGACAAGCTTCATCTGACAGAGGCATTCGAAATCCTATTCATTAAAATCAAAAAAAGATTTTTGAGGTAATTATTTATATTTATCAAATGACAGTTTGTGTATTGGAAAGGATAATCTGCTGGTGTGTAAAGTGTGTGTGTGAGAGAGTATGAGACAGAAAGGCAGGGCAGACTGAGAGAAAGCCGAGGGCAGAGACAGAAGAGAAGCCAAGGCTGCCTGTTGTAGTTTTACTCTGCTTTGCATTCTGTGCTTTACCTAGCAGCCTTTTTTTAATGTTTGCTTAATAATCACTTAGATCTGTCCGTGCACTGAAAATCCAAAAAGCTTTTTGCCGATAACAGTATCAGCCCAAATAGGCGCTGGTCCAGATTCGTGCCTTAGACAAAATGTTTCCATCTTGTTGACTTTAGAAAGGACATTTATCACAATACAGAGAAGTGCAACAGCTCAAAGTTTGTGATTTTGTGGCTGCCAAAAATCTTTTACTAAGGCTTGTAATGCCGAGGAATTACAGCAGTTGTGCAAAAGACTTACAAAAATCCCAAATTCCACAAAATCAACACAATCTTCTTGTGTTTTTAACAGCCCAATAAAAGCATAACACGATGGAGAAAATCCCCCATGCATAACCAGTGAGCGATCACTTCACCACAGCTACCATATATACACATATATAGTGCGGGTGTATTTATGTAAATAGATACATCCAAAGAGCATTAATTTTCCGTCTCAGCATGGGTGAACAACATCAAACAAGAACCCATTTCTTGCAGCCTATCTTGTTTGCACAGCAGGACCTTTATCCATTCCAGTGAAGGGCCACTGAACATGAGGAGGCTGGGTGACAGCCGGCCCTGTGCAGAGCTAGCAGGGAGGGACGGGGGCAGGGGCTAAGGGGGGGTGGATCCTTCAGAGAGGCAGTGTGACACTGTACTAAGTTGGGTGCCGGGGGGGTGGGGCAGTGTCACATCTTTTCAGGAGACCTACAAATTGCTAGCAGTGCCCTTGTTACAATAGCGTCATTCCTTTAAGCTCCAGACTCCAGAGACTTTCAACCTCAACTCTGTTTTCCCATCTTCTCCCACCATATTGATTGAGTCTGACCAAAATCTTAAAAAGAGGTTATCCCTAGAGCTACTGTCTTGTTTACTCCGGTGTATGACTCTACAGTACAGTCCTATTAGGCCACTGGACAACAAAAATGAATCCCAGAAGCACCAAAAAGTCATTGTTTGTTTTGCAACAAGATATGTTGGTAAAAAGATGCAAATGAAAATTATCTACAGCCACACTTTTATTGTGCAGTTTTGATGCTACCTTGGCCATTGTTTTGGCACTTCCTCGTTGATTCTTTGCACAGTTTAGGTTCTTCTGGAATTAATATTTAAAGCATGCATTAGTTCAATAGGACTGTATAAGACAGCATTAGTAGCTCTATAAAGCTGTTGACAGGATTTGGTTCAGAATTGATTGGAATGATAGAAAAATTGGGTCCAGGAGGAAAATGGTCATTCTTTAAGCAGGATGGGATGTTGGTTATTTTGCTGATGCAAGCACAAAATGCTACATGTGCCCACCACACACACACACACACACACACACACACACACACACACACACGCACACACACACACACACCATCCTGCTTCTCTTTTCCAGTAGCTGCTGTTTTCACATGCTTTAATTGGCCAAAGTCACTCAAGGTAACAAGGGCCTCGTGGGCCTGTGTCTGGGCAACATGATTACCTGTTTGTTGGTGTGTGTGTGTGTGTGTGTGTGTATGTGTATGTGTGTGTGTGTGTGTGTGTGTGTGTGTGTGTGCGCGCGCGCGCGTGCGGACGCACTGGCTGAGTACAGGTACAATCACAGAGGCACTGAAGTCAACAACTATGATATCACAAGGGGGCTAGGTAGTCACTTGCTATGGGGAAATTATTTAAATAAGCTGAAGCATAGCAGTGATTAAATTCAGATTTCACCAAGAAGCACTTTCTTGGGTAAAATTATAACCAGGATACAAGCAAAAGCTTGCAAACTGTCGAATCTAATTTGTAATTGGTGGAAAGAAATGTCCATCAAGTTGAATTAAGTTATCCTTGAATGGCCCACGCTGAAAAAAAAACATGGTTTTGACTTATTAAATGCCCCCACCTTATCTCTCTGTCTTTTTCTCTCCATCCATAAATAGGACTGGATCTATTTCAGGTACAGCAGATACTTGAGTCTGAACAGATAGATGAGTGAGCCTGGATTGAATTGCAAGTATACAAATGATAAAAGACAAGCTTTCTGGTTAAAGTCAACTCATTAAAAGGTTCCCTGGTGAATAGTACAGTCTTTGAAGCTGCGCAGTGTACTCCCGGCTTTTTTTACTGCCCACATCTCAGCAATCATTCCCAGTGACATGGTCTACTCAAGAACATATTTGTCATGACATTTATGGGCTGCTGCACTTGCATCCCTCTCTTAATATACAGTAGGTGGACAATTAGATCAAAACATTGACAGACTGGCATAATAACAAAGCCCGGTTCGGTTATATTTTCCAGTCATCAGAAGCCACAAATGAAAAAGAGAGCGGAGCAGACAGGCCTATAAACTTTATATACAGCAACTCCTTATGCGCCATGTACAAAGCACAATGATAAGCTTATCTACGCAGCAAAAGACGGTGCAGCTGCCCAGATCTAGGACAGCAGGAGGCTTGAAGAGAGAGACAGGGTCTGCAGCGAGAATGTAATGCCATTTCCCAAGCAGGCGCTAGTAATCAGGTTACTGTACCCTCCTGCTCAATGCACAGAGGGGATCCTCCTCCCTTCTCCACCATCCCTCATCATTAGCAGCTGCAGCCTACAGTAAGCTGCAAGTAGAGGCGCAGCTGTAGTGTGAGTAATGACGGGGCTGGCTCTGTAAAAGGAGCCCAGTGTCCTCTTTTCCCATAGTTTTTCTTAATGGGCAGGTAATGGTGAAAGGCAAACCTGTACACCGAGGCATGAAGAGGGTTGTTTCTGCCAGGATAAGAGGAGTGATCAAAGGCATGAGTGCTAGAAGGAGAGTTCAGCTGGAGGTTGAGCTTCACTGTCCGTGACTGCACCCGATCGCCTGCCGCTACGCCCCTTCATCCTTCAATCACGCCATCATAGCTACCACCCCATCTCTCATAGTCAGATTCAGACGTACAGTCGAGAGCAAGTGGTTAAGGTGAGCAAGCTAGCCTGCGGGAGCAAACAGGGAAAAGACAGAGAGAGGGGCGTTCAGGTGGATCAGCTGGCTAAGCCACAAATCACACTGTTGTGATGTCTTTTTAGTTCAAATCCTCCCTGAGAGCTTTGTCATGTGACATTTCCTGCTGCACATCACTCCTCTTCCCGTCAGTCTCTGTTGTCAGCTGTCAAATAAAATATCAACTGGGTAATGGCATTTTCACATATGTTGTCTTGAAAAAGTCTGTAACAGAGTTCAGTTAAATTGATACACTATCGATCATGGTTTATACTATACTGGTTTCATGGATTACTTCACTGCCGTTAAGTAATCCTTTAGATATTTACATTCTGAATGGTAGGTGGCAGCAATACGTGGATGCAGCATCTAGACAGACAAAAATAGCTTATGGGTAAAAATGAAGTTTGAAATTTTGACAAGGATATCTTATGTTCTTTTTAAATTTTAACCTATCGAAGTAGGAAACTTGGCTCTGTTAATAATTCTGCTTCGATGGACAAAAGCTCAAATGTGCTCATACATGCTTTGTGGCAAAGAAATGTTAAAGTCTTTGGCCCAAATACTCTAGTGGTATTTCACTGCAACTTCCATGTGACCACACAACGTGATGCAGCAACATACTAGCTGCTATCATGCTTAGAACCAAGTATCCCACTTTAATCCTCAAAACACCCTGCATCAATACCTAAAATTCCTCTCTTTGGCTCAAACTTGACAAAAAATGTCTAAAAGAAATATGGCCATGATGATCCCTCTGAGGTAACATATCTAGAAATCTATTAGATGGATTGTCATGAAATTTGGTGAGCACATTCATGCTATCCAGATGATGAACCCTGTCCATTTCGGTGAATGCATTGCCCTTCTCTCTAGTGCCACCCTCAGGCACAATTTTGACTTGAATAACAATATCTCAAAATCTATGGGGTGAATTAACATTTAATTTGATGAGTACATTCAAACCAGCCAGTTGTGGTGACTTCATGACTTTTCTTTTAGCGCTACCCTTGGACCAAAATGTCAGCTTTGTACACAAGATATCAGGAAATGTTATCAGTGGGTTGGCATACTCAATGAGTTCATTCATTCATCCCAAAGAAAGGCTCCTCTTGATGGTGGTGGTGACCCTGTGACCTTCCCTGTTGCAGCATCCTCAGGCCAAATATTTTAAAACACAACAAGTCTTTAATGTAAAGGTTCAATTGCTATGCACTTTGCTGAAGGTGCTCATGCTCCCAAGAGAATGAACCCTATTAATACAGGATCTTTACCCTAGAACTAAAGTCAGACTACAATTTCAACTTTGACACCTCAGAATCTATTGGGCGAATTACCATGAAATTTGAGTGCATTCATGCTACCCAGAAGGGGAACCCTGTCAATTTTGGTGATGTTATGACCTTTCCAGCAGCTTGGCATACACCAAGCCAGCAGGAAAACAGTTTTATTTGTTTGTTTGTTTGTTTTTTCTTGTTTTCTTGTCTTTTCTTTAGTCATGTTAGACATTAAACATATATTTTGACATATAAAACTAGTATAACCCGAATAACCAATGGGTAAAAACATGAAATGAAAATGAGAGGAAATTCATAAAACAGAAACAAACTATAATTTCTCCGTATAAAATTAGTTAAAACACAGGTGATTTTTTTTTTTATTATTAAACATTTTATTAAATTAAACAACATATTTCAGATATGAAAGAAAAAAAACATAATGTAATGTAAGTGTCATACAGCCTGGAAAGTCAGCTGAAATTCACGACTTGTCTTGTAGTTCAGCAACCTTTAACAGCAAGGTCAAGTCTGCACTGCTCTCTTGTTACTCTTCCACCTCATATTGCCAGGTTAATTGTGCAAAGCCTGAGATGTGCTGCAGCACTTGCTGGGAGACTAAAAAGAGAGCGCACACTTACAAGACTATGCTGTCAGCTCGTTTTATTGGCCTCTGGCTGGGGTCTTGGCTGTCGGTGGAGGAATTACAACCCCAAGCTCAGCGCTGACTGAGTCCCCCAGGGCTTATGGGACACTGATGAGGGAAATGAACAAGTTTGGACCAGGTAATGGGAAGAAGGGCCTAGCAGCTCAGTTTCAGGTAGAGTACTCGTTTAAAGTGAAAGGATGGCTTTGAAAGATCACCTGATGATATAGGGGGGTGGAGGGGCGGTATAATATCAACATGAAGTCATTTCCTCTGAAAAGGTTTCTTCAGTCCTTCAGGCTGCCCGGTATTAAATCAGACACATGAGGTTCTTTCCTGTGGTTTTTGACTAATAATAGTGGTAATCCAAAGTCTACATTCAAAATAGACAGAGAAAGACATCATTGGAAATGGTAGTAACCTGGGAGACAGGTAGGCTAATGTCAACCTGACTTTCTTGTTCAGATATTTTTCATTAGTGTCCTCAACATCAAATAAAATAGATGGATTTCTGTCTTTTTTGCCCAATAGTGGTGGTAAAACTCGGTCTATACCCCATATATTTAATTACAGTTTAAATTGAGAGAGGGGGTTTGGCTTTTGCCCTGCAGACCAGCAGGGAGAAAGACTGAAAAACCACCGTTAAAATATTCAAGGTGCCTTTGTAGCCTTTTCACCACTGAATGGTCCACTGGAGCTGTGTGAAAACTGTATCTGCCCCCTTGCATGTATGTAATGTCATGAATATTTAAGCAGCGCTATGCCGTGCCATACAACTTTTTCCTGGATGACCATACTGTAGAAAATAGAAGGCCACATCATAGATCTAAAAACACACTCGCATAAACTATTATTTATCACCGAGTGCTGACATTATTTTCAAATGACCTGGCGGCATACTGGCCACTGAACATAACACTAAGTGATGCAGTATCTCAATTTAATTTGTGACACCGCATCACAGTGATTCAGCTCTCTCCTTAATCAGGCTGTCGTACAGTAGCGAAAGACAAGCGCTCATAAACATATTAGCCATCTGTGAGGACTAGCTCAGAGGAAGTGGTAAACTTGCGAAACGCAGGCAACACAGCAATTCATCATGTGTATATTCCCCTCGGTGGACTCTGCCGGCTTGCCCCTCCGCAGGGAAAATAAGACTAATGATATGCAGTGTCGGCATGTTTTATTTTAAACAACACAGCTGCTCAATGCATTTCAGAGGTTAATATAACGGTGTATGCTCTCCATTGAAAACATACAATTTCTTTACCATTGCTGTTATACATGGCAAGTTCGTTGTTTGTCATAGGGCATGTTTTGCCACTTTGATGTGATTTATCTGGGATTTTTTTGTTGTTTTCCACAATGATTTTAACTATCTATGAAATAAATCGTTTGCATTACCCAGTTTGTACCACTAAGTGTTGTTTGAACTCATTGCCCATGACTGAAAATTAGTGACAATGCCTTATTAGAGTGTATAGCTGTATTCCCCTTTCTGCCCACAATCAGTACATGGTTGATAAGTGTTAGGAAAATTGGTCTTGTATGTTGTTGTTTTTTTTTTTTTTTTTGTAGTTGTTATTGTTGACAATGTGGTTTGTGTTAGACTGGCATTTTCTTTTACCGCTGGGTGTAGCAGGTTCCTCAACTTCAGGCTTTATAATCACCCTCTTATCAAAAACCACAGGCACTCAGTTATATTGTCTCATGAAGCACCGATGAGAACAATAGTTGCATTCATATGTTAATATTTGATAGCTCGATGAATAAGATGTAAACTGCATGAAAAGCAAAAAAAGACCCCTCCTAGTTTTCCCTTGTTATTCTTACTGTCAGTGGCATGCTGCGTTAAGGAATACGCCAATGTTTTGGACAAAACTCCTTTTTTCCGACTCACCCAGACTGAAACAAGCTGTTTCGATACCATTTTCACCTCTGTACGTCCAGTTGTTCAGTTCCAGTGGGTAGCAGTTTGTGTTAGCTTAGCATAAAGACTTGAAGTCTATGGGAGTCGTTAGCTTAGCTCTGTCAAAGTGAAAAAATAAACCTTACAGCAGCTTCGAAGCTGTCTTATTTATGCAGTGTATCATGCGTATTTGAAGTACATGTCTTGGATTTTTTGTTTAATAACAAGAGTCGTTTTAGGAGAGGTTAGATGGTTGGAACTATAATCGCTGAACATCAGTTTACGAGGTTGATTTGCTCATGTGCTGACTGCATGGTCACGGCCGTTCACATGACAGCCGCCTCCTCGTCCTTGTGGCTGACATGACCATGAAGAGCCATCATCGTGTACCTCATAAGAGGATGATCAATGTTGAGAGCTGGGATGGAATTCACTTTAAGGTTCGCAGTTCATTCCCACTCCTCTGCTGTTCGCTATGAAGAGTGATTTAAAGGGCCCTGGGAAAGAATCGATCTTTTTTCCCGCTGAGGAGGGTGGAAGTCAAAACAAAGCCTATTATTTGGTGCCACGGTGCCTGATAGTGAAGCCCTCCCCTGAGAATACATAGAGGGAGAGAAGCAGCAAAGAGAGGCATGGTGAGAGAATAGCAGCCATACTGTGGCAAAGTCAGCTGAGAGTGTGAAAGACTATGTTGACAGCATTTTAGCTTATCCTGTTGATGTTTTCATATCCCTTCAGCGCACTCACTTTGATGTTAACAGTGTGTGACACTTATGTAAATGTTGCAATTAGTAAAAATTTGCACGCACACAGAATTGCCATCGCATAAGGTTTCTAGAAACACATATGTCTGCAAGACTAATGGCATTATTACTAAATATTACTATAGGGAAGGATAATAATTCATACAAGCCTCCTAGTGTTGGCTCATGAAAAGAGGCATCATACTGTAAGTGACAGAGCAGACATGCTTGGTTGACAGTTTAATTAGTTCTCAATCCCATTATCTTTTGTACCCATAGCCCTACACATACTGTACCTCCAGCTAGACTGTTACATCTGTGTACGTTCGCTCTATATCAGTAGCCCGAGCTACATAATTTAAAAATGGAATGTTAATATATGCAGTTATAATGAGAAATGGGAAAGCATTATCCATTGCTCAGAGTGCTCAATCAGCCACAGTAGAAACCTCAGCAAAATCTTTGTTTTTCTCGCCAAATCCGATTCCAGTTAATGAAGTGTTCATCTGCCAGAAAATATCTCCTATAAGTAACCCAAGGAGAGGGATGAGGAGGGTACCAGGGCTTTCTGAAATGAACACCAGAGGCTACGTTGTACTTTAATGTTGACACTTGGCGAGAGGTTTTCTCTGGGCAATTCGTGAGTGTTTTCAGCCAAGAGATACGATGTCCAGTGGCATCAATATTGATGAGTAAAGCATAGATCCTTTGGTGTACAATGCCGGGTCGCCCCTTGGTTGGGACTGGGGTTGTGTGTATGGTGTATGTTGAAACTGACATACTTTTTTACATGTTCTGTGTCCCGCTGTTAATCTTTCATGAACGGCAGCCTGTGTTTCATGTTCATGTTTCAACAAGAGGCCGTCCACAGGGGATTACATGCGCATCGCTCCCATGCATGCAAGTCTAAGGTTTTGTACTATCATCATCTTGTTTTTCAAGGCAGTGCAGCTCTTTTTTCAATTTATACCACTGGGGTGCATAATCTGAAAAACCGCTCCTCTTGCAATGCCCTCCTGACCTTTGACCTTTAGCCCGATGTCCTATTAGACCCACAGGTGAATCTCGCTTTGCAGCTTCAACCCTGAGGCTTTGGAGCAGACAAAAATGGGTATTTTCTTTCAATTCTCTTAAGGCACATTTTAGGGCTTTTATATTTTTACATTGTGTTTTTTCCTGCCTTTTTTGATTTTATATTTTTAAAGGACACAGGCTTTTATATGACTTGAGTTTAGCTATTTATTTTCTTCTGTAAACTTTATTACTCTTTTATTATTAGTAGTAGTAGTATGGTTTTTTTTGCTTTGTTATATTCAGATCATTGATGAGATCACAGTTTTCGCTGTTAAACTGGGTGAGCTTTCTATTAATTGTGAATATTAATAGTATATTTGAGTGACTCACTTGAAGATTTTGGACAAGGAAGGACATGATTCTAGTTTCCCTTTTTATTACTGCACATCTTCCCATGGTGTTTTGGTTTAACAAAACCACAGGGACTATACTGCTCAACAGACATGCTATCAACCCTCTGCTGAAAGGTTAAAGATGACGCTGGCCCAATAGTACGTCAAGCATCAAGTAGCAATTAAGACCAAAGTAACCTTTGGTCCTGTACTTTAATGCCTGTTTTTTTTTCCCCAAGAAAAGTACAGGGCTTATGTTGCGTTGGGTTCCACAATGCATAAAAGAACAGAACAAAGTCACAGAAACCCTGGTGGAGCAGAGTCTTGTAGAAAGTGTGTGTAAGAGTGTATGTGTATAAGATTCTAGTTGTAGACCAACACATGGAATAGTATACTCAAATTGGAGAACATGCAGCTGTCAGGCAGAATATAATTGTGGTATTTTCTCTTGTGACACTGGCTGACCCTTTGTTATATGGCCACCAGATGCTAAGACACAGCCCAGTTACATTATGCATTATGTGAGCCTTTTTTCATGAGATGCCTAGATTAAAATGTTAAAATGCTACACAACATGTGACTGGGGGACAGTAATTGATGGAGAGTGACTGATGGAGTGACTGTTGTTGGCAATCAGTGATCGCGTTTGAAGCCTTTATTTTGGATTTCAGACCACTGGAAGATGATCTTTCAATCAAAAAGTGATTCTGTGAGTGTGGCGTTCATTTGTCATATTTAGTCCAGTGGCTTAGCATTTACTCAGAGATTTTCTGGGTCAAGAAAGGGCTGGAGTCATTAATTTCAATTACTGTACATGCTGTTTAATTTCTTGGCAGACTTAGCACTAAATTCCATTTGAACCAAAAAAGAAAAGACACTTTTTTTTTTGACGAAAAGATTCACTGGTCGCTCATTTGATTTATTTTTGATGACCCTAATCCCTCAGCCATGCCTTGTCAAAAGGGTCAGATGTTATTGCAAAAAGAGATCTTGATGTAAAAAAAAAAAAAAAAGTATCCATAAAACAAGAGCTAGGGAGAAACCAAATTAAGCAGTGAGAGCAATCAGTTCATGTGATGTGTGTAATACATTTTAAAATGTATTACATCTGAGAAATCTGAGAAACACAGAAGACAAAAAACAAACAAACATGTTTTAAACTAAAATGGATTCTTCAAACACCAAATGAGAGTATTTAATTTGATCTTAACACAATCAGGCTATAATCTTTGGAATCATGTCAATAAAAATGCTCTGTTCACTACTCTTTTACTGCTTATCCCCAGAAGATCTTCAGGATAGAGATGTATGTTGAGATTCCTGTTGCTACTATGGATGAACCCTCTGTATGTTCAAAATAGTCTAAAATAGCCTAAATACATTAGTAACATCATTCTCGGAATTGTATATGTTGTAAGAGATTCATAATCCCGTGGATTCTCAACTTTTCCAGCCACAGAGGATTATTTAATCCTTCAGTTACAGTAAAAGCATTAAAATGACAATGTGTTCACTGGACACAGGAGAGGGGTGATAGCAGATGTCCAGCCATTTCTGCTGGGCTGATTCATAATGAATCGCCATTTGATGTCAGCCCTGCTGGGACATATCTTTCTTTTAAATGCTCTTAAAAACAACAGAGCTGCACTTTGCCACTGTAAAAGTGACATATTGTGAGATGGCACTTTGTTTTTTTCCTGGGGGGGGGGGCTATGCTCAATAATATCAATTTGTTTTCACTTTGGAGGGCTCCAAGAGAATTGTTATTTCTTTTATGAAGCAACTTGTGTGAAAAAAACTATTTAGAAGTGAAGAAGTTATAAGTTAATATAAGTTGTTTTAACGCAAACAATACAGCTACACTCTTAAGGGATAGTTTTGTCTTTCCGTCCAGTGTTTTTTAGACCACCTGAAGGCATGGGCGTATTTCCCCACCCAGATTTTCTCAGATGGCCCAGGATTCAACCTGGCGACCCTCTCGACACAAATCAGCTCCGCTAACCTCTAGGCTGCTGCTTTCCCCATCTGCCACAGCCTCAGATACCATCTGCCACAGCACAGTTGTCTCTTCAAATAACTTTTTTGTAACAGAGACACTGGTGTGCTCAGACAGATTAAGGCTGTGGTCCATTCAAAGCCTGATAGCGACGCATCAATTCACAACTCATTCATTGATTGAAGTGAATAAGTCAAACTGGTTCATCAATGCAACTGAATTGAAATTTCAGGTTGGTTGTGTGTCCGTGGTTGAAGTGTGCTCTGGTCAGTTGCATGCCAACACATTTGTGAACTCAAAGTGTTCAGGACAAACACACTTATTTGCCCACCTTGCCAATAAGCTCAGTGCTGGCTGCCCTCCAAAATGAGCTTAATGACCCACAGTTGCAACAAACCCACAAATTCTCAAACTACGGTGTTTAATCCATCATTGTCATCCTCACCCCCAAACAACACACTACCTCATGACTCAAGCGCAACCGTGCAATTCATTCAGTTTGCTCAGCAGCTCAGTTGCCTGTGGGTTAGCAGCTCAGTTGCTGAATTGACATTTTTCTTTGGGGTCTGAATGAACCATTGAGTTGCTGTGTCAGACTGAATGAAAGAAACAGTACATATGTGAGTAATTAATTTGTTCAGTTGATTCAGCAGTTGCTAATGCACACGTTAGCAACTAGCTTGCGATTCAATACAGGAACCGTCCAAGCTGCCTTTGGTTCTTGCGTGAGGCAGTCGAATGGGCGTGATGGCAAGTTAGTGATGGTGGCTGAATCTCACAAGCCCTGTTTGGCCAAGGTGTTGAGTTTGTACAGCTGTGATTTAGTCCCGATTCATGTTATTTGTTACAGCAAACAGGTAAATCAGCTTTGTTCAGTTATCCTAATTAGACTATTGGCTATTATAGGGGTTGGGAGAGGTGAAGTGAATGAAATCTAATGGTCATGAATGGATTCACTATCATGAGTGCAGTGACTTAGAATTAGTTCTCCCACCACTGGATTCACAGCTGACTGGTCATAATTGCAACATCAGTGCACTTGTGGTCTGGATTAGGAAAAAAACAGGGAAGAAACACGGATGTCCGTAAGATTTTTTCACCAGGGATGTAAACGCATGTGAATAGATTCCAGAGCGCATTATTAATGCATCTCAAACAGATGCAAGCATCATCTGAATGGGAGGCTTAACACTATAGACGTTGTTTTTTTTTTTTTTTTTTTTTTTTTTTCCTTTCTATTTTTAACAGCCACACTCTAGGCCACTTGTGTGTGTTTTACATCACCAGCTCAGATACTCACGTAGGCTGTGGAATCATGAAAGTAATTCTTCAGTGAAAGAAATCATGAGACAAATCTTTCAATGAAAATATGAAATAACAAGGGCCAGAACTTGGAGTAAGTGGGAAAGTGCTAGAACAGGTTTAGCAGTCATTGTGTACAACGCCACAGTGCACTCTGCTGTGTGGAACAGAATGGAAATGAATGAATCCTACGTTTGATTAGTGTAATGAAACAAATATTGCCAGGTCTTTTGTTAATTTCCAGTTTGACATGTTGACATGAAGTAGCAGGTAAAGACAGGTGTTCCTGGTGACATTAATGAAGGTTCAGTTCCACTGAAGTGCAGCCGAGCTTCTCCAGTGAGCCAGCAGGACCAGCAGCAGGACGCTGACTGTGGTAGAGCTGAATGAAACGGAACCTTAATTAATGTCATTGAAAACACCTGTGTTTACCTGCTACTCGTGTCAAAATGGCAGCTGTGAAAACTATGAACTGCCTCATCTCTCGAAAACTGGATTATTAGAGTTAACATATAATTCCAAGACCTTCCAGAACTTCATCCAGGAGTTCCCTGTTGGTGAGTTTAACACCAGAACATACAGTCCTAGAGGGTTCTATTGCTTTTATGCAACAGTTACAATTTTGTAGCCACTATTGTTTTCAATCCCGAATGAAACACTGAAATGAAGATATGATTACCATTTTTAATTTGCCATTAAAAGTAGTTCCCAAAACTTTTTTTAGGAACATAAATCAATAAGAAAACAAAACAAATACAGATAGACACAGATGGTGGCAATGTTCAACCCAATTTTTGCCGATTATTATATCAATAATGTCAGCAAGGTGAAGTAGTTAAAATAAAGTTGTCATGGTTCTGAGTGGAGGTTGGTAGGACCCAAATGCAGGAGCAGGCTGCAGTGAAGAAAAATAATAATTTATTAACTGAAACTACTAAATAACACGAGGAACAGTGGAAGCATGCATGGCTTCAAAGACAATAATCAGACAAAGAACTGAAATGAAGACAGGACTTAAATACACAAGGAACTAATGCGATAAGGAAGGAGCTGGAGCATAAGACAGGAGAACACAGAGGACAAGCTGAGGGAAACACTGGGAGGGATCAGGACAACCAGGGATAATCCCACAGACTCAGGGCAGGTGTGGAACTGGGAGGGGCAAACAAAAGAGGAACCAGACACAGGTGAAACCACTAATGGGAGTGACACAGCAGGGTAAAGGAAACTACACCAAAATGCAAGGAAAACACAGATAAACAAAAGTAGAGTCCAAACCAAAAATCCAAAACACCAGAAACTGCCCAGCCAGTGTTTTTTAAATCTCATTTTATGTATTGTTTTTTTTTTTTTTTTTATAACCACACCACATCACCAAGTTTGTACCCGCTAAGCTTTTGGGAACCACACAGCATCAGCAGCCAATAGTGTGCTGGCACCGCCGCACGTCCTGACAATCACCGCGGCACCACCGGCACTCCGGTTAGCAACCTCCTAGCTGAAATTAGCCATCGGACAGTAGCTCAGCGAGGTGGTTCTTGATGGTGAACTCGCAGGTAGGCTTGTGGGTGTTTGGACAGTAGCCTAATAACCTGGCACACACTGGGCGGCTTGATGCCTTTGCACTGATTTATATTTAAGCCTTATTTGCTCAGCTGTTCCAGCAAGCGGGAGCCTATAACCCTCGGGGACAGTTTTTCACCATCTCTCCACATTATGAGGCATTACCTTCCTCTGCCTTTCCCAAAAAGTGTCACTTCATTTTTGTGCAAGCGCTGCCATTGCACATCATCTCCATAATGAAATATTCATTTGTGCAGCTCTGAAATTAGGGTTTTTAGGGCACTGGGGGAATAATTATTCCCCTGTATGTAGCTGTAATAGTGGGCCAGTAAGTGCTGAAGCCCAGTGTTCTTGTTTCATAAATTGGGCATTGGCAAAGGGACCAAGAGAAGACACTGTTGTATTAACCCAAAGTTTCAAACGATCACACCAAAGTAGTGTATTATATTTCACTGTCTTTTTCTCAATATCCTATACAGTATGATTTTATCAGTCCTATGTTTTTTTCTTAGATGGCAACATGCATCTCCTGACACTCACAGCAGATCACACTCAAATGTTTCTTGAAAATAATTCTTAGTGTCTGCTGTATGGGATTCTGCATATGTTACCGCGTGAAGACAAGTTGTCAGTCACAGAAAAATATATTAAATTGACAGCAGTTTCTTGTGATTATCTCTACATTCTGCCACTTGTGTTGCCCTAAGCCAATCTGACCCATCCGGAGTCTGAGTAGACAAAAAAACATGTACTTTAGGTGTGATTCATAGTGCAAGCTTGCCATGGCCTCTAATAGTTAAATGCTGTGAGTGCAGAAATACAGCCATGGGGTGGCTTTCAGCAAATCGCCTGAAACCCCCTTTGTTGACTGAGGGATTTGAAGCATCACCAAAGCTTAAATCCATACAGACTTGTCTGTCCCAGTACTATGGGAGGCATTCCTGATAGGCAAACACTTTTACACAGATTACTGGTTATTAAGTACTGCTCTCCAGGCAATCTTGTGTGAAAATTGGTGGAAATGGGGTAAGCTTATTCACTTTAAAGAAACTGACGAATTGAAAAGGAAGAGGCCTGCATTAGTTTTTGGGCATTTCTCAAAACAGAGAACATGGGCGAGAAAACCAGAAATATCAGTGCCTGGTAGTAATCATTACAATAAACATGGTACTAATTGAGGTAATCACTGGGTTATTGGTATTGATCGACAACACCATTATCCCCTGCAGATATATTATAGTCATTTTGTGCCATGTGGCTGTAGTAATCATACTTCCTGCCACTTCAAGCATGCATTTGTCAGCACTGAGTTGTTTGATTTGGGCTTTATGTGAATTTTGTTGAGTTACTCTCATCACAATCTCTTAAAGAGAGAAGCAGTTCTTCCATTCTGAACTCTCTGTGTGTCCCCTGCCTTCAGACTGAAACAAACTAAACATGAGGGTAGAGGACACACAGCTTTTTCAACAGTATTTATTACCTCACAGGTTTCAGATATCCATTCAGTAACTTCTTATGTTTTAAGTCGCAGATCTTGTTTCCGCTGCTTTTGTCTAAATTAATTGCATGTCTAGTGCATCACCCACCTAAACCATTGTTTTTCAAATCATTTCACTTTCAGCTGAAGCAGCTCCTCTTATTCAGCATGCAGAAGTGACAGTTTATACCACGATTTGTTATCAGGCTCTGAGTATTACTGTAAATGGAAACATGAAACATTCTAGGTCAAATTGACGCCCCAGTATTTTTAATACATAGCAGTAAAACCACTGAGGAAATGCGGCAAACCATTGACATGTTTGTCTGTGCACTTGTCAGTCTATTTCAGCTTTATACTCACTAGACTGTTTCCAGAGAAACATCACTCTGAGAATAACTTAAACTGCCTCAGGCAATGTAATATATATTTTATTATGATGCCACAGACGACATTAGATGCATGAAGAAACAGTTAAAAACAGAGCACTCTGCTACAGCTTCCCATGACTCTAATTAGCTTAGTGTACTGAAGTACACTTTTGTTATGGAGGTAATAAGGTAACCATGAAATCAGAAAACTGATTAGAGATGAGAAATAAACTGTCTTCTAGGTTATTATTCTCTGCACACTCCAAATATTGCAATTAAATGAGATAATTTTGCCAAGAGTCATCTAGAGTTGTAGTTGCACATGAAAATACTGGTGCACAAACCTAAGCATTGTGTGATTTGTGTTGCCCGTGATCTCAGATGTGCCTTTAAAAAGTTTTAGGCTTTGACAAAACAACTCATGTGCCCAGACATGTTTATTACCCTGGCAATGACTTGCTATCACATTTTTCAAGTCTTTACAAACCCTTCAGAAATATAACAGGGTACTAAATGTATCCTCGGGAGATGAGAAGTTGCATAGGGAGCAGTTATTTGTATTGGGATGTAAATTTAGATCGGCAGCAGAGTCAAGACATGATTGGTATGAGCTATAAAGAACAATCACATCCCTTGTCATTGGGATGCTATGAGCTGCTGCAAATAGACTCAGAGCGGTGGCCAGTGTTTCAAGGCATGGTGCAGTCAATTTTTCAATCTGCGACACAAGACCACTTTGGGCTGCACTTTTCACTGACATATTAGATGCACCACCTCCTTCTCTCATTCATTAAAGGAAGCATCTCCCATAAAGCTTACGGAAACCAATAAACACTGGCAGAAAATGTCATGTTGACACAGTGTGTCCCTATGAGCTGCTATAAAAATGAGGACCCACGGTAATATTTATAGGTATTAGCCCAGCTTAGCCTCAGTATTATCACCATAGGAACATGGTTACAGGCTTCAGTATCTCGGGTGTTCAGCATCCCGTAACACACTGAGCCTCGGCAACAGAGCGGATGGCCTGCGGTGGATAGTTGTGTCGTGCAAGTCAGACTGTAGAGCCTGAGGACGGAGGAAGTGCAGTGTGTGTGAGTGTCACCTCAGCACCGCAGTGCCCAGTGGCTGCCATCTTTTGTGGGCAGCTGAGAATGAATGAAGCCCTGCCCGAAGTCAACGCGGCCTCTTCCTCATCCTGAGGATCTGCTTCGTCAGGACTCATTTACAGTGCACAGGCTGTGTGAGTCCCACTCAGGAAGTGGCTCACAGTTCGCTCACAGGTCACCAGTCATCTTCACCATCGACTCCCTGTGAGTCAGAAGTTGTAGCGTGGCAGATCATTTCCTCTCAAGTGCAGATATGTGCTCGTCCCTGACCGTGATCAATTTTCTGTCTGCTGAGAGAGATCCCAGCCGTACTGTGTGGCTCGCCTTTGAAGCCAGGAGGGAAACACAGAAGAGGTGAGAGGCGAGGAGCACCGAGAGATTCATCAAACAGCAGACTGTGTCACTAACACAAACGTTAATAGTTACATACAAAGGATAGCATGGCAAGTGGCCAGACTGGCAAGCACATTTTGCTACAGGCTCTGACCACTCATAGCAACAGAGGAGAGGGGAACTGATATCATAGCTGACCTTATTTCAGCAATAGATTGTCCTGTAGCCAGATTCAGCTGCATGAATTTTAATGTATGGTAATGCGAATCGAGATAAACACATGCCGATTCTGGAGCAAAGGGGGGGATTTCTGCAGATCTGTTTGTGGAAATTTCCAGCCCTTTTTTCCTCACATTTCTTTTATTTTAATTTACCTGTCCATGACCAGTGTTTTGTGTAGATGGATATTTTCCCCAGCTGGCTTTTAAATAGAAATAAAAGGGAAGCCACCTATCCTGTTATATAATACGGATTTAAATACCACCACTGTTTAACACTATAAAACACACCAACACAAAGACGAATCTGAGCAGTGCATGTTTCCTGTTGGAATCCTTTTTTCTTTTTCTTTTTTAACATGAATTATGTTGGGGGAAAGTAGTTTATCATCCTCCCTGTTATCAAATCAATGCTTGATATTCACAAAATAAGTAAATCAGTTGAGATCAAATCCTAGATGAGTAATTCCAAGAATCATGACAGTCCAAGAGCAATTTTGCAATTAAATCTCAGGGCAGGTCGGTCGATTGTGTTAACTGAAGGTAGAACAACTCTGTAAGACATCACATTTAGTGAAGTGAGCACAATGAGATGACACGTTTTAATAGCTGCATGTCAAAACAGTGTATCATTCTACTGTCACACCATCTCGAAGGAAAATATTAACTGTGCAAAATGAAAATCCATTTCGACTTTTAAAATGATAGACTCTTTGGTTCATACAACACTTTAACTTTCCATTTAGGAGCTACTGAAAGTTTAATTTTAGTCCCTTAATATGAATATGCATAGCATGTCAGAAACAAACTCTGTTTAAACAGACATACAGAAACAACAGGCTGCAATTCTATCATCTGTTTTATGCTTTGACCAACCAGCTTTTACTAAGCTTTTGTGAGCCCTCTCATGAGAGTCCCGAAGCAAAACAAGTAAATGTATTAGCTGGAATGATGAATTTGCAGCGATGGCCAGGGAATTGTAAATGGATTTTCTGAGTGCTGAAACAAACAGGCACATTTATGTACCCTGCCACTAACAGCACCTAATCATCTGATTAAACTGTTTGCGTAGTGCTGTAAATCGCATCCACTGTAGGCAATTTATTTTTTCTGCTATGTCAGAATAATCCCATAGTGAATAAATCAGTCACAATGAAGAAGTTCATGATTTAAAAAACAATGTTTGATTGTCTGATTGCATGAGGGTTTTTTTTTTTTCATGTAATCCACTCACCAAATCAGATATGTATGTTTCAGAGGAGACGACTGAGACGCAGAGGATCTGGTTTTGATTCACTGTCTGATTAATAATAAGTCACACTATCAAGTGAATCTTTGCTCAGTGTAATCATACATATGGAGCAGAACAGCATATACAGTATTTCCATAACAAGTTTCTTTTGAATAATTTAAGCCTTTGTCTTGTATATTGTTGTTTTTTTCCCCGTTCAGCAGACTGTACACAGAAAGTAAAAAAGCCGCCGTTCGCCTTTTTTACAGCGTTGTGAAGCCAAGTGCATATACATAATTATCTCCATTGTCAAGGTTTCAGACAGTTAAGTGTGGGGGATGAAAACAAAAAGTTATGAAGCAGCACAAAGGAGGTCATTAAGTTTCCCTACAGCTCTTCACTGTATAGTGTGTTGCCAAATACATCAGAAATTACTCCAAGTGAAGTGGGTGCCAGTTAAACAAAAGCGGAAGGAAAACAACGCCACAGGCCAGCCCCGACTGTAAGCCGATGCAAACTGACTGTGCCGAGATTGAAATATGCAGCAAGATGCATCATCAGACAGTCGAAAAGTTTAGTCAGAGATTGCTTTGGTGCTTGTTTAGAGCTTTTTGTCTTTTCTCAGGTCACATGAATGCCACTTTGCCACTGGCAGTGAATTAGTGGAAGCCTTCTCCTACTTACACTTAGTGAGACTGGAGTGTGGGTGGGCGCAGGTGGTTTTTGAGACTCTATTAGGAACATTAGGCTCTCTGGGGACGTTACCCTCAAGGCCATGCACATGCATTTTGTGACATGATACAACTGACTGGAAAATCAGTGGAGGAAATGCCTAATTTTGCTGGCATGTGGAAATGTGAAGAGCCCTAATCAGATCTAGCTAAGGGGCTTCCCGTTTGCTTCATGATCTGTCTGTCCAGGCCGTTTAACTAAATCTGCAATTTTAAAAATGGAGTGGTGAAATGCATTTTTTTTTTTTATCCAGACAAATATTAGAACAGCAGATTTGATTGCAAGAATGAAAGAAAATAACTTGTGTTTTGGTGACATTTGGGCCTCTTTAGTGAAAAAGTATGAATAAAAGTCTGCACAATACGCTTTCTATTTTGAATTTATTTCAAACACTGACACGCACCAGAGAATATACAATACAATTCAATCCAATCAATTTATTGGTCCAATTTGTAAACTGGTTCTGTAATAGGTTAGTAAGAAATACAACAAGAGACATAAAACAGCCTAAAACATAACCCAAACGAACATTAAAAGCAACCACACAAGTCAATAAATGAAATTCCTAAAACTGAAACATTAAGGAATGCTCAATGCTGATTGAGAAACTCGACTGCAGCAGAAGCCTTTGTCCTGTTTAGTCTGGTTGTGGTGGTCCTGTACCATCTGTCTGAGGGCAAAAGATTAAAAATAAATAAATAAATAAATGTAAATAAATAAATAAATGAAAAGGGGATGATCAACAATAGTCATAGTTTTCATCACATTATGTCTTTTGTCAATGTCATGTTGGACCTGCAGCACAAAGTGACTTTGGCTGGGATATTGAGCCGCCAGTACAGTCTGGTTTTGTTGGCAATGGTTGGAGCCCCAAACCAAACCACTATACAACAGGTCAAAACAGATTCAATAAAACTGTGGTAAAACAGTGTCATCATGTTGCAGCTGACATTAAAGAATTCAACTTGTGCAAGAAAAATAATCTACTACAGCAGCGTCCCAAATATAAGGCATAGTGTGCAGACTTTTATTTATAACTTGCAATTTTTCATGTTTTTGCACCCTTGCACAAAGTTTTGCAGAGTTGCTTCCTGTGTTGTGCTTCTTTAATGAAGAAATGACCTCTGCTCTGTGGGAAAGCCGTTGGTGTTCCTTTTGTCAGATTTGTGATGGTTTCTGCAGCCCAGCTTTGGCAATATTGTAGGCTGGAAAGGATGACAATGGGCTTGTGAAATCAATTTGACCTCTTATGTAATGTGGCCTTGGTTGTTATCAGCAAAGCTCTAGACAGTCTTCTTCCCAGTGGGAGTGGGAGATTGTGTGTGTGTGTGTGTGTGTGTGTGTGTGTGTGTGTGTGTGTGTGTGTGTGTGTGTGTGTGAGTGAGTGTGTGAGAGAGAGAGAGAGAGAGAGAGAGAGAGAGAGAGAGAGAGAGAGAGAGAGAGAGAGAGAGAGAGAGAGAGAGAGAGAGAGGTTATAGCACGGTGAAGGTCGCATTGCATAGATTATATCGCTACAGTTGTCAAAAATCTTATATCCAAGTTTTCAAGAATTTAGCAAAGCAATCTTACTTCATTACAGTGACAGCCAGTGTTGTCAGTGTAAACTTAACATGCTAAATCTAAATCTACTTTGCCTGTTTGTGTGTTTTTTCTGAATTTGACTGTTTTTGTTTTTATCTTGGAAACCTTCTAGATGCTGGAAGAGCCTGTGTCAGTTAGAAAGAGCAAAAATGTCTAATTATGACTTAAATTAATTGCCGTTGCGATAATTGTTGTTTTAATTTTCACCCTCATAAAAAAAAAAATACTGGGGCAGATAACAAGTATCAATTTCATATTTGATTGATAATTAGAGTTAATACTGAAAATTATTGTCATTCACCTGTAGCATTGTATGTAAGTGGATGAAGTAATATATGTCTGAATAATACATTAATATTGACAACTGTAAATCTGGTATAAAATAGGCTGTAGAAGAATTTCAAAGCAAAATTTCATTGCATTTTCTCCAAAGAGAGCTTCGTAACCGTTAAGTACAATTAGGAAGACCAAAATTCAAGTTAAAACAGAGGAGAGCATCCCCTCCTTCATCCCATCCTAGACATAGTACATTTTTTCTTTGCTTTTCTCAAATCACAGTGTGGTGTTGGCTATGGTCACTGGCTAGGAAACTTCACTTACAACAAGCGATGAATCAAAACGAAAGTGTCTCCTTGACAGCAGTGAGCGCTAATGTCCAGAGAAAGCTGCAGAATATTAAATCTTTTGCCTCTCTCATCGCTTCGGTATCCTTTAGTATAAAAGAGTCACAAATTGGCCTCCCTGTAAGTATCAATATGCTGCTAAGGTCATGCAACCCAGTTGCCAGAATAAAATGGTGCCATTTTACATTTCTGCAAACCAAATGTGCTGAAATGTCAACGTTTCTGAACCAAAAATACTTTGCATATCAACACTTACACAAACACATCTACTTCAACAATTTTTATTTGCTTTGTTGGCTCCGTTAGCCACCAAAACGGATGAAAAGGTCATGGTTAAGTTAAGGAAAAGGTTCGTTGTCATGGTTAAGGTTAAGAAAGGGTCCGTCACCGTGGTTTAGGTTAAGAAAAGGTTCATTGTTATGGTTAAGGTTACGAAAAGGTCATGTTTAAGGATAGAAAAAGGTTTATGGTCATGGTTAAGGTCAGGAAAAGGTCATGGTTA
The DNA here is from genome assembly GCF_902150065.1 of Myripristis murdjan. NCBI lineage: Eukaryota > Metazoa > Chordata > Actinopteri > Holocentriformes > Holocentridae > Myripristis > Myripristis murdjan. The sequence continues at coordinate 8,409,783 of NC_043983.1, read as the reverse complement.
AGGTTTATAGGTTAAGGTATAGTTAAGGTTCGTCACCATGGTTATGGTTAGTAAAAGGTTCGTTGTCATGGTTAAGGTTAGGACAAAATCATACTTATGGTTAAGAAAAGATTCGTCATTATGGTTATGAAAAGAACATGGTTAAAGTTAAGAAAAGATCTGTTATTATGGTTAGGAAAAGGTCATGGTTAAAGTTAAGAAAAGGTTTATCATCATGGTTAAGATTTGGAAAAGGTCATGGTTAACGTTATGAAACGTTAGCTCACATTCACTGATATTAGCTAGGTAAAAGCAAACAAAGCTCTCACTTGAGGAAGACTCGAACCCCAGTCTGCAGAAGCAAACAAAGTCCTGTTGACTGTGCCCTACCTCAGCTGTTTGCTCTATACTATGTCACAAAATTTGAAAATGTAACATTTCAACATATCCTTGGTTTGCAGAAATGCAAAATGCCGACATTATTTTTTCCTGGCAACCGGGCAAGGTCATGTGACAAGGTTTCTGACTGTTGAAGTTCAAGTTTTTCAGACAGCTACCTCTTGCTGCCATTTGGAGCCACTAGTGTGTGAAGTTGCCTTGTGCAGCTTTAGAGTCACCAACACTGAAGATAAGAGGTTTTCTTCTGACACCAGTAATACAGTATATTCCTTTTGCAGCAGCCCAATAGACATGCACTTTCATTCCATACAAATAATTCTTAGCAATGAATCATCCATTATGATCAATTATAGGATCTCTGCAATGAGCTCTGCCTAAAATTCTGTCTTTATGCCTTATGGTGTGGAAAAAAACTGCTACTGCTACTGAGGACCATACTCATCATTGTGTATAGTGAAACCCCTACATTGTGTAGTGACCCTCTTTTCATTGCCATAGTCCTGTGGAAATGTCTTCAGTCGCTGTTTTTGTTACCTTAGATAGATCCACGTAGTACCTCCATAGTGTCATCATCATGAAGTAAAGTTTTTTATGTAAGATGCCCTGGACCGGGGCAAAGCACTGAGTTGTCCAAATGTCCTGATGCAAGTCATTGTTGATTTCACTGTTGTAGGGGAAAGACTCTAGGGCCGCAGATAAGACTGTTGCCATGGTCCTGAAGGAGATACCAAGTAAGGCGTCATCAGAAGGGAAGCCCCTCCTCACGGTGACTACCAAGGTGGGCAGAACCATTGCAGAAACCCCCTTCTCCCCCGCCTCCAAGTGGAACTTCCTCCTGTATTGGTCATACTGAAATAAATAGCAAAGCTTTGAGTATCCTGTATCTGACCTCCATTGTCTACTAACTCAGTCCTGTCTTATAGCTATAGTGTCTAACAAAGATAAAGATGCATTAGTGGTGATTTTATTTCATTTGCAGCTGCTCTATGGGGTATAAAACTTCTGCATAATTGCAGACTTGTAAAAACATGTGATCTCTTAAAGTATAACATGTGAGACTGCCTAATGTCTCTCAGCTGGTAAATTATTAGACTGAAATTCTTCACATTTCTCATCTTTCAACTGTAGATCCGTCACACATTTCCAGTTAACATTTATTGTGCATTTAGTAAGTATGGTGGGATTAGCCAGTCCTCAGAGGGTCATTACAAATTTCTTTTCCCATTTTTAATCAGGTCAGACTAATGTCCTCATGAACTTTTTACACCTCATAAGCAGCTAATCCATGGCACAAATACAGTGTTGTTTGCATTTCCAAAATGCAATACCTCGCAGCATGGCAATAGGCTGTTAATATAGCTCTATATGTAGAAAATACTGCAGCAAAATACTTTATGCTCTGCTGAGCTTCTCGTTCTTCTTTGCTTTGTCACATGGATGGTAAGGGTGCACCAGATGCCAGTGGTGGCATCTGGTTTTCTTATCTCTGTGCTCTGTGCTTGATTGCTTTTGTATGTGTGCCCCTCTGTGTGTCTTTCTCTATATCTGTGTCTGTTTTTATAATCTATAACCTTTACACTTGTCTGACTTCTGTATCCAAAGTAAGTGCATTCATTTGTTACTTCCTAAAATAACGCTGTATTTGAGTGACACTTAAACAATCACCACAGCCCAAAGATAACGCTTCCACTCCAAGGGAATAACAGCAACAACATTTTTGCTGACACCATCAGAAGCTGCTCAGTTCACACTAACAAGATATGACATGCCTACTCTGAAACAAAGGAAAATGCTTTTGTTGTTTAATCATAGTTTATTGTGTTGCAAGCACAATGATGAAGCAAAAAACAACACCTTTGCAAAATCATTGCATCTACACATTGGCATAATGTTAATAATTTTTAAAAGCAGTGTTTTCAGCGAGGTCACTAAAGAACAATTTGCCTCACTTCAACCTGAAGCTCTATCTGCTACTTGGCAAATCTATTCCCTTTACATGCTGCAGTGCCACACAAATCAATATCATAATGACAATTTGTAAAGAGTTCCCTGTTTGTAATGTTGCACCATCTGCAAAAATCAATATCTTCAGTCTTTCATTATTTGCTAATCAACATCAGACTATTCAAATCATTGACTTTATGGGGTAATTTAACATGTTTGCCCATGGTCAGGTTACTTTTAGATTACACAGACAAACACATCTATAAATCTATAAAGCTGTCATTTTTACATACTTGTTTTTATTTCTAGTTTAATTTGACTCTAGATTTCAATAGCCTTGATCACATTTTCCATCTTACTGAAATCCTTTTCCATATTGTAAACCAAAATCAGTGAAATGCTCAAGTCTGGACAGACAAAGCAGAAACCTTCTTACCCACCTTGCCCAGAATAGTTGACAGCACATTGTATTGAATAAAACAACAATCTTGTGAATTATCACTTTAAGCTCGTACTCCTGCCGTTTTCTCTAGCTTGCTGTATGCAGGTGTACGCGCACACACGCACACACATATGTAAGCATAGACACACATTCACAGGGAGCTGTTGGTGCATATTTTATGCCTGAGCTGATTGATCCAAAGTAAAGCTCTTAATTTCTTGCAACATTTGAACCAAATAATTAAGATGCTCATACCTCCTCTCTGGTAAGCAATTCAAACCATTTCCATATTAGTGACCTTTATATTGAGTATTTATTACGTCATTTAACTCAAATCCCTACGTGAGATGCAAATTACTCACGAGCCAACAGTATAAGGCTTAGGAAATACAGTATATGTTTTAAAAAGTCATGTCCAACTCAAATCCTTGCTCCACAAACTCCTGCACAGTAACCTCATACTGTTCTTTTTTTGTTTTTTGTTTGTTTGTTTTGTTTTGTTTTTTGATGCCATAACCATTGAAACAATTTGTGCAAAAAATGTGCTTTTAGAGTGTGATTTGCATCCCAGATAATGACATTTGCATAGGAGCCATGTTGCAAATTGTAGAAAACATAAGTTACAGCTGATAAGCCGTACAGTGTTAAAGCTCACTTGAGGGGATACATGAGTTTAGCTTCTCACAAACAGTTTGAGAAACTGGATTATTGTCCAAAAAAGTCAAACTGACAACAAACTTTGATACTGTATGCACTACTTCTCAGTACTGCATGCATAGCTTCGCAGTCTAAGGACAACCACGTCAGACCATTATGATAAGTCACAAAAACACTCAACCAGCCAAACTACAGTGTGCAGGCCCATGGGATCGCATGTGGGACAGTACATTTCCACCCACAACAGCAACTCAGACGCGATGGCAATGAGTAAACAGGATGCTGCGATATCAAAAGAGCTTCACAAAGATTCAACCAGCAGCTTGAATTGAAAAAAATCAAATTAAAAAATAAAAATTCAGTGGAGCCCAAGGGCCAACTGTGATATTATCCACAACATAGTAGTCACGGAGGAACCTCACAAAAGATCTTGGCTGTGATATTTCTTTAAGTAACACATCCCAAAATCAAAGACAACCGTCTCTCACATAGCCTGCAGGTATTTGATTATCCGACACCTGCAGTAATTCTCAACTCTCTGCTCTCGCTGTTCTATACATATATCCCCCTTTCTTGTAGTGTTTTCCATCCTCCCCATCCTTCCTCCCTCTCCTCTCTACAACCCTCCCCTCCCCTTCCCCGCCCTCAAGACTCTTGAGTTTAACTGGTACACAGTTCCCTTGACAGCAACATCTGAGAGACTGCTTGGAGTCAAGCCCAGGTGGCACAATTAGCTGAAATTTTCCATTACATAATTTTCCAGATTATTCCGAAAACACTTGTAAACAAAATGGTGATGTGCTTTGCATGTGACGGGAGCAAAAGGGTACAAAGGGAGGTTTGCAAGTAAGAATAGTGAGGGAAAACGGTACTCTCCTTGTAGAGAGAGTAATGAAGGACACACTGCTCAGGTAGCTGCTCTCCTGGGTTCTCCTTGCAGGAGGAACAGTGAACCCATAATTGGCCTTGGCTTGCTACTTGCTACAAAAGTGCCCGCTCCCTCACCACAGATAATTGTGGTAGATCCTTCGTTCCCATTTCCTGGGTGATTAGTAAGGGAAAATGCACAGGTCTCTGACATCATTTGAAGACCAAGATCATTATTTAGGACTGGCTCCCACGGCAATTACAGAGAGTGCTTTGAAGAACATGCACAAAGATCATTTACAAAGTGTTCAATGCAAATAGCACAAGGACTTCCATCGCGTAGCCTGCCAGCAGTGATGTACAACCATGACCTTGATCCGCTCACTTGAGCTGAGCGTTTGTCACTTCTCTGTCAGGCCTATCCATTCAAAACCGAAATGAAAAGCATATTGAAATGCAAAACAGACTGACAGTGTTGCACTTAAACTAAACAACATGTCATCTTTTGTAGGAATATGCTAATACTGGTGAGTTTCAGCAGTGATCATTGCAACACGGGCTTCTTAGCCATTATTTTGTCATCATAGCTCAGATTTCAGGAGGCACAAGACCTCAACACTATTTAATAAAATTAACATTATAACTTGAAGATTATGGTATGTTGTACATGTTCAGTGCACTTAAATCTGTTTAACAGCAGTTCCATATGTAAATTAGTCACAACATCAAAAAGCACGACTCTCCACAGGGAAGGCTTTAGTCAGCATCCAGATACTATTTGTATTGCTCAATAAAATGACTGGAGGAATTCAAGGGCGTCTGTCTTTATGGGAGTTTTCACATTGACTGCCGAGGATTGCACACCTCAGTTTAATGCAAACAGTAACTCATCAATGCCCTGTACACTTTGCAAACATCACAAAAAATCGTTACTCACTGACTATCATTCCCTCACCCACTCTTGTGTAATGTGAAAGCAAATGCATTTATGAATGTAATTTACATAGTTAAGAGATTTTCCCCCTTGAGTCTTCCGCTTCTCTATCTCCAAAGGGTTTATACAGTGCACACTGTGTATTTACATTGCATGGCTGGCCTTCATTTAACATGGTGAATGTCGACTTGTGTATATTTCCACAGTATCCACATCTGAGCGTAGAAAGCATAAATTAATGTATTAACATTGGTTATATTAACTGATTAAATTAGTGTGAATGGATCTTTCAGCTAGGCAGCTGGTTGGAAAACCTTATGTTTGATTTTTCAATGACGTTAAGTTCAGGGAAAAATAAAATAGAATGGAATACATAATCAAGCCACATAGACTAACAGAACAAAATAGTCTATTCTGATTATAAAGACTAGTTTAATGTTCCATAGCAGTCCTTACAGCACACTACTGGGTTGAGGTAATTTTGATACATGTTATGATACATGTAAGGTTTGCACTCGATTTCATCATGAACATACTGATGATACAGCCTCACTGTATGTGCCTCCTTCAGCACTTGAGGCAGCACCCCACCTGATATATAAAATCTAATTTAGTATTGCAAGAATAGCAGCTCAGTAGCGTGTTGTGTTATAGCGACACAGTGCCTCAACCACAGCTCCTCTGCATCGCCAAGGATTTGCCATTTACGTTTTGTCTGTAAAAGCCCAGTCTGTGGCCGTGTGTCCACCTGGCATTAACATACAACTGGCCAGCTCTAAGTATGTCCGTTCATACCTGGCATTAGAATGTGTCTCCAGATGCGTCTCTCTTGCCTGCTTGTGATCACATCTTACTTTTCTGTTCTATATGCAAATAAAATGTATCATTTCCATTTGCTGGAGTGAACAAGGATGTCTCCTTTTGTTAAAACATCCTTGTTCACTCCAGCCTCATTTTCATTCACCTGACTTATATATCGCATTTAAGAAATAGTGCATTGTGGGTAAATAGTTTCACGTTATTACACTGGCATGATCACAGTAACTGCCTGTTGAGACGAATAATCTCGTGAGAAAACTGAATGAATTAGGAGCATCAGACTTCAACTATTTGCCTGCTGTTTCATTTTGTGCTCAAAATACACAGCAAAGGTTGAAACTCATTCTTAAAACTCATTATGGAAAATGTAAACGTCTGAACACTAGAGTTTGTAATTCTTAATCTGAAACCTGTCAGGCTCAACCTGATCACGTCGGTTCAGTGTCAGATTAGTTAAATATTCCCACGGGTTTGAGAGGGTCAGGTTCTCTGCTGCGGTGGATGAACCTGAACCTGATGTTGAACTTGAATGTTTGAATGTGCAGGAGGGTGGGAACCATATCCAAATGTGGCCTGAGTGATCAGATTCAAAGATGCATTGAAGACGCTTTGGGTGCTGTGTATACCCGTGCTTAGTGCTGTGAGCTCGTGATCAGACGCTTGCTAATGTCAGGCGGAAACAGGGCCTGTGATTGCAGTATTCACACACTGTTGAAAAAGTGGGTAGCATCACTCAATTTACAGGACATTTATTCACCCCCATTACAATTCAGTCACCTGACATTTAGCACCCAACTCATTTCTCTTTAAGGACAGAGTAATGTGTGATAATAATTTATGCCAAAGAAACAGCAAGATAAATATTATAAGCCTTTTTATGTGCTGGCTAACAAAAAAAAAAAAAAAAATCTGTGATCTGAATGCCAACAACACCACAAGGTGACAATATCCTGCAGTCTGACATGTTAGACCTGTCATCACAAGAGTTTATGCTGTCTTTGTGGTGCATAATACAAAATGCCTGTTCTGAACTTCGGTCATTATGCCAAATACCAACCTTTGTAAAAATACTAAAACTAGAACAACAAAATATACACAAAATGAAAAATGTGTATTACAAAATAAATAAATGAATAAATAAATGCTACCAAATTCACACTGACTATTTAACTATATATAAACTGAATTTCACTTGAAAGAAATGTCAGTTTTCATTTTTTTTCACTAATTGCTTTTCATTTAAGTGATAATACTTCTGATTATTGCAGTTATGATGGGTATAAAATGCTCACAAAGTATCCTTCAAGTCCCGTCAAGAAGGTTTGTGTCCAACATTCATGAGGTCAGATGAATAATGAATTGTATCTTTAACAAAGACAGCGAGGTCTGCCATAATGGTGAAGTGGATGAGTAGCGCTCCTTGTTCCTGTTTTCTTTGTTCTTCTGAATCATCTCCTCGTCTCGCCAGCACCGGATCTGTCACTTTAATAATTTCTATTAACGATCATTCTTATTTTTGTGCCGAAAACTAGGTAGCAATTAATTGAATATGTGCAGAAATCATCTAATTAACGTAGCAGCGAGTCTAAAAGACCTTTGAAATGATTCACATCTTTCATTAAAGGCCAGTCTTTTGCTGGCAATTATTCAGCAGGAAGATTCATCAGTTTCATGGGTTTTGAAGCTGGGATGAATTGAGGCATCCAGTACTTTCATAACACCAAAAAATCTCTAACAGGCTCAGACTGTAGATTACTAATTAAATCTGACCTTTAAGAATGAATCTATGCTTACTAGACTGCTACTCATTCTTTCATTTCTCTGTGCAGCCCATAGTTTAGGGAAATGCATGGACTTAGTGTATATGTGACAGAGGGTGAAATCAGCTTCCTGCATACTGTGAGATTTCCCGTGAACCAAAACTTTATTCTGACACCAGAGCAGGACAAACCTTGACAAATTCCAATTACCTGTGCTGGGTCAGCATTTCAGGACTCAGTGTGAGCCTTCACTCCACAGACTAATGACCCTTCCTTGGATATCCTTTTTATTCCTTGTGCACATTTTTCTATTTGCTGAGGAAGTACACATTGTGGCAGGACTTTGATCATGATGTGGCATTACGTCTCCATACACAGTTTGACATTGCTCATCTTCAGGGTGCCTCTGTTTCTACTGCAGCAAACATGGAATCACATTTTAAACTGGTTGTCATCGCCTCCTGAAAGACTCCTGCCGCTTTCATCACGTCACTTATGACAAACTGACATGTGATGAGAGTTCAGATGATGAATCAAAACTCTCATCTTGTGATTCACATGGTCAAGCTCATCATGAATTGCAATTTATTTTTACTTTTCATTTCAGCTAAAGTGACCCCACAGGGTTGTAGGTCTGGGTGGATACAGCAGCAGCATCTATGATTGTTACTACAGTACAGAGATGCTATGAAACCCCCATTCAGGACCTTTCACATCAAGCACATGGCAGGTTGTGTGCAATTTCCTTCCATGGTTGCTAATTAATTTTTTAGCACCTTCATTAAAATTCTGCTTGCGAGCGCTGCCCTAGAGAACAACGATGGCAAATGTCATGTTTCCTCTCCCTCAGCATTATGTACACACTGCACAAGCGCACCACAGTGATGGTTTACTGTTTTTATGGGTCAAAGCCGTGATTTTGAGACCAGCTCCAAATTGTGGAGTATTAGTTGGGAAATGCAGGAAATGCTCCAGTTGCACCTGGAGCAGGCGCTCCAGGGCACCCATAATGAATTGGATGCAACCTATGATACAGCTGTGCTGGCAAGCCTATTGATGGATGCATCACAGGCGAGGTGATTAACATTTGCATGGTTTAGAAAATGAGATAAGCATTAATGGTTGAGCAATTATTGTGGGACACATCTATCAAATCTCCCTCAGCATAGCTCATCTGGATCTGAATGGACGATGAAAACGCCCGGGCATCAATTCCAGAAACCAGTGGCTAAAATCTGCTCATTTTCTACAACCAGCTGATGTTGACCACAGTTGCCTTGTTGCCTTGATATGTGGCAGTAATGTTGCACGGATACATTTGCTGTAGCTATCGTTGGGTAACATCAGTGCTAGAGTTTCAATATGCCCTGTCACTGAAACACCACTGGCATTACAGATCACAATCAGTCAGCTAAAATCAGCCCGCAGTCCTTTAACAATATTGCTCACAGTGGCTCAAACACCCTGTTAAACCCACCAGAGAAAATGCCAATGATCCAGAACCAATGATAATAAATGGTCTAATGTCATGTAAGACGGTAGAGCACTCTGAGGAGTGTTAAAAGAGAGTTTAGGGACAAAAGTGTTCAAATCAAATAAAGAAGTTTCCATATGTCCTCATGATGAATGATATTATGAACAATGAATACACTATCAACACAAAATAGAGCTAAATCTCTTTGAAGGCTCATTTTCATCATCTGTGTGATTAAACTGGAACAACACAAATTTACTTTGCAATTACTTTCCAATATATCTGCGTCATGCTGTGCTGCTCCGTGCTGTGCAACATAGAGATGTGTTGAAAATGATATGGCTATTTGTGATGCAGGGATTTGTCCAAAAAGAGACACAGGAGTCTTCTGAATCAAGAGGGCTAAACTTCACTTCCCATCATCATTCCAAGCACTCTGGTCGCTGTTATCATCTGTCTGAGCTGTCCTGTCTGCTTGCTCTTGCAGCTGGTGAGTGAGCAACAAGAAAGCCGTCCACTTCTAAGCCCGTCCATCGACGATTTCCTCTGTGAGACCAAGTGCGATGGGGTCTCTCGCCCAGTGACTTCAAACACAGCCGGTACAGTATAATGCACTTATAATTATTGCCTCTCTGTCTCTGATGGTTGATAACTCTCAAACAAGAGCAATTTACTTTGCAGAATCAACTTTACAGACATGGGGAAGGTTTATATCATATGCAATAATATTAAAATTGTCCCTGCAGGAACATATTTAAAGACACACACTATTAGTAATTTACTTTTTTAGAAAATTCCTCTTAATCCCACAACATATTTAGTGCCTAGAGCTCCTCTGCTGCCCTCTCTTTGCTGTATGTCAGACGCATGCCACAGATTACAAAAGCACCAGCGCACTGTAGCACGTAGGCACTTTTTGATGCTATGCTGAGGCTTTGAACATGTACGGTGCATGAATGCCATCTGTTAACAACATGTATTCATTAACCATAGCAGTAATACCCGAGAGCATGTTTTACACAGGATTGCTGCATATGTATCACCTCACCATCGCACCCCTGATCATAGTGAAGAACTCCCTCGAGGCTTGTATGAAACAGTTCTGATCACGTGTATGGTTTGTTATATTTTTTTCAAAGATGCATACATATATAAGAATAAAAAAGGGGAAAACTACAATGACTATCTAGCTCCATGGTTACCACAACCAATAATGCATTGCTGACTGTACTTTATAGGATTTTGTAGTACAGCTCTAATGCCTTTTGACACTGCGGTCAGCTTAAATAAAGACATGTCGGAAATCAAAACTCACAAACACAGCTCATATGTATGCAGTTGAGCTCAGCTACATTCCAGTAAAATATTCAAATATGTCATGGGTCACAATTTGGCTTTGGTCAGCGAAATGTATCATCACAATGAGCAGGAAGTTTGCAGGAAACCAAAACTGTAAACAAGAGATTATTTGTTTTCTGGGAATGAAAAACTTGTTTTGCAAGGAATTTCATGCCACGGTGAGGTAATTAATTTGTGTACCAGTTGCAGACAGGTGTTTGTATGCAAACTAGAAAAGACAAATGATTAAGTTTGCTCCAGGGGCTGTCCAATCTGCACACCCCACAAATGAAATCACAGGTGTTTTAGTTCATTGCAACATTGAAAGATGGTGATGACTTTGCTGGAAGGGAGAGCTACAGGTGTTGCAGGTGGCAGTATACAAATATGTGCTTTTGAGGTGATGAGTATGCAAACCAGACCATATTCACTTTAACGTTATGTGACTGGCTTAAGTCATGTCCCGGAGACCATACAGTTTGTCTAGTTCATAAAACCATCTAGGAATGTCCCCTGAAGGCATGAAGGTAAGATATGCATTTTTGAGTTAGGAAACTTGTAAACTTGACCTCTGAACGGCAGTGGCATTTAAAGCATGTGTTCTCTCTACAACTAATGGCCCTTTTCCATTAGTATCTACTCGGCTCGACTCGGCTCGACTCGGCTCGACTCGGCTCGCCTCGACACGGTTTAGGTGGTTTTCCATTACAGTTGAGTAGCACCTCGCCATGGGTGGAGTCGTCATAGCAAGGCGGCGCACCGTCCAGCTCCCTCTGGATTCTTTGAGCCGCCACCAAGCTCAGAAAAGTCTCCACGTCTTTATTTGACCGCGGTAGCGGTGTGCTTGCCATTTTCCGACTTTGACAACTTCACTGACAATCAATGTGCACGGCCGCTGTTGCCGTTTTTTTTTTTTTTTTTTTTTAAATGTCGGGTTTTGTTTTCGTGCGGGAGTCGCTCTCGTCACTCCCTGTCCAATCAGTTGCCTGCACGGCGTTTACGTCACATTTTCAGCTCGACTCAGCTCGCTTGGAACCCCGGCTGAGTAGGTGCTAAAATGGGACCTGCTAGCAGGTACTACGACCTAATGGAAAAGCTCTTAAACCGAGTAGAGTCGAGCCGAGTCGAGCTGAGTCGAGCTGAGTAGGTACTAGTGGAAAAGGGGCATAAGCAATCAAGATGTTTCCTGCCACTTATGTGCTCTAGTTTAAAGGGATCATGAAAGGATACAGTGCACGGAAGATGCCAAGAAATCATTTAAATGTGCTGACTTTAACAGATGCCTAATGCCATCAGTGTTTCCACATGGATAGGGCCTTGATCACTGACCTATACCATCTCTTGAATGATGATTTGCCAGGCCGACATCACCCCTGTGTTATTCAAGGTAACATGTGCCCCTCCCATACTGGCGACAGGTGCTGCGTCAGCCAGACAAGGCGTCAGGGAAACTCTCCATGCTCGGTCTCCCACTGCTTGGTGCATTCTCTTAATGGCAGTGATCCAGACCGCTAAATAATATATATACTGAAGATACAAGCTGGTAATATGACAGTTAGGGTATTGAGCACACAATAACAAATTTAAGCTGACATAACAAGAGCCTGTAATGGCACCTAATGGTAAAGGACACATATTACATAGGACAAGACAGAAATGGACAGGACAGAAAGGACACAAGGCAGGACATAATAGCTACTTAATGGCACAAGGTCTTCTTTATGTAGGTGCACTGCAAAGGAGAGGATACAAGATGATCTAAGCTTCTCTAAAATTCAATATTTGTGCACAGTTAGTTGGTCTATGATGGTCCTCAACAGAAAGACATGAAAAAGTGAAAAAAGATTGGTTTTCCATGATTATGATCGCAGAGACGAAGAAGTCAAGGCTTTGGATAAGCCCATATGAAAGTCCTCGCTGCGTACATCGACAAAGTCTGATATGCATATCTCAGTCGATATTTTCCCCAGAAGAAAAACTGAATAAATAGATGGATCAAGCTATTCAAGGTACATTTCTTCACTGGTATCAAAAATCAAATTAGTCTCATTTGTTTGTCTGGAGGTAAAATCAAAGACAAAGCACAACACAGGCCTATTGTTCTTTGCTGAGCCCAGAAGTCCTTGTCTGATGCCCCACTGTTCCCTCACACTGGTAGAGCTGGGATTATTCAAATAACTGTCATTTGGATAATTGAAGGTCAGTGACTGCCTTGAGAAAGAGAGCCAGGCATGAAAAACTTCAAAATAATAAACCTCCCAGTGAGACCGAAAAGGCCTAAATCAATGACATTAGAGAAAAATCATGGTTTTCTGAAGTCGTCTTGAAAAAAATGTCTTTTTCAGGCTGATGACCAAATTGTTTTGTTTTTGTTTTTTGTTTTTTTTTTAAATCCTACAATAGCTTCTAAATGAGTTTCATGGGCAGTTGCAGTTATGAAGCACGCTCAAGACAACTTTTCAGTTCAAGTCATAAAATGGAAAATTATGAAAACTGCAGCTATAATGTTTTCTTCCTGCAGCAACAAAATGTTACTAACTTAATCAGCGGGTTGCTTCAATTGAGTGTCACAGAAACATGGCGATTTCATCACAACAGACCACTTGTCTAAACTCTTGTGCAGGCCACGTCTGCTATCGTGATGAAATGCTAGATGGAGCTATCAACAATATCCTAAAAAATAATCTCGACCAATTGAGAACATCTTGGTTCTGGCACATAAGGCAGGGTGAGGATCTGTACCCAAATAGCTCGCGGCTGTTTTCCAGCCCAACACGTCACCACCTGCTCTGTGATCTGCCCATACGGGCCGCTTAGCTCGACCTTTCATGAGCCGGCCTGCTCATCTCTCCAAACAGTTTCAACTCAGTTCCCAGTGCTGACATGTCCTTCCCACTCCAGTCAGAAATTCATCCACTCCCCCTTTTCCACTGTAAGCTTATAACTCATGTATTCAAGAATGGCCTTTTGCCACCTTATCTCTAACAAGTGATGTCACCTATGCTCCACTCACTTTTATTGCTCTCAAAAATCAAATCCATCTCTTATCGTCAGTCTTATTTTATTTATTTTCTCTTGGTTTCACAGTCATAGCAATACTGTAAGGGCACTATTACCCTGACTTTGGTGCTCTGTTGCACTCACTGGAAAGTAAACACCTGAAATGTACATGGGAATATAAAAACAAGCACTTTTGAATACAGCAAAAACACATTATAAGTCCTTTGGGGGTTTCTTGGTGACCTAGAAAGGTAAGGTACGTATCATGAACTTGCAACACAAGGGATTTGAGTTATTTTTTATGTAGTTTTTCCTCCATTGTCTCCCAATTTAGTCGTGTCCGACTCAATATCCACTACACACAGACGGTATACGCATCTAGTCTAGGTGTCAGACAGGCAGCTGATGAAGGAATCTGGAGGACTTCATTTGTCTGTTCAATTGTCTTCCCCATCTCATCATTTCAAGCCGATTCAAGGGTGCCAAAACATTTTTAACATCCTCGCCTTTTCTCGAGAAGCATGTCTTTCTTTTGATGCCGCTAATACTTCAAGCAACCTTCCATGAGTGTGTCTCCTTTGATTTGTAATTGCACTTATCATCTGGAGAGCACAAGACATGGAGGACAAGCATGCTCCCTAATTACCCACAGATTTCATTCAACAAATCCTCTCAGTTGGTTTTCATAAAACAGCAGCGCGCCAATTATGCAGTGGTGTGTCTACGTTTTTGAGCACACACTGCAAAAAAGAAAATGCTCGGGGACTTTGAAATGAGGAAAACTTATTACATTCTTTTGCAAAATAATATTAGCTGGGATCATGAATTTTACCTATAGTGACAAAAACTTAAAATGCCCCCCAAAATCCGCTGTCCAAGAAAATTTTGACACCATACAAGCATTGCAACTTACTTAAGTTTCAGTTTGTTGCTACAGTTACAGATGAAACAGAGTATGGATTTAGAACAGCGATTAAACCTGAGCCACACTTTTTGTATGTTACACAGCTTTAGCAAACACCCTCCTGCCTTTCAGAAATGACTGTTCATCCAGACCATGGCAAAAGATAACTATGTTAACCTACACTAGCTGCTAACCGCCACATCGTGTCCCAGTTTTTGAAAGCCATTTGCATTAAAAACTATATGATTATTTTCCATTAACACAGGCATAATATTAACACCAGAGTTAGTGAACCCATTTTCTGTACAGATATTTGGTGTATTTATTATATTTTGTCAACAAAATATAATATGTCAACAAATCTCCATCGCTAGGCTGTCTGATCTGTATGAAAATGATGCTGAGAGGAAATTTTTATCTTCACAGCAAAATTAATTGTCTTTTGCTATTTTATGTTGTTAGCAAGTGATCATGGCAGCTTTAATGGGATAATCCACTCCGAAGTATGCATTAAAGAGGTTTCTGTAATTGCGAGTGATAGGTGGCACTGTAAGGACCACTAGAAGGAGAGGGAGCAGTCTAACCTCCGTCACCATCAGATCATGTGGAGGTTTGCATGGAGCAGACAGGGGTGACGTTAAGTTTGTACGTTTGTTTAGTCAATGTATTTGCCTTTATTAAGTTATTTCCCAATAGGTGGCAACAGTGTTGTTTAATTTATTTGTTTCATCAAATAAGAACCATCACATATCGAGCACTAGTGTGACTCAGTGCTGGGGATTTGGACAAACTCATTTCCTCCAAACTTATGTGATAGACTTGTTCAGTCATAGTATATCGTGCATTGAATTGGGTGATTGGTTTTACATGCCATGACATGAGATTAGGGAAGACTAACAGTCAGGTGTGTTTGAAATACTTGATGTGCATTTGATTTGTCTTCTCCAATAAGGTAGGAACCTGTTTTAACGTTCCAGTGGTTGAAACTCAGTGAGGAATGGCGAGCTTTGCCAAACACTCCAAATGTTTCAAATTCATTTTGAAAAACTTTACATTATTGGATCTTATATTGGATCTCTTTTTTTCTTGGTTCTGACTTTATATATGAATGAGTGTTACTGTCACATGAAACTACAGTCTTAACACTTCTACACCCACGGAGCTCTAATTCTTGTCTCTGTACACTATTTATTGTCTTGTCTGTGAGAGTTGTTTCCACCAACCAATTTAATTTGTTTTGCAGATCTTAGTCTGATGTGCAAATTTAATATTTCAATCAGCGAGAACAAATAAGAGACTTGAAAAAGAAAAGAAAAAAATAGATAAACAAATGAACCAACGGGGAGAGGTTAAAACTACAAAAAAAAAAACTACAAAAAAAAAAAAAAAAAGTGATACAGGCTACAAATCTAATGGTTTCAATAGTTTTCTAAAAAAAAAAAAAAAAAAAAAAAAAAAAAAAAGTTAATGAAATTAGTGATCTTTATCATAAGGAAGCAAAAATAATATCTTTGAGGGACATAGAAAAGTCTTAATATTTACAATGAAGGTTAAAATATGGCAAGAAATCTTGATTGAATGCCCATGCTAACAAAACCTGTTTATGGAGATTAGGTTATTAAGTGGAAAACTGACACTGTAACTGTATCATAACACATTTCAGACCACCACTGATGATCTGCGACATCCCTTGTGATGACGTATACATTAGACGTGACACTAGCGACACATTTCGGTGGCGATGTTTGAGTCACACTGGTGACAGCGTATAAATCCTCTCTTCTCATGTAAATGTCACATGACAGTCTCCTTTCATAAGTAATCATGGCACTATCCACCGGCCATACGCTCGGCAACCGCTCTCCACTTCTTCTTTGCCTCCATGTTGTGCACTAAAAACCATGTAGCGCCCTCCTCATCGTGGATTAAAGCTTGGTTATATTCTGTATCCCCCAGTAGCAGCAAAGGATCAGGACCACAGCATAGACTAAAGGTTGAAGCCCTGGATAGGAGGCTCTGTCCTTCTTTGCCGGTCTACTAACTTGAGGTTGAATGCTTAATTGACCAAACAGGAGTTGCTCAGGGGGCTGCCTTACCCTTATCAGACTGCGCAGTGGCCATCAAGTCTGAAGTATATTTAGATTCTCTGTGAAGAGCAGTACCAATTTTTTTTTTCAACGTCTACCCAGGGGGCACCACTGTGACGGCTTAAGTACCCTTGACAGCTCAACTCTCCGTGTCAGAAAATGTGCAGATCAAAGATCACCGTTTTGTGCACTACAACAAGTGAAACCAGTCATTTCGACTTATTCAAAGCTTCTGAAGTGCACGCTTTAATAAGTCTCAAACACCATTTAGCGAATAGCCTTGTCATAACTGCTAAGCTGAAAGAGGCACTATACACTGAAAAGTGACTCATAGTAATCATTCACAAATGCTTAGAATTGATTTCAAATCTTTTCATATTTTTTTAAAAAACAACCTCTTCAGGCAATAAAGGGAACAAAGAACACATTTGAGGCAAACCAGCAGGAGGGTAGCACCACCACAGCAAAACAGCTTTGCAGCATGAAACAGCGCTCCAGGGATCCAATTCAACCCTCTGAACATTTATCCAGTAATACAACTTTATATAAACTTTGGAAAAAGCATCCTTAATTAATGAGGCTGCAAACTTTCCATCTATGAATGAAGATTTTAGAGTGATATTATTCCTGTACAATTCATTTTACCTATGTTTTATTTTAGACAGTATCATCGCTCATAAATTAGTACACATTCAAGAACGTAACTGCACTGTAAACAGGTAATCAAATCATGTGTACCTGATTCAAAATTGATTATACCAGCGGTAGTGTTCCAATTTATATTTCTGCTTTATTCAAAAAGAAATGCATAAATAAATACATTGGACCTCATATGGGCAGTTGTAAATGTCAGCAGTGGCTTAGTTAGGTGGGTTTCAGTGTGACTACAGTAGACAGAAAGAAGGTGGTGGTTCAAGCTGAGAGATGAACAAATTAAAATGGCAAGATGTGGGACTTTAAAATGGAAAGA
The DNA here is from genome assembly GCF_902150065.1 of Myripristis murdjan. Classification (NCBI taxonomy): domain Eukaryota; kingdom Metazoa; phylum Chordata; class Actinopteri; order Holocentriformes; family Holocentridae; genus Myripristis; species Myripristis murdjan. The sequence goes on along the minus strand of NC_043983.1, from coordinate 8,392,209 downwards.
CAGAGGAACTGAAACTGGACAGATCTATCACTTGAAGTTCCAGTCCTCCCATGCATGGGGGAGACGCGAGCGTGCCCACTGGATGTTTCTGTTTCAGATGAGCACTCCATTTCCAAAGAAGCTTAATTAGCAGGGCCACCACATCCCGTTGGTACACATAGAGCATTTTCAGACATTCAGCAATATAAAGGCAGAGAGTTAAAACAGTGTCATCCCCCTCCTAGTTCTGTCCTCAACACTGGACCTGTTGGATCTCAGTGAACCCGGAGAGAGGAGGAGCAGCAAGGACAAGAAGAGTCCCCTGTCGTTGCGCGGGGAAGGCCAGAAGAGCAACCTTCACAGGAAGAAGACGGATGAGACGGAGCTGATCCAGGTGGAAGTTGAACAAATAGGCCCCAGCTTACGCACCCCTGAGAGGGTGTCTCTAGACTCAGGTAGAGGCACACTGCAAATTTTGGATGTTTCACAATTTTCTTATCAGAGGCAGAAAGAGGAACATTGTATTCCCAGAGCACAATAAATGTACACAGATTTGCCTTGGACAACCTGATGCTAAGACAAGCTGACAGATTACAGAGTTCCTTGGCACCGACTGGCAGTCAGCAGCGCCTCACATACAATGGATGGTCGACATTACATAACACCATCCAGTGATCATTCAGTGTCTATGTAAGTTAGATGGCATAGCACCCACTGTGTTTACAGCTATACATGGAAATATAGTGGGTGGTTAGCATTGCATTGACAAAATGCACCATAAAATAGCTATAATGAATAGAGTGTTCCATCATTTCTATCACCTCTATCATTTTTGCATTACTTTATCTAATATATGATGTACCATTAAGAATCAGCATCATTTGTATGAGGAAACTTCATGTATGATTTAAAATCGTATTATTATGTTATTACCGTACCTTGTCCTGTACTTTATTATATCATAAACACTATAAATATCACCTCCTTCCTCCAACTTCTCCAAATGCTGTAAACGCTCGCCCCCACCTCCAATCATCCCCTGTGGATCTGACCTCGTAAAAGTCTAAGACAGACCGAAGAAAGATCAAGTGAATTCCCCGTAATGAAAAGAATCATCTTAAAAGACATTAAGAGGAAACAGCCAATTACTTTCCTATTTGCCAGTTGAAAAGGTTAAAGTCTTCAAATGAGAAGTAATTATGCAGAGTGAGTCAAACTACAGTATAGTCTGGCTGAATAATTCATGCGGCTGTAATTGATTGCAGCCCCAGTGTCATTTACAAGCAAAACTTCATGTTCTGTTATAATTGTGAGCAGATGGCCTTTTGTTTAGATGCCCCCAGCACCGATTGTTCGTTTCCGTTTTTATCTTAATCAGAAAGATACCATTAGTGATTGTACCTCAGTTTTAAGGCGAACATGTAACTTTGTAACTCACACATTACAGTAATCAGGTCGATTGTTTGGTTACCAGAAACATAGTGCATTATTTTTTTCATTATGAGTAAACTTGATTAACTAGTTTAATTTGTTTACTGGTTAAAATGCAGTTGCTATTATTGCTTTATTCTTTTGCGCTGTTTCATTTCTGTTAGTGTTTGTAGAAAAAAGTGAGAATCCTGCAGCATCTCGTGCAAACAACATGCTGCTAATTGAAAAAAGTCAATTAAGTCTCCTCGATATGAATTAGATTGGCATACTGTTTCAATAACAGAGCAAGAGTCTCGCTTTGCATTTTAAAACAATGACTGACAGCCTACTTGCCAACACGAGGCATATTGCTATGGCACAGTTCTGAAGAGAGTGATGCAAAAGCACTCTGAACTTTATGATGTGGCTTCTTTTTTTTCAAGGTTAGGATTAAAGCAACTAATTACTTTTATAAGTGACTTTACCTTCACAGTGTTGTACAGAGGACTGCTAAAATATTAACTCATGCCACTTTTAAAGCAGTTCTTTTTTATCATGAAAATGGTCCTGTATGTTACCATGTTTACTGTGAAGGTAATACAGTTTTCCTTCAGGCTGTCATGCTGGAGGTGATGGATGTTTTATATATTGCACACATGTGATATGTGATGAATTTTTGCTGTTTTGCGACTGAACTTCATCTGTCTCTTTTGCCAGTTTAATGGCTGCAGTTTTTTCATCCTGGAAAATATCTGTGAGTGATTTGACTGACAGTTACCCTTGTCTCCAGTCAACATTGGTTCTCCCTTGGATAAATGGGAGGATTTGAACCCCAACTCGGAGAGAAATGGCAACAGAAAATGGAAGCTGGAGAGACGGCGTTCATCCAAAAATTCCTCCAATGAATTCCTGTGGTAGGTATTGATGGGAGAATATTTTTGCTTCTGGCTCAACAACGGCATTCAATCTCTTATCATGGGACATGCATTGAAAGACTCCAGTCCATATCAAATTGAGCACTGTGTGTCTTAACCATTTACCCCACCTTTCTCTGTGCTAGGTCTATTGACTGCAAAAACCAATCAGAGCCATCAAACAAGAACTGCTTGGAAGTAAATACCAAAGCCGAGCCAGAGTCTGCCCTAGCTTCTCAAGTAAGTGCTCAATGTGTTCGGCTCAGGCAGTAATAATTCTCATTATTGTATGTGCTGTCTGCACTTGAAATCAACATCCTTTTTAGGTGAGAAAGCTTCACACCTCTCAGGCATGTTTTTGACTGATGGCTAGGCTTTCATAATGAAATTTTCAGATGACTGCAACCTTCTTTGAACATTTGCATGTGGATGCATGACAACTTGCCAGCATTAGATATTAAATCCTGTTGTGTGATTATGTGAACCCATCATTTTGTCCTAACACCTTAAATTTCTCCATTTCAGCTCAACAGACAGTATATTAGTGGAAGACATGTAAGCCTCCCTATGCATCCTTTCCTATAATTTTGAAAGACCTATACATTTGCACCAGGAAAACAGCATCACCACATCATATAATTTGACTTAAAAGACTATCAAAAATAGAGTTCATGAACTGGGGTACTTATACTGAAGCCCATAGGCACATTCTGTGAAATCCAGATATAACATGTTGGCCTTGAAATTGTTCCTATGTGGTGCTACGAGGTCCAAATGTCAAGCGCTTTCCTCCTTAGTTGACATCTCTTTGTAGGTCTGCCTACGGGGTCTTGTTTCCGGACGCCATTATTAGATTAATAGCCCATGAATTATTCAGTGGCCTTACTCTGAGCCCATTAGTGCAGATCTCACCAAGCTAGCTAAGCATACATCACCTTTTCAACACTCAAATAAATAATAGATTTAGGATTAAAGATAGCTGTTCAAGATGGGGGAGAAGTTATTGGCAAACAAACACCAAATTTGTTTGACCGTGGTAGCTCACTAACAGTGATACTGTAAAGACTGTCTCCCACTTGGCAGGTGCCACACACACACACACAACCACACAAATATCCACACTATGTGTTGCATGAGATTTAATATACTGAAAATACTCAATATTTTATTTTAATTTAGCTTAAAGAAAAAATCCACCTTAATCAAAAATTACACAGACAGTCAGTCTGTGACATCAGTTTGTGATCCCGGTGCATTCTAGGAATTAGTTAGTGATGGCGTTTTTGGCCACTTTCCCTCAAATGACTCATTTATCTCTGCTTCAATTTGCAGTTTCATTCATTTCCCATAATAATGTCTTCTGAAAAGCCCCTGAATGGCATATGAAGGCGGTGCTGGTAAGCAACGCCTTCATATATGAATATATGAGCATATAAATATGGCAACCCAGCCAACTAGTGGGTGAGCACTAATTGCCATATGTTAGCAGCATAACTTGTGTCATGTTGCTGACATGTGGCAAGTTTTCTGCAGGAATCCACAACCAAACAACAGCAAAATAGGCCAAGAAATGTAAGGTACATGATTGATCACTGCTGCTTTGTGTTAAAATGTTTTAGGGTGGATATTTTCTTCTTCAGCAATACTGTAGACCACTACAGCTCCTTCACACAATACAGCATTCAAAACTAATAAGTTGGGCAAGAAACTTTAATAATTGGGTAGAGGCTAATTCTTCTCAGGCCAATTATGCTGAAATAAACATATAAATATGCAGACTGTGGGGAGGATAATGGCCGGTCTGACTGCCAAGCAGGCATTGCTGAGGGAAGCCACCAACACACTAGCGACACTTGCCCAGAATACGTCCTTCCCCCATCACTCCCCATCCCCACCCAACCACCACCACTACTACCCCACCACATGGAAAAAAGGACTAAATGAAATTCCTCAGCCTCTGCAATGGATTGGCAGTCATCAGAATATAGAAATTGCTATTTACACTAAATGTAGTGACATACAACATCCAAGCATGAAGGGTTATCTATAAATCAATGATTGGATAATTTCTATAGAAGCATCAGAGCAAGACTTTGGATCCAAGATTTTGCCAGAGAGGCTATCAGCATCTTTCAGAGTTTGATACTGCATGGCAAGAGTACAAAGGGCATGCAATGTTAGAGCAGAGGAAGGGCCGCGGGAACAAGAGTGTGAGTAAGTGTGGGGGGGTGTGAATGTGTAATTGAGTAAGACTGGATGAGTAGCATGGTGCTCAGATGAGAGGGTAAAGTGCTGGAGGGGGACGGGGTGGGGAGGGGTTGCTGACAGTAGGGATTCTGCTGGCCTCCCTAAGCATGTCAGAGGCTTTGCCGAGGCAGGGATATTTACCCGTCCCTGAGAAGGCAGAGATGGCTGACCCTGCACACTCTGCCTGTCTCTCCCTTCGGCTGCCTGTGCGAGAGTATGTGTGTGCGTGGTATATGAATGTGTGTGCGTTTGTTGTTCATGTATATGTGTGTGTGTGTGTGCGCGCGCGCGTGTATGTGTGTGTGTGTGTGTGTATATATTTCATGGAGTGTATTTGTGTGTATGTGTGTGTGTGTGTGTGTCTGTGGAACAGAGTCGCCTAACGAAGGAGCAGAGGTGGGGCAGTGCCCTCCTGTCCAGAAACCAATCCCTGGAGGAGGAGTTTGAGCGTGCCAAGGCTGCTGTTGAGGTAAGCAGAGAGCTACTTTACCCACTTCACACCTGTCACCTGTCAAGAAAAACACCATCTCCACCATACACTTACAAGTGCTTAACACTAAAAGCAAGCTGGGTTTCAATATTAAACACTCTCTTTTCCTGGTGTGCTCAGCAGCAGACCTTGTCAAGGCTGGGGGTCAGTTCACTTTCAAAAGCGGCTCATTTCAGGAGCGACAGGGTGGCCTAGAGGTTAGAGAAACTGGATGGCCTAAATGTTGGCAAGCATCCTCCCTGCTGAAGTATCCTTGAGCAAGACACTGAATCCCCACCAGCTCCAGGGACGCTGTTCTGTAGCTGAGCTGCTGACCTCCCTGGAGGACGGCATGCAAAATGAAAATTTCCCTCAGGGATCAGCAAAGCATTGCATTGCAAAATTGGTGATATTTATATTCATTTCATTCAATACAGAAAAGATGACATTTTCAAGAAAGTTTGTTCAATTTCAAGTTTGTTTGTTGAATGTTGAATTGGTACTTGTAGAAATATTCCCATGAAGAAGAGATGGATTGAAATGACTTAAGTGATAAAGTGCTGTTAGAAAAGGAACTCGGTGAACTTCAGGCTAAGAAAAAGTTTCCTTCAACACATTTCCAACTTCACTGCTCATATTGCCTGAAATCACTTACCTGCCACTTACTGATTTCTATTCGACGCCTTCAGCCCCTTTTGTCTCCACATCAAATGATCATTACTGCACTTTGTTCCATGTGTTTGCCCCTATGGTGCCATCTGACAGCTTAATAGTCCATGCCAAATTCACACACTCAAGTTCATGAGGTGTTTGACCTAGAAAAGTACTCATGACTTTCCGCCGGCTAACAACAGGGAGGTAAATAGGTCAGTCATTTTACGGCCAGACGTATCAGGTATCACAGGGGACGGCAAAGTTACAGTAATCAGATATAGCTTAATTCAACATGGGAGCATGTATTTACTGTATAAAGTGCAGGGCTCAGACATGCACTGATGTTCTCATGCTGTCATAAAAACCTCATAGGGTTTTTAATAATGGCAACATGGAAAATGTCTCCATAACCTCTGCTGAAAAAGAATACGTGTTGCGAGCTCAAAACATTTCCATTACCTTGCCCACTTCAGTGTCTTTCTGCGTTGTATTTCCCCATTTGATGCAGAGATGACATGGATGGAATGAGATGAGAATTTCCATCCACATTTTGATGACTTTATTTTCCTTCTTTTCAGTAAGCTGCAACACCTACGTCTATGCTTTTCTTTTGAATGGTGACATTTTTCTGTGTGAAGTCCTCCAGATCACACTGGTCTCAATATCTTTGTTCCCAAAAAAGCAGATTCTATACTGCTGGGAGGTTGTTTTTTTTTATAACAGACACAACCATCCAATTCTGTGTTGTACATACAGTAAAAGCATTCTACCAAACTCCTTCATCTTCACTGACAGTTATGGTAGGGCGTTACATACTGAGCTATGTGTTATGGGCGATAAATAATAGAGCAGAGACAGGAAGACAGTGAGAAAGTGAGGGGAGCAGCTGCAGAGGAGTGGACTGCCCCGCTCGGTGATCACTTCCCAAAGTGAGTAATGATGTCACACCTTGTATGAAACTCCACGCCACAAGTACCAGCTTCCCAAATTGCACAGTATGTGCAACTGCGTCAGCCAGAGGGCAGGTAATTCTGATAAGTGATGAGACTCTGAGATGCTCCGGGACAAATGGAGCATTGATTGGTAACAGTATCTCTCAGCTTCGATCGAGTAGCCTGAGTGCTGGCCTCTACTCTCAGAGAGCTCTGTTTAACGCAAGCGGTCAGCCATTTTGGCTCCAACTGCCGATATCAATGCCCACGATCACAGATAATTTCCCTTTAAGTAGCTGTGCATATGCATGTGCTTTCATACTTATGAAGATATGGAAGGAGAGATGGCGCAAGAGGCAGAGAGCACACCACTCCAGTGCACAGCCCAGCTGCCAATTCATTCAATTAGTTGAAATTGCCAAATGTGAGGAGCTGATAAAGGACCCGTACAAGGAGCAGACGAGGATTTAAGCCCTTAAATATCATCCGTTTCACAAAGATGGCGCCGATGAAGAGTTGTAGCTTTCATGCATTTCACATAAAATCCTTTAAAGGGGAGGATAAAATGGCAGTGGCCCAAGAGAAGGAGCTTCGCTTCGCCTTAATTTAAAAAGAGGCTGATAAAGAGGCGTCTTCTGTGTAGGCCAGTGACTGTTCATGTGATGTGGGGGCAGCACCAGTGACACTGAGCTAATGACAGCCTAATACTTTTATTAAATAAAGCACCAATGGAAAAGCTGCAGGGTGGGTTTTTACTTTGGGGTGCAGTGTTTTGGCTGTGAGGCTGAGATAACGTAGCCACAATATCGATAAAGACAAGATCAAGGTGACTGCAGGCTTCATGTTTGATTAAAACAGCAGGAGGATGAGTTTACTTTTTTCTTGCAGAATATTAGACTGTGGGAGTAAAGGCTGCAGCAGACTGAGAACAGAGGCTGTTACGCAGTTAAAGATGTGGGCTTGTGATCAGAGGGTCGCTGATTTTAATCCCCGGGCCGGCTGGGAAAATGTGGATGGGGGAAAGTGAATGAGTAATGCTTTCACCTCCCTTAACAACTTCCATCAATGTGCCCGCAAGCACTCAACCCCCAACTGTGGTCCAGTGGAGTTGCTCAGTTGCCAACACTAGAATGAGGTTGTGCAGGTCAGCTCCCAGGTGTGAATGTGGTGTTGAAAAAGAGTATGTGAAAAGGAAAGGCTCCTCTTTTCTTTTAAGGGCCACAATCCACGTCGAGGTAAAGCTGCATTTTATAGACATACTGTCATAAATGTACTTTATTTCCCTCAACAACCCAACCCTATTATCCGAATCCCTTTATCTCAAATTGACACAAGTGTTTGAATGCCCCGGCTGAATCTGTCTGCCCCGTACTGTTTTCCTAGACAGCCATGCATTATCTAAGTGCATTTGTCTGCCCAAATGCATTCCTGACACATTGTCCATATGTAATGTATTTTATTCTTCCCTGAGTGACATTATCGGGACTCCAGCTCCCTATTTTTGTCTTGCTGACCAAGGACTTGTCCCACCCAGCGGATCAGTGGGTGGCTCATTAACATTAAAAGGCCATGGCAGCCCTGCTCTGGAGATGAGCGGAGCTGTACTTGGAGGCTGGTCTGTGTCACTGGTAAATAATGAGACTTTCTGTAATGTAATCCCCCTGGGCAAAGTGGATAAGTAACCCCTATTCACATGCTCAGTTTCCCCCAGGCTGTATCTCAGGTTAACACATGACTCTAACTACAGTAAACAGATTAGGTTGGAGTCAGGTTATAGTGTGAAGGCTCACAGCCACATTGGCCGCGAGAGAGATTTTTGATGAAACTGTTTGATGGAAAATGCTCCTTCAGTGCATTGTTCAGCCCTAGATTCATACACTTGGATACTGTTACACTGATGGATATCATCAAGTTATGATGCCCAAAGCAAATCAAGAGATTCATGAGGAAGTGCTGTAATTCATTTTTTTTTTTTTGTACCATTTCCCTCTCAGCCCGTCTTGTCTTGTCTATCTACTTCACCTTCAGTCAGAGATTCCCCTCATTTCCCAGAGTGAATTTTGACAACAACAAGAGATGGGTTGTTAACTTGGTGCTTTGAGCAGGTGGTTAGAGTGATGGCAATAGCGTGGTTTTAGATAGTTGGATGTTTTAGATAGTGGAGCAATTTTCTGCTATCAAATTTCATTATAGCTGGGCTGGAAATATCTCAAAGTGACGTCATTTTGCCTACGTTGGGCCTGTTATCCATGGCAATGAGAGAAGTACAGCAGCAAACAACAAAATGGGGCCAGAAATGCAAGGTTGACTGCCAAATGACTAGCTGTTTTGTAACAGTTTTAGTTTAAAAAAAAGTAATGGAGAGTCAGTAATAGTGACAGAGTGTGGATTTTACATAATGAAGTGACCTAAAACAATTATGTCACAAACTCTATCAATAATATAACATCAAAAATACAATTTTCTAGATATCAACAGTGCTCGGGAAGCTGGGATTCAATTCAGCAGCCCAAATGTTGTTATAAACTAATCTAAAAATAATAAACTGTGGTTTCTTGAGACTGCAAAGAATATACAGTGCATCTCCGACCCTTCACGCCTCCATTCATGTGAAAAATCCACCTACGGTCTCCTCCTGTTGTACACCTTGACATGATTTTAGTGAACCACCATCTACTCAGCAACCAAATGTTGAGAAACACATTTGATAGCTTTGTGATGCAGTTTAATCAAAAGTATTTCTTATTTGTATATAACTATATATACTGATTGAGTTAAACAAGTCATCAGTGTGCTGTTAGGTCAATCCTACTTTATTAAGTCTACATTTACATTCTACATCGAAGAGAACCACAGGCATCTTTTTTTCTTATAATCATCTTTTTGTATTTCTCAAACTTGCCTGATTTCACCAGGATAAACAAGACTTTCAAATATCAGTGGGATCTGTATCAATATTTGGTGCAGGATATGCAAGTTATAACCCACATGCCACATGCCACAGTTTCATGTTTGTTTCATGTTTTTTGTTTGTTTTTTGTTGTTGTTTTGCAGTTACATTAAGCTGAATATGTGGTCACGTGTGGTCCGTCTGTGAGCCACACATGGGTCATAGACATATTTGCTAGTGTGAGGGCTGGTGAGGGGCACTGCCATTCCCTGGCTACACTGTTTTTCATTTACCAGTGGCAGCTTACTTTGGCAAGAGTCTGCAGTGAGCGGCATTGGGAGGATTGCGTCTTTGAAATGGAGGGAAAAGTGTGGGCGTGTAGGCACAACAAGGCTAAGTGAACTTTCTTGTAAGGCGAGTAGGAGTGGGCTTTTTGAATATTCTTGAATGAAAATGAGACAAACTAAATGTTTTCACCCTGCTGTGCTACTTTTTTTTTGTCCATGTTGCATGAATGACAACACTACTGCTCACACCGAGGAAATTCAGCAGGGGATCCGGCATACCTGCTGGCAGTGTTTAAAATGTGCTAAGTGCTGTCCAGCCAGTCCACTGCAGGCATCCGCTGGCATGCTAATGGAGCGGACCCATGATTATTTGAGGGGTGTGGCGGCAAGTGTACCGTTTCCTTTTTTGCCATGGTCACTGTAATGTCTGAACAGGAATACCAAGTTCCTTTTGCCAGTCTTTGAAAATGTTTCGTACTGTTCCATGGCTCCTTATGTGGTGCTCACACGCATGGAAAGAAAATACAGCCTTCACTATTACTGTGCGCATGCAAATGTCACGACTCATTTTACAGCGAAGATACAAGGGGCGATGGGACACACTTACATAATAGCAGGTCTAGCATGCTCTTTGTTCACTCAGCAGTCAGTTTGGATGTAGTCCTAACAGGGGCAAGTGTCACTGAATGAAATATTACTGCATTTCTAATTGCCTCTCTCAATGTGGCTGTAATTTTCATCGCCCTGGGTATGAGCTTCTCTAATCATAATGTTAAATATAGTTGCCAGCACAGTCAGTGTTATCTCATTAAGATGGGCTGTCTTCTACGTTCATTATTATTATTATTATTCTCATCATTATTATTATTAATAATACTATTAATGATTAATTTATTTATTTGCTTTATGCAGAGTGCTCTACAGGAGGCACTTAAAAAGCAATAAAGGGTGAAATTCATAAAGAGAAGTGAAAAATAAAAAGCACAAGTGGATCAGAATAGGTCTGACCTCCCACTGAATGAACACTGATGCATCGATGAGAGGACTGAAACTATTTCTATATGTGACAAGCTACGTGAAAACATAAACCTCCTGATATAATGCACTATATAGTACATCTATCTCCTCTACCTTACCACCCCTGCCACTACTTCCAATATCTCCAATGTGTTACCTCCATCTCAGTCACCCCCATATTGCAGTAGCTGACAGAGCCAGTGGTGAGGTCTCACCTCAAGATCTGATAGGCAATCTGTCTGAGAGTCAGCAGCCTGCAATTACCTGCCATGTCTCACCATCAGGGGCCAAACTATGGCCTTCATGTCAATCACAAGCCTCTGAGATTAGGATATGCGGAGACCCCTGTCATATATAGACATTCACACACACACACACACACGCAAACACACACACTCCCCCTGCAGTGCCAAGGCGCCCACTTACTGTACACACTCCTGTCATGTACAGATGAATTCCTGGAGGACTCAGTAAGTCACATGGTGGTGTTCCGCTCTCTTCTATATTATTCTTCCTGGTTTGCACTACCTCTGACAGGAAGACAGCCACAAATCAGAGTCAGCCAGGCAAAAAAAAAAAAAAAAAAACTCCACTGTAGCAACTGGGTGGAATGCGTCTCATACATGAAAAACAGGCACAAGTTTAAATGTATTGATCGTGACAGCGCTGTCTGCCGAGAGCAAGGGCACTGCTCACAAGGAACTGTGTTCCCATTTTTACCATGATGAGGAGATATGGAGAGGAGAGGAAACGAAGGAGAATCTCTCTGCATGTCTCTCTGCATTGTCATACCGCTGTGTATTGAAGACTCAACAATCCATCTCAAGATCACTCAGCATTAATCATTTAGAATGATGGGATGGCATGGCACAATATTTCACTCCCAGCCATTACTGAAATACACTGGAGTGGATAGCAGTAAGCATTTATCAAGATCCATTCTTCCAAATTAGTTTTTGTAACCAAAAACAATGTGTGTTGTCAGCGAAGATGTATTGCCTCTCATAGATGTAAAGCTTCCTCAAGAGTGTGTGCGTGTGTGTGTTTGTGTGTGAGTGGGTGGGTGGGGAAGGGTTAGGCAGGTTCTAATGAGAGTTAATACATATAATTTCATAAACTTCAGTTGCAATAAAAAACATGAAAAATGTCTTTTTGGAAAGCTCATTATGCTATTTATGGGTAGTGGTGGAAATCGCCCCACCCATGAAGGACCAAACACACCTTCAGTTCAGCTTAAAACACTAAAATCACCAAGATTGAGAGTTTAGCTTACAGATTTAATTTCCTGCATTTTCCACAACACCAGCCTGATGCTATCACAACAAACAAAATAGCCACAGAAGAAAATTGTTAATTCATATTCTGACAGTGTCTTGCATTTATAATGTCAAGTTGCTCTGCACCCCTCCCCTGCCTGTGCCCCGTCCTCTCGTCTGGTTCATTCACAGTGTTCATCTGATCATTTGATCAGGTCAAGATTTTAGGGCCCTTGCTTTCGCCTGGTTAACCTGATTACGTTTAGAGAAGAGACAAGCCCGCCTCAGTTAATGCAAATCGACCGTCCAGCTCGATGCAATTCACAGAGGAGCAATTTTCAGCATTCTGAGGGAAAACAACCTCCAAACAAGAGTGAATTTGCTCCATGTGATTAGGACAGCCATTTATGCACCACAGACTTTTTCAGACACTTTCTGCACTTTTGATCACTGAAGTGTAGAGCAACTTCTGGCAGCAGTTTGATTGGGAGGCTGGAAATGTGCAGTCTTTCATTCAAAGAGCTGCTTGGCGAGTAATCATCTCTCCTGTCCTGATTACTAGCTTTTCATTGGCCTGATGAATAATTGTCAGCAGTGACAGTGACAGTGACACACAGTGATTGAAACTGCCTGCAGCGGTTGTCTCTGTCAGTTGAACTCGCAGCAGTATTAGCAGAAAGATTTATCTACCACCTGCTTCCAGTCTGAGCATGAATGCATACTTATAATGGATGGAAAATATAATATATTATTCAGTTTGTATGCAAATTCACTGTGAGCGATTTGACACCCTTGTACTACAACAACAGTAATATTTGATTTTCACTGAAGTGATGTCGTTAAACCAGAAGTTATGCACCATGTGACGGCTTATATGTGGTTCTTGTTTGAAAATTTCATTCTATAGCCCTCAGTCAGCTACCACAGGGGAAATTAAAAGTTCCATATGCCATTCCTGTAGGTAAAATACAAACCTCTTAACCTCGCCGTGATGCTCGATAGATGGCTTCATCTCACAGTACAGTCTCCAACACCCGCAGCTTTTGTCCTCCATGATAACACCAGCTGCATTTCAGTGAGTTGACTGAAACACCAGCAAACAGCAGTTAAATCGTCAAGCTAATAGAAAGTTTGGGTTTTGCCTCAACTTGCAATCGTGATGAGTCATCAGAAGTGTGCAGCCCATACATTACACAGCCAGCCAAGTGAGCCGGACAGACGTGACATTTCCAAGTGCAGGAGGATGGGAAATTAAGAGCGCCATGGGTCTACTGTGTACTAATCATTCCCTCACTTCTCTTTCCCTCCCTCCCTCCTCCAACCCATCCATCTCCTCCTGTCCATTCACACACCCGCTGTGTCCTGCTCCCTCGCTGTTGTCTGCAGTCAGATACGGAGTTCTGGGATAAGATGCAGGCGGAGTGGGAGGAGCTCGCGCGACGAAACTGGCTGACGGAGAACGAGCAGGCCCAGATCCCCTCCTCTGTCTCGCCGCACGAGAAGGTCACTATTCACAGTCACTATCACTTTGATTAGCGAGTACAAGAAATGTCTTTGAATTTGTTTTTGTGACACTGACTCAGAGAGATAATGACAGCTCATGAACAACAATTGTTCTAAAATAAGAGATTCTGTTTGACAAAGTGCTACCTACTATTGAAAAATGATTAATGACACACAGCTAAATAAATTATTGCGTTTGGCAATGCTGCACTGGGTGATATTTTAATGTAAAAATACATTTGTTTTATCAGCCCACATCACAAATTGGTGCTTAAAGGTGCACTATGCAAAAGTCCATACGGTGAGGTCCTTTAGATTCAGCTGACAGAAACGCTGAGTAAGCACATAGTCTATTAGTAAGTCAGACCAGCGATGAGAATTATGTAGGCTCAACACCAATTATGTGCTTGATCCACATTTTTGCTAGGGGTCCTCACTCAGCAGTTTTTCATAGCACACCTTTAATCAGAATATCCTGTCCCATTCCCACAAATTGAGCAGATTTGTCCTATTTGTCCAAATGAAATTCTGGTGTTGGACATGCACTCACTGTCCACACGGAAAGTGGCGGATCAAAACTTAAGAGCCAAACACAAACTCTGGAGAAAGTTGGACTCACCAGACTTAGATCCTTTATCTCTCTCATCCCCTTCGGTATAAAATGATTACAGCCCTTCTGTTTGCAATTTTCTGACAGCACATTACATGATTTCTGGGTACTGAAGTTAGAATGTCTCAGTCGGCTGCTCCTTGTCAACACAAAGTTGCCTTGTGCAACTTTAAAGTGACAAATAGAATTCAAGTCCACGGCATCTGTTTTGAATGATGGCTTTGAGGTAATGACTTTCTCTCCTGAAATGGTTGTGAAATGCGCTGTGGAATCTAATTTTGCATAAATATTTCCAAAGATCTTTTTTTTTTTTTTTTTGTCTGTGGTGGTGTATATGTAAGGCAAGCCCGTTCTTTACTGAGGGATTGCTTTCAAGTTGCTAATATTTTATGCCTACAAGGACAATGATAGATAATGCATGACTTGCCTGTACAACATAGGAGTCACATGTTCTTCATTTAGTTTGTGGATCATTATTGTAAAACATTGATTACCATTTGAGAGTAATTGTGCATGACAGTAACATGATGAATCTTTGGGAGCTATGAAAGATATAAGATCATGATTATGTATCCACCACAGTGGTTTTGAGAGCATATGGCTGAGCTATATGCTACCCGTTAGCTGACCTTCTTATATAAGAAAATCATAAGAGATCAGACTTGTGGGCTTTCTGGTTGTTCCCAGTGCAGAGTGAGTTCTTAAAGAAAAAGCTGTTTCAAAGTCATGCCGTTCAGAGCCAGGCAACAACGCACCAGGGTAATCACAGTTTGAAAATGCAAAGTTTAACATTTAAAGAGAACAGACAAACCCTGGGGAGCTTAGCCCAGGTTTGATGTGAAGCAGAAAAGATCAATTCCTGCTGCCGGAGGTTTGCTTGAGTATACAACTGCAGAGGACGGCTGCCCAGTGTCGCGTATGAATATGGAGGGAGGAAAACTGACATCGCCAGTGTGCCTGTTTTAATGTTTTTGTTGTTGCTCTGATGACAGGGTTACTACTTCCACACGGATAACCCCTATAAGGACTTGCCCAATGCGTTTGAAGAGGGACTGAAGAAATCGAGAGAGGGAGATTTGCCAAACGCTGTGCTTCTGCTGGAAGCTGCTATTTTGCAGGACCCGCATGATTCAGAGGTGAATGGACATAAACACACAAACACATTCAAACAGTCCCTCGTGTATAATCAAGGGAATTTACTGTGAAGATATTCTTAATTACAGCAGTGACCTGGGGGTGCAGTTGCAAGGAGGAAAGAGGGTTGACTAATACTACCAGTATTAATGTCGTCCTGCACTGATCAGCTCAAGTGGAGCATTTGGGTTTCCAGTGCCTTGCTCACAGGCACTTCAGTGGCTGTTGTTGACGCAGGGGAAAACATTAGTAAGCCAGCTGGAGAGTTCAAAACAGTGACAGGAGTCCGTTTCTCCAAACTTCAGCCACGCTAATGCCACCATACTCATTAGGCCACACCCACACACGCCATAAGCATTTCTTGTCTGTGAATGCACACACACACACACACACACACACACACACACACACACACACACACACACACACAGTAGCAACTAATAAGTGAGCACTCCTATACCCAGCCAGGGAGAAAAAGCCTCTCTGGCCACAGGCTGAATGAAGTAGATTCAGGCAGCACAAAGAGGCTGGATGCTGATTTCCTGCAGAGGGTAGGGGAGCCGTTTTCTTCTCTTTTTTTCAGTAAATAGAGTTGTTTACTGTAGCAAAAAATACTCTGCCTGTTCATGTTCCCAATGAGAATTTCCATTTGCCCAGTGGGCTGAGTAATAGCTCATTTTGCAGGTTTGTCTCCTTCATGTATTGAAAAGAAGTGACCTCTTTGCAGCCTCAGAGAGCAAAGCCTTCATACAAAGTACTTGCGGAATCCCCTGAATATACAGAAATGTGCTGGTTATTCCGCAGAGGGGATTATCCCGGGGTGTATGGAACTAATACGATTCCAAAATTCCTCCTAGGGCGCTTAGGGGCTTATTGCCCCGCTGTGAAGACCTCGGAATCATTCATAAATAATTTCCCCTCCTCATTTCCACTCATTCAAGAACTGATGTGTGGTTTTGCCGTCTTAGCCTATCACTAATTGTGCCAAAGAGTGAAACAAAACATCATCTGCAGAGATTAGCGTAGGCACAGGTCACTAAGCGTGCCCTCCCAGAGAAAGAAAATGTAATCTCTGACTTGGATTTTCAAGTCGTATCTGCCCACCCACAGTCCAGTCAGGAGTGGGTTTCTTTGCCTGGACAATGCTGGCTTCACATTCAACTGCCATGACTCTCCACCTACATTCATGATTTCCTGAACAATAACTATGGCGGCATTCATTATCAGGTGAACTTGGTCTGCTGCCAAAGAATGACAAGTCGTCACCTCAATTATCATTTCACTTCTCGACAGAGTAATGGCTTTATGCCGGTGACTCACGTGTGGTAGATAATTCATCGCTTTCTGTTGCTTGGATGAATCAAACATCTTAAGGGTATCCAAGGATGAACAATGAAAAATGATTAGGGATGTTGAAGCCTTTTTAGGTTAGAGCTCCATGTTAATCGCTGTGCTGATATCAAACGTAATTGCATGTGTCCCTATTTGACCTATTAAATCACGTTTTTACATTTGGGGGAGTTTGGACTGTTTAACTGTACCTGGTCTCCTCACTGGCAACAGTCCTTATGTGCTGGAACTGAGTCTGTGCCTGACAGACGGTGCTGAGCTGTGCATCTGGGAGATAATACCTTTTGCTTGAGTTACAGCCTCTTAGAAGTCTCTATGAGACTCTTGCATTGTCTAATAGAGGATGCGGAGTCCAGGATTCAACCCTGTTGTTTTCTGTTACCTATTGTTTCCCTGCAGGCCTGGCAAGTGTTGGGGACCACCCAGGCTGAAAATGAGAACGAGCAGGCAGCAATTGTCTCCCTCCAGAGGTAAGGAGAAGAAACACCATGCTGTCCCGGCTGCAGCTTATACAGTAGGTCGCTCACGTGACGGAGCGATCAGTTCAGTTGTCATTCCTTGGAGGTTATATGTTTGCAAATGTTCAAAAAATAAGGTGAAAATCATCTGTGAGAGCTCCACTTTACACAAGACCAAAACAGCAAAACTCAAAATTCTGTAGTGATTCTAAAGATTCGAGAAAGTTTTATTTCAAAAGACACAAGCACCTCAACCCTCACATGGCAAGCTCGCTTCCTCAGCTTCTCAAACCTGTGATTGGAGGGAAAGATTCTGAGGCTATTCCCTTAAAATAGAGACACCCCACATGGGTGATGATTGCAAAGGGCCAGGGGTGGCCAGACACCACATGGGGAGTTGGCCCATTGAAACTCAGCTGTCATAGCTCCACCGAAGCCGTGGATGGGATGAACAGCACCTCTGTCTAGCTGTGAAATCTGGCAACTAAATGCAAAACCGAAGGGAGAGCGATTCCCAATCAAGCCATTCAGCGGATAGAGAGAGTTTCCCTGCCATCTCATGAGGTGCAAACCCAGGATTATGCATTTTAGTTGATTTGATATAGAGTAGCTCCATCACGGACAGGAATGTATTTCTGTTAGGTGAGATTGGATGTTTAACACACTATTTTTGAACAATAATATGCAGCATTGCAGAGTGCATTTGACTACCCGGCTTGAATATTATATTGAAAATAAACATCCAGTCTTGTTTGGCTAATATGTCTATTTTTGTCTCATGCAAAGACACCTGGCTCAGCTTTGGCTTTATAACAATCAGTTCTTGATCACTTTTGATGCTCAAAAACATGTGGGTTTAGCTTCCATAGCTCTGTGGGGGGAAAAAAGTGAAATAAACAAAAACAAAAAGCATTCTCTGAAGTGCTATTGGATGCACTCCAGCAACTGAAGAGGCAAAAGTTGGACTGATGTGTGTGTGTTTTTCTTTTTTTTATTTTGTGATGGGCAGCCAATGCTATTCTGATTTCCAGCAAATTGGGTGCCATCACTGGGAAAACAGAGTGGTCTTGTCACCCTATTGTGCTTCAGGGAAATGTGAATTAGTGGAATTTTTCCATTTTTTGGACCTTGTTTGCAGCACATGATAAGGGCTTTGCACAAAAAACATTTCCCTGTTAAGTGTGCTGTGCACTTTAGTGGCCTAGGAGTCAAACTGCACCCAAATTTATATAATCGTCACCTATAGCATATTCCAGTTTGGAGCCCAGTTTGACTCAAATAATTTGTTTTGACTTGGATTATGTGAGGGTTTAAGGAAGTTGGCATGTTGGCTGTAGTAAATCTGTCTTGAACATTATCTTGATGAAGGCTAAATCTTGTTTTGGCCTCTTCTCTAGTCTCTTAACTAATCCATGTTCCTCATCCCACATACTGCAGCTCTACAGTCTTCTCCTCTCTCCAATTACAAAGGACTGTGTAGCTCTTAATGGCAATGATCCACATGATATAACCAGTGATATAACTCTGGACAGTTACCAATGGCATTTTCTCTAAAAGCAAAACCCAAATCCAAATCATCTGTCTCCGCTGCTTATGGCAGAATATAAACCTGCAGTGCTGCCGCTGAGGCAGAGCAGGAGAGCTGCAGCCCATCCAACGTGACCCACAGATCATTAGCTGCTGCCTGATGTTTCTTTGCCCTGGCCTATCCCAATTAATGCCCATCAAATCTAGATTTCCCTTTGAAGTACACACCTTCCTCCAACTCTCTTCTCCCGTCCCCTTCCCTGTCTCCATCCAGGTGTTTGGAGCTCCACCCCAACAACCTCCCGGCTCTCATGGGCCTGGCAGTGAGCCTCACCAACACAGGCATGCGTCAGGACGCCTGTGAGGCCCTGCTGCGCTGGCTACGCCATAACCCCAAGTACAAGCACCTGCTAAAGGGCAAGACCCACCTGACGGCATCTCCAAACTCCCAACGTCGGATGTCCCGCGTCTCCAACATGGGCAAATATGAAAGGTAGAGGCTCCCAACTGAGTAGGCAGCATGGCTGGTCACACCCACATAAATGTATGAAGTGTTGCTTAAAATGCGGGAGGGAGTTGGTTCTGGTAGTACAGTCCTCAATATAGAGCCCCTATTACCAATCAGATTTTTTTTTTTTTTTTTACTCATATTCTGTTTGTTTATTTGTTTGTTTGTAATTTCGAAAAAAAAAAAAAATCTAAAAAACGGAGCAAATTCACTTGATGTCTTTCAAAACATTGACAAGCAAATTGGCATGAAATTACCCCAAAATGATCTGAAAATTAAAAAAAAAAAAATTGAGAAAAAAAAAACAAGAAAATGACCTGAAAATATGTACAAAAAGTAAGAAATTATCCCCCCCAAAAAACTCTGAAAATTAGTGGTAAAAAACAGTAAAGAAAAATTGCAAGAAAATTACCTGAACATTAGAAAAAAAAAAAATTACAACAAAAATAGAAAATTTGAAAAAAAAAAAAAAAAATCAGTAAGGAATGAGAAGAGTGCTCTCAGTAGAATGCAGATTTCCACCAGGCATATCCCCCTTTCCTGGACTATAGGCTGCCCTATGTGATGAGAAAAACAGCAGCATAATTGTATTGTCAAAGGCTTTTAATATTATAAATTAACTTACTAAATGATTCAAATGTAATGCAAAACAGTGTAGAAACTATACTGTAAAACTCCCAAAGCCTCTCAAGTTTAGCTGTTTCTCTCTGCATCTGTTTCATTTGGAGACATTTGTGACATTTTCAAATTAAAATAACACAATTCACCATATTACTACTATGGTCTACTGCCAGCTTACACATTTATTTTGTACAGTCATGAGACATCAGGCTATGGAACTTATTTTAACCTCCCACTTTGACACTTTTTATGCCTTTTCTGGCATAATTTATGGGCATACTTGTCCATGTGATGAGATTGAAGCCTGTTTCACAGCTGCTCACTGATGTGATCTTGCTCATTATCTGACCCCCCCCCCCCCCCCCCCCCCCCCAAAAAAAAGTGTTCCTATCAGTCATTTGGACTCCAAAAGGTGTAAAAATAAGGCCCATGTTTAAGAAATACCATAATTATCTTTTAGGAGCATGGAGCTGTTTTTTCAAGTGATTTCAAAGAATCTAAGCACAGAATGGGCCAGACAAAACAAAGGTGTTGACACTTGGGAGCTATCAACAGTCAGTTGTAAGTGAAATGTCTTGTTCAAGGGTAACCTGGTGAGGAAGTGGAGTGCAATGTTCATTCACTTTCAGTCCTCAGATTGTCCAAGGGGATTTATCTTCATTCTTGAAAGCTGTGCCACTGTTAGTAGCAGGGTCAGCCCTCAGTGTTTGACAGGAGAGGCGCGAGGGGCTGAACAGTGTGAGTCACCAGCATCCCTGAGCTTGTCAGTCAGTGTCAAATCTCAAACCCTAGATATCTGTTTTCCCTCTAATTCATTGCCACTGTCAGAAAAGTTGCTAATGTATTAAATTAATAAGGGAAGCAGTATGGCTACAGTAAGTTTTTGAGCCTTTCATCCTTTTCTAACCCTGCCCAGTATCCCTGCCTGGCTGACAGACATATGATACATCATGCACTATTTTGCTGCACACTGTATATTTTAGAGTCTAATTTGTTTCACTGCAATAGCTATTACTCCACTGTCAGTGACAGGCAAAGTTATTTCAAGGTCTCTCAGCCACAGTTAGCAAAGGTGTAATTTCATTGCCAGGACAGCAAGCGTGCAGCTACATGGATTGATCTCATCAAACCACTCTTATTGTCATTAAAAAAAAAAAAAAAAAAAAAAAAACAGACCGCAGCACTATCTTAAGCCAAAAAAAATTAGGTTGCCAGCTATATCAGATTGGAAAGGCCTAATTCTGCTCCCTGTAAAGCCCCATTTTATCAAATATAATCAATCGTCTAGTCAATGTGAAGAGATACAGGTGCAGCTCAGTTGCTCTGTCTTGCCCTTTCTAATCCATGCAGAATGTGCCGATTTGTTTTTGCACACCACCCTGCTCTCTCTCTCTCTCTCTCTCTCTCTCTCTCTCTCTCTCTCTCTCTCTCTCTCTCTCTCTTTCTCTCTCTCTCTCTCTCTCTCTCCTCACTCATCCCTTTATTCCGCTTCTTCTTTTTACATCTTACTTTCTGTCCTTTTTTTCCTTACCCTCCTGCACTTCTCTCTCGGTCCCTCATTGTTTCCCTCTCTTTTTCTCTCTCTCTCTCTGTCCCTCTCTTGTTCTCTTATTCTCTGTGGGGCGAATGAATGAGGGTTGACATGCAGTACAGTGCACAGCATCGTCTCAGTCATATTCATAGACTGTCTCAAGGGCGCTATCTCTGTGTGCCAGCGTCTCAGCAGCCCTGTGTCACACTAATCTGTCCCTATCTCACTCTGTGTGTGTGTGTGTGTCTGTGTGTGTGTGTGTGTGTGTGTGTGTGTGTGTGTGTGTGTGTGCGCGCGTCTACAGCTCCCTGCTACCCGAGGTCAAAGAGCTCTTCTTGGAAGCAGCTCAGCACAACTCTGACACCATCGACCCGGACCTGCAGACGGGCCTCGGGGTGCTGTATAACCTCAGCGCAGAGTTCAACAAAGCTGTGGAGGCCTTCAACGCTGCCCTGTCGGTGCGGCCTGAGGTAGAGACTCCCACACATGCATCAGCACAAGGCTGCCAAACAGGGCCGTGAGTTTTTGGCTCAATAAAAAGTCAAATCACTAGTTGGTATGATTTAATTCAGTACAAGTTTGTAATCACACAATTTAAAGTTTATTAAAAAACACTCAAAATAAGTTGCAATTCATTGTAAGTAAGTATGTTAAGTAAGTACGTAAGTTTATTCACAGAGCACATTTAAACGCAAGTAAGCTCACGCCAACCAAAATGCCGTACAAAGGACATTAAATACAAAATTAACAGTGAAAAATAAATGAATCAGCAACAACAATCTAAGGTCAGATCTAAGAGACCAAGGAGCTGAGGGCCAGTGAATAATGTCTGTGATATAACGTTGGGCCTGACCATTGAGAGCCTTGAATGCAATCAACAAGATCTTAAACTGAATCCTAAAATGGACAGGAGGCCAATGAAGACCTGTTAGGGCTGGGGTGCCTTTTAGTACCAGTCAGCATCCTTGCAGCTGCATTTTGGACCATCTCCAGGGGAGAGGATGAGGATTCGAGTATTCTGTTAGATCACCACAATCTTTGGTCTTTCTTTTTTAAATTGTGAATGATCTCAATCAAAGTATTTCATATCAATTCATGCTGAAGTCAGACAAATTTATCATATTTCTCTTAGTAGATCAGCGAGGTGGAATCAGCAGAATAACTGATTCATGGACAACCCTCATTCTGCTTCTCATGCTTGAAAAAAAGTATTTCTCAATTTTTGTTATTTTGGGAAAGTAAAGTTCAGGTTTCTACTTGGACAGGTCCTCCTCCTGTCCTGTGTGTCTCTCATCAAAGCAGACTCTTTCCAAGCAAAGTACATATTGGCTGCTATCAGTAAAAAGTTGTTGTGAGGTGTCAGATGGCTTTGCATGGTCATTTTGATAGTGATCCTTTGAAACCTGAGTAAATTTATTTGATTATGTACTGTAAAATTACCCCCAAAATATATGCATACATATAAAATAAAATAAAATAAAACAACACCCTCCCAAATAAATAAATGAATAAATGAAAAGAAATAAAGTGAATTTTGTTAAGGTGAAATTAAACCTTTCAAAATAAAAGCCTGCCCACAAGCCCCTGGGATTCAGAGGGTTAGTATACAGTATTTGCCACAGTCCCTGCTCTCACTGCAGGAGTGGGCTACACTGTATATGGGAAGTGCTGTGATTATCAGCCCTTCTTAGACTAGACACTCAAGTAGCACAAATCACCATCAGCCATGCAGATTTGTCACCAAATGCCTTGGGATCAACATATTAACATTGTTCCCCATTTTCCGAAAAAGCTGCTAAATTTGTCGCGAGTCACCAAGGGGGTCTGAGAAGTGGCTAAATCCAGCGACAAAGTTGCCAAGTTGGCAGCAGTGGCGCTGCCTCTGAGGAAGGCATGACTAAAATCTGCTAAAAACACGCACACATATGGACACACACAAAACCCCTGATCTGACACACACCAACTCCTCCCATGCCAACACGCACAGAGCAGCCACGAAGCCCTGAAGCACACAGAGAGAAGGCGTTCTCAAGGGAAAGCTCATGCAAGCAGATGCAGCGAGGCACGTCAGACTGTCACACTAATATCTGAAGCATGGCTCTGCGCTATCTGGCCTGATGAACTCTTGACTGGCACTGTCGCACGTGATCTCGCAAAAGCTTGCATGTACGCGTACTTGTGTGAATGCACATAGACTGAAACAGGCACACACTGAACACACACAAACCTGCGCACCTACTGTACATCAATATGCACACACACTCATAAACAGAATCACAGATTTCCTCTTCTTCCGCTGCTGTACCTCCTTCATGCAAATCAGTCTGTATCCTTCCAGCACTGTCCCAGGCCAGTAGGCATATTACTCACTGGTAAATCCAACCCCCCCACATTTGACTTGGTAATATCTGCTCCCCTGCTGGAAAAATAGCTCTGAACACAAAGGGAGATAATGATAGCCTGCTGCTAGGCTTAGCTGAAGATGAAGGCTCCCTATACTGTAGCAGACCATGACCTCTGTATGTGCCTGTCTATCTCCAGGTGGGAAACACAGCCAAGGACACCCTGTGTGATGTAACTGAGCTCTCCTCAAATGATCCTTCCAATTGTTAGGTTAGTTTATTACGGGGAGCGGCAGTGCTCCGGAGCACTTCCCAGTAATTTGTGCATCCAGAAGATAGAAAATTATTGCTTGCTCTTTTAAAAATTGCTTTGTCATGGTGTCACCGCGGATACAAGGCCGACTGTTGAGTAGTGGCCCAGATTGTTCATCTCATAACTTCTGCGTAAGCGGCACTGCTGACTGTTTGTTCAGGGTTTCTATATATGTTGCAACAGCAGAGGAAGGGGTCAAAACTACAACAATATATAAGATATAATATTCCTGTGTCAGACAGTTTATGTAAGAAGTGTTAGGTAAAGGTTTTTTTTTCTAGTAGCACAATCAAGTGTAGGTAGAGGAGGTAGAGGAGAGGCCGTTCACCCTCTGGCAGTGTTCACCTCCCCCCCAACCCTCCACTCTGCCTCCTTGCAGGACTACTTGTTGTGGAACCGGCTGGGGGCCACACTGGCAAATGGGGACAGGAGCGAAGAGGCAGTGGAGGCCTACACCCGAGCCCTGGAGCTCCAGCCGGGGTTTATCAGGTCCCGCTACAACCTGGGCATCAGCTGTATCAACCTGGGGGCACACAGGTAGGTGACTGCTTGCCTGGGGCTGTAGGAGACCCTGGGACAAAGCTCTTGTAAACTCCAGTAAGGTAGAGTGTTTTAGGGTGGTATCCTTGAAGAGGAGTCAGAAGGGGTGAAAGTGGTAAATGACGAGGTATCATGGATTTTAGTCGTATATGCACAAGTAATGAAAGAAAATCTCAGCCTAAAACACAGTAAAATCGAAAATAGAAACATTAGCTGTAGAAAAATAGCACCAGAAACAAAATGTAAGTCACCAGTCTTTAATTTAAACAGTGTTTAAATTCATACGTGTCCTTACCCATATAGTTGTATTTGCTACTCTACCTCTGACCTTCAGCTCCTTCCTTGTTGTGAGAACAAGTGCTTCACTGGGACTGATCTTCTCCAAAATAGATGGTGCCCCTGGCCTACTAAACAACATGATTTTTAGTGGTGACCCAAACCTGAAAAAATGCAAATACCACTATATAAGTAGAACCCTGACAAAAGAGTAACTAAACCCCAAACCCAAATCTGTGTGAAGCCTGACCTCTAATGGTGAAAAGTAGGGTGCCTGGTCTTTGCTGGCAGCTGATGCTACCATCTGTTTTTTCTCACTAAGCGCTGACATCATCTGCCACCAAACACCAGGCATGCTACTTTTCACCACTAGAGGTCAGGCTTCACACAGATTTAGATTTGGGGTTTAGTAACTCTTTAAACACAATCGCACATCACAAGTTTGCAATTAATCGAACAAACCAGGAGTTATGACATTCTCTACTATTACCCCAATTTGCTTTTCCAAATAAAAGTGACTGGAGTTTGTTTTGGTCCCTCAGAGAGGCAGCCAGTAACTTCCTGACCGCCTTGAGCCTGCAGCGGAAAAGCCGGAGTCACCAGCTGTCCCACCAGGTGATGTCTGGAAACATCTGGGCCGCTCTGAGGATAGCTCTGTCCATGATGGACCAGCCCGAACTCTTCCAGGCTGCAAATATCGGCGACCTGGATCTTCTCATGCGGGCCTTCAACCTAGACATATGAGGAGTTGGGGTGGGCGATGAGACAGTGATGTCTCCCCACTGTCCTGATCTCCAGCCCGCTCCCAAACAGCCAAGAGCCCAAAGCGTCCACACCAGAATGAACCGAGTCTAATGTTAGAGACATAAAGTGCTTTCTTTGCACGTTAAAATTAACTACAGCAGTCAAAGTTGCCCCGCCCCACCCCGCCCCCTCCCCACCAGGTACCTCGGAGCAGCTCTGAGGACAGGTTCTGCAAGTGCTTGAAGTGACTGCTTTGTGATGGATTTGCACTGCAATATGTGATTTCCCTGAAGAGCACAAGGACGGGCAAAGATTGTACGAGCAATGCCTTAGAGAACACATCAATTAAAAACTGACTCATCCAGTGGAACAGAGCTGAGCCAGGAGAGAGACAGGCAGACAGGCAGGCAGAGCTTCTCACAGAGAAACCCTTAGATGCCGTTTGCAGAGAAGAGATGAGGATTTGAAAAAAAAGAGAAAGGTTTCATTATCCAATTACTTTCAAAGACTCAAGACTGTCTCACCATCCTAAGGGAAGGATTTAGTGAGCAAACGACAAAGACTACACCGTATGACCTGGAACTCCAAATTCTGTTCCTGGCTTGTTTTCATCCTCTTTCGATGAGGAATAATAACACTGCATGAATAAGCATTTTCATAAACGGATTCCTGTTGGAAATTAACATACTTTTAGAAGTTTTCCCTTTGCACTTCAAACATACAGATAACTTCCTCAAACCAAGTGGAATGTGCAAGCCAGGTTGTAAAGCCTTACTCAAATGCATGCGAACAACAATATTTATTTACACTATTTTTATGGCAACAAAATGCTAAGCCATTTTCAGACTGGTTTTTGATTTCTTTGAATAACTGGCGTCTTCTGAACTTGAAGGCTCTCTGAACCACTAAGTATTTTGTTGTTGGTCTTGGCTCCTCGCTTCACTTCTTCTCTCTATTCCCTTTATCCTCAATGGTTGGAGAAATGCACACAAGAGCTGGGCCACATGGGTCAGTAAAAAACTTCATCGCTCTATTGAAACTTTCAAAAAATTCTACATAAAAACATGTCTTATCAATACAAGTCTAACAATCTTTCTTTCATGTGTAATATCGGGCACGACTTTCAAAGCAGTTCTTTTATGATTTCAGCATCACACTGTTATCATTTTTCTGCAATTGCATTACCTCACATGTGACATTACAGATAAAGGATGTGGAGCTGCAAGCCAAGGCCCATGAAGGAGCTTAGGACATTTTCTAGTACAGTCGTTTGTATCTTTGCTGCACCTTCACAGGCACTAAAACTCAAATATTTATTTCACTCCATTCTCCTCAACCGTCACGGTTCTAAGGTTAGGACAGACCTTACTGTTTTACCACTGGCAAACGTTAAGTGACATCATGATAACAGAATGAGAGGAAGTTGAAGCTTACATCTACATTTTTTATTATTATTATTTTGAGACCAAATGACGAGAATGATTGTCTGAAATATCAAATTCCAGATAATTCCTCTGCACAACCTCAAGAGCAGTGCTTTCTCTTTAAATGTGCTTCTTGGTTCACAGCCTCTGCAGTCCATTAGCGTCACTGTTGCTAGTTTGAAAGTCACTCTGGGAAATGAATGTCACCGTTCTCAGCCATGCAACAGAGAATAAATGATAGATTATCCACTGTACTCTAGCACTGCACCGTGGTGTTGAGCTGGCAGGTCCACATTCTGGATGGAGAAAGTAGGGTTTATTCTAAGATCCTATGCAAAGGTCATGTTTTATGTTTCCATTCTGAATTGTCAATTCGCCCCGTCCGACTCAATGGACCAAAAGGAAGTGCTGTTTCTGTGTCCTGAAAGAATGCTATCAGGGTCTAGCAGAGACCAGTACCAGGGCCATTCATCTTCCAAACTGTACAGCTTTGATATCATGGTTTCTACAAGAAAAGTGTTTTTTTAGAAAACTATGGAAGAACAAAAAACGAGTGTTATTTGTCAAGAGAGAAATAGTTAATGGCCCATGATTCTGCAAAAGCAGGGGCGCACACACACACACACAAAAACTGCCATCCACCTTAAGTGTAGCTTTCGTGCTTTATAGCCCTATTGCTGTGGCACTGTCTTGGACCTCACCAAATTCACTGCCATACATCATGGCATGCTGTCAGACATTTGTTTTATTTCTCCGGTCCGGTGCATGTACACACTTCCAAACCCCCCTCTGATGCACTCTTTCTGCCCTTCTGAGGAGACTCGTCCCACTAGTGTGGTGAACATGAAGACTGAAAATATTATGGAACAGCTTATCAAGTTAATCATGGGTAAGATTGTAAAAACAACCTATCAGATGAGTGTTTCAGATTGAAACAGCACAGTGGCTAATGCAGTCAGATACTTAAAGTCCTTGGCACAGAGTCTCTGTGGCCGACCGTAATGTTTAATAGATCAAGGAGCCAGCGGCGCCCACTAAGACACAGCACATATGTGCATGCCACTAACAATCTGCACTGGGGCCAGCCTGCGAAGCCTTTCACTGTCAGCGGACTGCACAATGGCAAAGGCAACTGGGCCAAAACAGACGAGGCTGTGCAAGTTTATTCAGGATTTTAAAGCTATTGTTTGACAGTACAGCTGCCTTTATTTTGTTATCTGACCTGATAACAGGAACAATACATGACGCCTGGACTTTATTATCATCAAGTGAGTACATACATGATTTGTTTTACATCCGTGCAGCCATGTCTGTTTTTGCCAAGTATTTTCCTCCACTGGCATCCACCACAGTCAGTTTTGGTGTGCGTGCTAACACTGCCTTGTGAAGGCATCCCGGGCCGGAGTGCCGGGCACCCATGCCATGAGTGTTTCATTTGTAACGGATTAGATTCTCCACAAGTCCAAGGCGAGCTTTCCATCTTAGTCAACTATTTCCTCTTCATAAGCCGCTGACCAAATCCACTTCTAATAAATCCCTGAAAGATGCTTGAGAGCATAGACATGGGAGACATTGTTTGGGCCAGTATTCTTCCATTTGCAAATATTACATGTGCTCTACTCCCCCTCCTCCCACTTGTCTTAAATGTTAACAGCAAACTGTAGAACAAAAAGCTCAAAATATGATGTCTGGTAATTTGTGATTTCCAAAATAACTCTAATTTTCTTATGAGGTTGTAGGCCTTTGCTTTTTTGCATTTGAGATGAAGATACTGTAGTTATGTAGAAAATTTAAAAAGATATTTTTTTAAAAGGTTGTTTTTAAATTGCTGGCTAACTCTACAATACTACTGTGTGTACTATAATTGCAGTGCTTTGAGATAGGATGCCTGATGACAAAATTCCCTTTTCTAGAACCTACTACTGTACCTTCTCAGGTGAGACGACCTAGCTAGACGCATGATCCTGAAGACATCACCGAGGCTGATCGCATGCTAGATCCTCTTGTGCTTAATTTCGAATGCCATTTTTCATTTTTATGCATGAAATTCATGGAAATGCTTTCTTTCGCTCCCTCCAATGTAGAAAATGAAATACTCTTATTGTTTCCTTGCAATATTTCTACAATGCACTTTCAAAATCTGCAACCTTGACAGAAGTGGTGTGTATATATTCAGTATATATTGTGCACAAGATGCTTTTCCTCGCAAAGCCAGAGCATGTGCGCACAGCCCAAGCAGAGAAATCAGTGTAAAGTCACTGCACTTAACTCCTCCAAACATCATGATAACCTGAGTGAGCTTGACGACATTGCTACAGCTGGGTTGATCATGGCCATCCTCTGCAGTAGGTTTGTACCTGTGACCTATGACTTATGATTATAAACATATTGATAATACTTGGCAGCAATCCCAACCTGTGAAGCCACTTTGTAGTTAAATGCTTTACAGAGCATGAAACATGATTATGTTCTTAAAGGAATTCTCCAGTGTTTTGTGCAGAATACCAAGACTGAGAGAACATGGTCGATGACATTTTCACCTCTGTACGTCCCCTGGGTCAGTTGCTGTGGGTAGCATTTTGTGTTAGCTTAGCATAAAGACTTGAAGTCTATGGGAGTCACTAGCCTGGCTCAGTCAAAGTGAAAAAATAAATCTTACAGTGATGCAGAGCTGGTCTTATTTACACAGTATATTATGTGTATGATATACATGTCTTGGAATTGTGAAAAAAAAAAAAAAAAAAAAAAAAAAAACTATAACCACTTTACACATTTATCCTTCCGTCTAGCGCTTTTTTTCCCCAAATACCAAGATGTGTATTTCAGATATACACAATATACTGTGTAAATAAGACAACCTCTGAGTCGCTGTAAGGTTTATTTTTTCACTTTGATAGAGCTAGGCTAATGACTCCTATAGACTTCAAGTCTTTATGCTAAGCTAACATAAAATGTTACCCATAGGAACCAAACCACTGGATGTACAGAGGTGAAAATGGTATTGAACATCTAGTCTCTGTTCTGGTAAGTCAGAGAAAGGGTATTTTGCCCCAAAACATTGCAGTATTCCTTTAAAAGAATGTAAAGATGTATATATTGTTATGCACGCATTTGTAAAGTTTCTATTAACATTTCATAATTATAAGGCCTTGTCCATTCTGAACGGATGTATCACAAAATACCTCATAAGTTAAAAAAGATAAGTCCATGGATATTAATGTGCATCAAACCATTTATACATGTCCTTATATATAAGTCTTTATAAAGCATTTCAAAGTGTTTTATGAAAGCAGGCAGAACAATTAGATGTACTTAAACTTTATGCATCAATAATCAAGTTACTATGCTCTATAAAGTATTTATAGTTAATAAATGGCTCAAAGGCTGTGGTTTATGTTAAGTACCATCAATGTATCTTGTGTACAATACATTCTTTTTCAGCACCCACTCCTCTAATCCACCATGTGTACAAAAGCTGTTAATTCTGGTTTATTTATCTATCCAACTTACATGTATGAATAAAATATTTTGATGCAAAGAATGAACTTAGAAATTATATACTTTATATACTGTAATTATTAGTTTACTGAAACACCTATAATGCATATTACTCTCCCTGTATACTCAGAAAGACAAGCATTAGCACCTTTGAAGCATACAATATGAAAGTAATCTTTTAAAATAAACTGGTTATATATTCTATACTCCTGTGTTTTATTTGCCACTAGAATAAAGAGCCACGCTGGGACGTCCGTTTCTCCACTTTCTTGTTCAATCTGAATGAAGCCTCTGGTGCCAAGTCTCAACAAAGGTGTAGTTTATTGAATTATTCAAACATTGCAAGTAAACAGTACCACTGGGAATACTTTCATCATGAGTGTATTCACATATATCATTAGAATACTGTATCCTAAGCAATATTTGGATAAATACATACATTACAAAAGTCAACTTAAAATAACCCTTCAGGAAAACTATGTAATGAAAACTACAGAATTGGCACAAACTTGTTTGCAAAAAGGCAAAAAGGAAACAAAATCGAGTAAAAACAGGTGAAGTACCATCGAGACATTTAGTTTAATGAAAAAGAGAATCAACTCACAAAAGTACAATTGTACAATCCAAATGACTAAATGTCAACTTTTAGTGCACATGCTGACAGTAGAAAGGCGTTTTGTGACACAAATGAAACCATTACCTTTCACAACTTAGAGAGAAAGAGAGTGGAAAGACCGAGATGGAGGGAAAGCGGAAACAAAAAGGACAAACAGATAACGCCGGGCTCATTCAACAGTAATTAAACAGGAGAAACGGGGGAGAAACAAACTGAAATGCACAGAACTAACTTTGAAGTCACTTGTCACTAAAGTGTAAGAAGCGATGTAAGAAGTTCATCGCCCACAACTGACAATGAGCAGTAGAAACCCTGAAGTGGAGCAGGAGAGGATACATTCTACGTATTTGGTTTCTGTGAGAAAATCTGTTTGTGTAGGAGCAGAAACACAAGACTTGCATAGAGACCTTTGAGAATTCCCCACTGCATAGGCAATGAACACGACAGCAGTTTATCAAGTAGTGTGTGATGAGGATGGGAAATTAAGAGGTGCAGTCCTCTTCCCACATGACAAAGTTTTCCACGGGACGGGGCGGTTAAAGGGGAATGCCAACTTTTTTATTCCTCTCTGTACAACAAATATCTTCCTGAAAGTTTCCAGTGATAGTATTGTCCATAAAGATTATTAGCCATCAAAATAAAGGGAAACACATTCCTATGACATTATCATCACCATTACTTGATGCTGCTGAAACAGTTTTCAAGATCATGTTCCAGCAGCTTTTTCTTTCACAATTCTCTAATTAATACAGGCACAATAAATAATCTCTAAATTTTTTCAGCCTTCTAAGACATAGCAGTTGAACGTCAAAGGACTGCCCTCTCCTCAAATTTGAGAGCTAGTAACTCAAAAATCAACTTAAAACAGAGGAAGTGTCTAAGGTCAAGGCCTTTGCAGCATAAGTCTCCTTTAAAAATGCACCACTTAAGTTTGGGAACCCAAATTTAGCCCCTGTATTCTTAAAAGAAGAGTAAATGGTTATTTACATTGTGTAATATCACTCTGCTATGTTGAGATGCAACAAATGAAACCAGATTCAAGTCAATTTCCGTTTAAAAAATGAGCTCGTAAGCTGTTAAACAGAGCCGGGTGTGCTCAGCTGTTTAGATGTCGCTGACAAACAAGCACATGCAGTCGGTGCTGAGCCTGTCCTGCCTGTGAGGAACACAGTGACTGAACGGATGAGCAGGAAGAGTACAGAGTCGAGTAGAGGATAGTGACCAAAACACCAACGGGCCAGGTCTGGTTGTTTCACGTGGTTTCTGAGTGTTAAAGCTGAGGAACAGGCTTTGGTTGCAGTGAGCACCATGAAGTTATACATTCAGCACTGCACCACGTCTGTTAGCACAAGGAGAGGAGATAGGTCCAAGCACAGCTTTTACCATGTTAGAGAAGTGATCTGCCTTCAGAGTGTATTGCTTCAGAGATGTTTACGTGCATAAATACAGGACGTAACAGATCTGTAAATGTCAAATTAACCTTAGAGAACATTCATTTCTTTACGGTCGCTTAATGTGAAAGAGTGGTGAAAGAACCAAATGTGGCCAACTGAATTTGAAAAAAAAATACCGCATACCACCAAATACTTTGTACTTTGAGAATAATGGGGGGAAAAAAACTACTGCAAGATTGAGAACGTCCACATAAAGTATGTATGCTGATGACGGATAGGCAGCTCAAATTAGATATAGCTCTCCTCGTATTAAGCATTATTAATATGCAATACCGTAATCTCTTCAAGGATAGACTGAGTCCTCATTAGTGTAGGTGAAATTTCGACGACCACATTCAGTTGCTCGTATGAGTTGAGTAAAAAGTTGACATTTGTTGCATCAGGTGCAAGGCATATGAAATAATCTCTTGTTTCAAAGTGCTTTCAGGGAAGGAAAAAATACTTTTGAAAGTGGAAAGGACCTGAGCCAATGACAAAGTGCCATGGCGCAGCAAGTTGCTCACTGAAAGTCACAAACTTGCATGTTATTTGCAGGTCAGAGTGGGCAGACGTGACCCATTATTCAGCCTATTAGGGATAGTTAACTAGTCTCTGGTCTACATCACACCTGTTCACAGGCTTCTATGTTAAGTGCCCATCACAGTCGAGCAGATGCGTTTTTTTTTTTTTTTCTGTTTGTTTGTTTTGTCCTGGTGTTCTTCCTCATTCTGAAACTTGCATATGTCTGACTAAAACCTGCTACAGAGCATGTTTACAATTCCTGATGTCCTTTCAATTTCCCAGCGGATGAAGGACACTCTCTTTTATTTCAATGCCACGCAGTAAACTGCAAAGCCACCAGCAGCATAATAATCTCCTGTTTGTTGTTGTTGCAGTTTTTAGTTCAGAGCATTTCAGGGCTGGCATTGAAGCACGGCCACTTCACAATACATTTACAAAACGTACCTTTTTTGAAAAAGACTGGCACAGTAGCTGAAGGCATAGAGAAGGAACAAAAATATCTGATATGTGACATTATTCTGTGTATACAGCACTCCAGTCATGGAAATTGCACACATCCCTCTGTACCTACACTGTAGAGACAAAAGAAAACACTGAAATACACATTTAAAGCACAATATAATAACACAGATGCACAAAAGCACATTGCTTTCCCTTTCCAACCACAGTTGGACGTGCTGAACGTCTCCGGTTTGCTCCTCAGTGACATCATGATAAGGCGAGCAGTTCTCCTGTTGGCTGGTCATAGAGAGGTGATTTCCATCGTTTCCACTGGAGCTGTTGTTTTTGTCTTCCAGTCGTCTGGTTGCAAGGCTGCGGTTCTCTAAGGTTGCATGGTGGAGGGTGGAGGGTGGGGTGGGGTGGGGGTGGAGGGGCGGGGCGACTCCAGCTTGGTCTAACTGCTAGACAGTCGATGGTAAAAGTAGATGTAGCCCAAGTCTTTTGGAGGCCTTTCTGACAAACACACTTTGTGGTCGTTGTAGATCACCCACCTGGAGGGAAGGAAGAATATTTGAGAAGGATAAATTAAACATCAGTTTATATCTAACATTAAATTCAGCGGTGTGAAATGCCAAAATGTGGAGTTTGACGTCACATCTTTCAAAAGTTAACTGCTCCAGGGACAGTAAAATTGGGATCAGTGTTTTTCAGTTCAGTACATAAAAAACATGGACTGACAAGTCTGAATAATTTCCTCTCAGATTTTTAATAGCAAAAGTTTTTCAATAATTTAATTTTTGAGAAAACCCACTTTCTTGTTCTACAAGGACAGGAAACAGTGTGAAGAGCAAAACAAAACAATATGCAACACAATCTCAATACTTCTATTTTGATGAGCAATGTGGCTCATCCCTGAACCACAACAAATAAAACTGAATATTAAGTATTACATAATCAAGGATTTGACTGACCTTCCCTCCTTCTTGATGTGACATACGTAATGTCCAGACATTGTGGATGCTCCCATGTGGCTGATGAAGGCGAAGAGCTCATAACCTGAAACAATGAAATCAGACCAGTCACTCTCTATAATGTGATGAGTTCAACAAAATATTTTGAAATACAGGAAATGGTTTCACATGTATTCCAACCATTCGCATGTGAATCCCAGTGTGAACAATAGACTATACTGTGCAATATAGGTTATTATACAGTACAGACCAAAAGTTTGGACACACCTTCTCATTCAATGCATTTTCTTTATTTTCATGACTATTTACATTGTAGATTCTCACTGAAGGCATCAAAACTATGAATGAACACATGTGGAGTTATGTACTTAACAAAAAAAGGTGAAATAACTGAAAACATGTTTTATATTCTAGTTTCTTCAAAATAACCACCCTTAGCTCTAATTACTGCTTTGCACACTCTTGGCATTCTTTGCATTAATTAGTGGAATTTCTTGCTTTATCAATGGGGTTGGGACCATCAGTTGTGTTGTGCAGAAGTCAGGTTACTACACAGCCGACAGCCCTATTGGACAACTGTTAAAATTCATATTATGGCAAGAACCAATCAGCTAACTAAAGAAAAACGAGTGGCCATCATTACTTTAAGAAATGAAGGTCAGTCAGTCC
Source organism: Myripristis murdjan (assembly GCF_902150065.1). Lineage (NCBI taxonomy): Eukaryota > Metazoa > Chordata > Actinopteri > Holocentriformes > Holocentridae > Myripristis > Myripristis murdjan. The sequence continues at coordinate 8,357,123 of NC_043983.1, read as the reverse complement.
GGAAAATTGCAAAAACTTTAAATGTGTCCCCAAGTGGAGTCGCAAAAACCATCAAGCGCTACAACGAAACTGGCACACATGAGGACCGACCCAGGAAAGGAAGACCAAGAGTCACCTCTGCTTCTGAGGACAAGTTCATCCGAGTCACCAGCCTCAGAAATCGCAAGTTAACAGCAGCTCAGATCAGAGACCAGATAAATGGCACACAGAGTTCTAGCAGCAGACCCATCTCTAGAACAACTGTTAAGAGGAGACTGCGCCAATCAGGCCTTCATGGTCAAATAGCTGCTAGGAAATCACTGCTAAGGAGAGGCAACAAGCAGAAGAGATTTGTTTGGGCCAAGAAACACAAGGAATGGACATTAGACCAGTGGAAATCTGTGCTTTGCTCTGATGAGTCCAAATTTGAGATCTTTGGTTCCAACCTCCGTGCCTTTGTGAGACGCAGAAAAGGTGAACGGATGGATTCCACATGCCTGGTTCCCACTGTGAAGCATGGAGGAGGAGGTGTGATGGTGTGGGGGTGTTTTGCTGGTGACACTGTTGAGGATTTATTCAAAATTGAAGGCACACTGAACCAGCATGGCTACCACAGCATCCTGCAGTGACATGCCATCCCATCCGGTTTGCGTTTAGGTGGACCATCATTTATTTTTCAACAGGACAATGAGCCCAAACACACCTCCAGGCTGTGTAAGGGCTATTTGACCAAGAAGGAGAGTGATGGAGTGCTGCGGCAGATGACCTGGCCTCCACAGTCACCGGACCTGAACCCAATCGAGATGGTTTGGGATGAGATGGACCGCAGAGTGAAGGCAAAGGGGCCAACAAGTGCTAAACACCTCTGGGAACTCCTTCAAGACTGTTGGAAAACCATTTCAGGTGACTACCTCTTGAAGCTCATCGAGAGAATGCCAAGAGTGTGCAAAGCAGTAATCAGAGCAAAGGGTGGCTATTTTGAAGAAACTAGAATATAAAACATGTTTTCAGTTATTTCACCTTTTTTTGTTAAGTACATAACTCCACATGTGTTCATTCATAGTTTTGATTCCTTCAGTTAGAATCTACAATGTAAATAGTCATGAAAATAAAGAGAACGCATTGAATGAGAAGGTGTGTCCAAACTTTTGGCCTGTACTGTACTTTACAAAACAGCAGTTCACCTGAACAAGGATGTGGGTTGAAGATGCACTACTACAATGTGGACTGTACTGTCTGTGAAACACTGAGGAGTGTTACAGTTCAAAAGCCCCTGAATAATATGTTTTTAACGATGCTGTGCCCCAAACTGCTCTGGCACAGATGCTCAGTGCCCAGCAGTACCAGACTGTGGCACTCCCAAGGGTGCATCTGTGTGTGTGTGTGTGTGTGTGTGTGTGTGTGTGTGTGTGTGTGTGTGTGTGTGTGTCTGTCAAGGTCAGACAATAGCAGGGACTCAGGGCAAAAACACCCTTGAAAATTCATAAAATGCCTGTGAAATTTAAAGTGAGGAGGCAAAAAATGCCTTCCCAAAAGTTAATTTCTCACCCTCTTGTGTCTGTGTGTGTGTAACAAGCCCTCCCAGTGCAACTGCTCTCCCAGGCTGGTGCTGCAAACAAAACTGTCTTCCTAGCCAACCAAACTGATTAAAGGCGCAGTTAAGACTTTTATTGCTTGGCAGAGTTTGTTCTGAAGCCAACAAAAGGGAATGGCAACGCATAATTACCCTTACTATGTTTCTGCATCATGATATATTACCTTTTAACTCATCATTTCAGTTGGATTTCTGCTCTGATTGACAAGTTTACACCTCTAAATTGCAAAAATGTGCCCTATTATTCGTCTCAAGTACAGGGTGCCATACTCGGGAACAGGAGGGGTGGGGGCTGTTTCAACACAGCTGCCCACAGCACAGTTTTCTGTGAATGATAATAAATTTGATCTGATAATAGCAGAGTTATCCACAGCTGATATTTTAAAACACGAAGTTAAGTTTGATGCACATAGTCCCCAAAGACTTTGATTTCTGCTATGGTTGTTTTTGTGAACCAGTGAAAAACCCACAGTTGTGGGCTAGAGCTATTTTTGTTGTCATTTGATTAATAAGTTAATGACAACAATGGCCCTGCTGTTTCTGGGTTCAGAAACACATGTTTTTATATTATTATTTTTTTCAAGCCTAATTATGCAAACCCGGAAGTGAGAGCTTCCAAACCATTCCATGAAACTGATGAGGATGTGAGCACAGCCTGAGATCTGTCAAGATTATTGCAATTCCTATCAGTCACCCATAGAGGACAATATAATTCATGGATTACTCAGTGCACCTTTAAATAAGGGGTATCAATAGATAAACTTGGCAGTGGCAATCAGTGAAATCAGAGTCATGCAGAGCCACTCACGTCCCGGTCCATCTTTGATCCTTGGGCCTGACGCGTCCCGGTCTGGGGACAGTGTGGAGTCGCTGTGTGAGTTGGCGTTGGAGAAAGCGTTGTCGTTGGGTTCTGTGTCAGCCATGTCTGACAGGGCGTCGCTCTCCTCCTCCTCTGGGTGGGTGAAGATCCAGTCCAGTGCTCGTTCAAGGTTGTTGTTCTGAGAGGACAAACAAAGAGCATTTCAAGTGTTGGCTAACAGGGATCATTTCAGGTTCACAACTTCAATGACACTGCAAACCAAAATGCCCTTAACATACAGACAAATTACAGTTTTCAACATCAAGAAGCAATATGAAATGGTGTACTCCACGCTGCTGTGTTGGTGAGTCTGTCAGCATTTAGGTCCAGAGCTGCATATCTCAAAATTTATGAAATTTAATGACAACATTCATGTTGCCTAGAAGATGAAACCTGCCTATTTGGGTGACTCTACTGTATGACACATATGTTTTGCATTACCATGAAATTTTGTGCAGGAATCTTTACATGACTGGAATGCATAAACACTTCAAAATAATGTGTTTGTTAAAAAAAAAAAATTCCATTTTGCTACTGTCTATCATTGACCATGTTGTAAATACTGAACGTAAACACAGCAGCAGAACACATATGAGCCGTCCCTCTGCTCCAGGAGAGGTCGCCTGCTGTGCAGGAGGTGATGGGTTTTATGCTTACAGAAACAACAACAGTGGAGTGTTTGGAAAAAAAGATATATGTTTGGCCAGTACCAAACACTGAGTGTATAACACTAAAGCCATGACTGCTTTTCACCATCGTTACACCAATTCAGTTTGACTAAACTGTTCTGAAGTGTAACAGTATGGTTACAAAAGTTCAGCGGTTTTACATCATTAATTACTCAACTATAATATTTCAGAGACTGGAAAACAAGAATCTTCATTTGGTCTGTCTTCAGTAATATGTGTGAGGGTAAAAGTAGAGTCACGGTTTGATTCCATGATCCATATGTTTTCCAAATATTTGTTTTATAAATAGATAAAAGAAAGGCTCCTCAAAAGAGGCTGCGCTGAACATGTTTGCACTTGTTATCATGTAAGGAGGAAGGCAGGGGGGCATCCTTTTGTGGTAAAATTTCCCACCCAGATTTTTGCTTTTATTCCAAAATAGAGGCGTGATTCATGGAGAATGTCTGGAGGAGAGCACATGGGGAGGTGAAGGGGGTTCGGGTGACTAGTGACGCTGCCTGCTTTTTCTGTCTCTGCCCATCAGGTCATCGAGGTTGAACACTTCCTCCTCCCGGCTCTGGGCTATTAATAAACCAGCTGTGAGGTCCTTCGCTGCTTCACACCTCCATTCCCCTCATGAGGAATATGTGTTTATTTTTTTCCCCTCCATGAACATCATGGATGGCAGGGAGTTTGGAGGCAGTAGGGATGATAAACAAGGAAGCCTGATATCTATTTCAGTGGTGCACTGATGGTCTGCTGGTCTATTTTAGCTGATGGGGCAGGTTGAAACAAGAGAATCAGGGGCCATTTCAAAATGGGCAGCCAGTGAATTTACTGTGACTGCAGTCACTGCAACACATTACGGATAAATGATCAACACTGTGGTACAGTATGTTTTACAGCCATTTCCAAATATGTTGATTATGGGGACAATACAACTGCTGGGCATGTAACCTATCTATATTATATTTCTAGAGCTGTAAAGCTGCATCAGCAGCGGCCTCTGATTATTTGTAAACATGTGAGGCAGACATCTCTAACCACTGAGGCAATGTAGGACCTATTAAGTCAGGATCAGTAACTCATTTTTATATATTTGATTTTAGCTGATTTACAGCTTTTATTCTGTTTGTTCTGTTTAATTGATATATTTATCACTGTTTTTTTATGGCTTGCCCTCTGTCTTCTTTTACATGATTTTATGTGGTGGATGTACAGCACTTTGCAACTCCATGTTTTAGAAAGTGCTCTATAAATAAAGTTTATGATTATTAGTATGAGTGTTGGCACTAGTAAAGATGCAGTGTAGCCGGCAGCCAAGTCTGTTTATGACTGACAGAGCTTGGTCTTCATCATCTCACCCTTACTCTGCCCTCACAGCGTCATCGCACTTCATGCCAACATGATGTCTCATCACAAACTGTCCACAATATAAAGAGTAAGGACAAATCAGTGGGTCACATTACTATGACAGATTTAGTACATGACTGTCAGTTTTGTGTTTTCATTTAGTTTCTGTTATCCAATACAGCTGTGATGATTTTGACGTGAAGCGTTCTTATAAACCTTAGATGGCCTTTGCATATTTTTTTTATATTTCACCTGCACAATTTCTCTTCTGTAATTGCAGATCTGCAATTAAATAAGCTATTTAAAGTGATAATCTGTGAAAGGCTGTTTAAAAAAAAAACTAATTGGCTATATCTTTGTACAAACTGTTATTGCTGTGGTGTTTCTGCGCTGTACCTCCGATGTATCACATATCAATCAAACAGTGTCTCCGCTCTCCCTTGGATTTTCTGCTTAAGTATGAATCTCGGTAGGTGGTACTCTTTTATATGTCTACTAAACAATAATGTCTACTGGTGCTCATGCTAATACCCAGTTCTTCTGTTTATCGCTGTTCACTACTGTTGTGGGAATATCAAGTGCTCAGGATAGTGAAAGTAAGAGCTTTCATGAACTGGGTACAGGTTGAGTCACCGTGCTAAAGCAATGTGCAATAGCTAGAAGCAAAACAGACATTCATTTATATGAAAACAATGAGGATCATTATTTTAGCTATGCTGAGCTAATTACCAGCAGACAGACTACAGAATTGGAAGCCACTTTTTGGTTTTTGTGTTAACCCCCCAGTGCCAACTAATGGAATCAAACTAAGTGATCAGTGGACAGAGTGGAGGCATGCAGGCCGTGCAGAGGTATACTGACTGTGGCTTTGAGGGCCTGGATGGTGTGACTGCGAGGGAAGCCCATGGAAGTGAGGATGGCAATACTCTCCTCTGGTGGTGAGTTGTCCAACGAAGTGGCTCCCATGGGACTGTTGCTGGAAGAGGGACCTGGATCGATCATGGAGGGCAGCGTGAGAGGCTCTGCAAAGTCTGGAGAGAGAGAGAAAGAGAGAGAGAGAGACAGAGAGAGAGAGAGAGGGAGGGAGGAAGTAATAGTTAGCATGATAGCCATAATTTATAAAAACTGGAACCCTCTCAACCCAAATGCTGGTAAGTAAGAAAAACTGGTAAGTAAGAAAAACCCAATGAAGCACACATCTACTAATATGACAAACTATTTTAAGAGTAGTACTTACAATAAATTCACATTTTGATATGAGAAGGTGACTATTAGACAACTAAAATTTGACTAATGTAAAAATACATGCTCCATTTTGCTAAAACACATCTACAGAACTAGTAAGTCCAAAATGAGGCATGTTGTTAACGTAGACACTCTACTAGAACTGACCCAGTTCATAATTTGCACGCATGCAGCATCAACAACAGACAAACACCCCAGCACACATGTGCATGCACTCTGGATGGTTATTTTGCCCTGTATAGAGGAAAAGCTGCATCTCATGCAAACGCGCCCTCTGGCATGTTCCTGTCAGAGATCCTTACCCACTGAGTAATTAGTGGTATGAGTGCACACACATCTGTACAAATATGTCTGTTCATACACTGATACAAATACATCTCATACTGATCCACCAACACATTTTCCTAACTTTTGAAAAAAACAGAATCCAGAGTTTTTTTCCCCCCATCATAACTTTATGGTACAAGTACAGCTTCATCAGTTAGAAGAATAACTTCATCAGCTAAAGCATCACTGACAGGAAAATATATGCAAAACATAAAGGATAAATGATCTTCTACTAGCTAAGTCTCTGCCTATTAATGCAAACGGGCACGGGTATGGAGATACAATGCATACATTTAGAGATTAACACTGTTGCATAAAAACATTTTAACTTATAAGTATTCAGGTGATTTTCTTGTTTTCATTACAACTGAGGGATTACATGCTCCATGCTTGTGCCATGACAAAATTCTCCAACCCCTTGTGCTTACAAAACCCTTTCAAAACTTCTTCAATAATGTCAAAAATGCACTGGCATTTAGTTAAAACAAGGCTGCTTTTCTTAGTTCTTGAAAAGTTGACATTTGAGAGATACAAGGTTTTTAACCAACAGCAACGGCACGATATGCCATTTCAGTACCAAGCCCCGAGGTGGGAGGTATTCAACGCTCCACCCTGCCGAGTCCTGACCTCTTAGCAGTGGGAGGAAAATCATTTCAGACAGCGATGATTATTATCGTCATGATGAGGGCAGTATTTGTTTTTAATCATTAATGCTCAACTCCCCTGAATGCCTTTAAAAACTCCTGGGTTCACGAATCAAAGTTACACTCTTAGATCGATTTCTTAGCCGAGTTCCAAGGCTGAGGAAAATATCACAACAACATGCAGAGATACAAACTAAACAAACAAACAAAAAAAAAAACAGTCCATAAAACCAGATGGGAAATGTGCGCAATGGATGTCAGCATTCTCTCTACAATTATGAGCAAGGCACTCAAATCCTTAAAAGACTGGGTCCAGCTTTGTGTTAAACAAAGAAAAAAATAATGAGGAAAATAAGCATGAGGACAGTAACAAATACCCGAGGCTTTCATAAAGAAATGGTGGGGAATGAGGTATATGTATTAGAAAAAAATTAAAGGCTGCATTTCAGTTTTGGGAAGAAGTCATTATCCCAGGTTCATTACATATCTATGCAGAATATGGAGGATCTAATCTTTAAGAGTCTAATCATTGAACTGCTACCTTCTAAAAACAATTAAATTTTGCACTATCAGTCATTTTGAAATAGTGCCACATTTTCTCAACTGGATGCAAACTCACTTGGGAATTAAACTTGTGAGGGAAAACTGAAACTCTGAGTTCAAAAGCTGTTTGTCTTCAGGCTTGGCTGAGTGGGCAAAGTAAATGTTGAGAAAGTTATGCAGTTCCCTACGGGGCAATCAGGAGGAACATAGCAGGGAGGGCTTTAAATTCACCTTCAATTTGATGATATCAAATTTAAAAACTGAAGGAGTTTTGGGATGAAAAGTTTTTTATGACTAGTGGAAAAACATTACTAAGAATGAATGCTCTTTCTTTTCCAAGTTCTTTGTGTATCTTTAACTGACTGAACTGGAAGTGAACTGACCCCAACCATGGCACAAGGGCATCTCTACTGTAATTACTCTGCTTTTGGCCGTAAACAAAAAGGCTTCATTACAGTCCTCTGTCTCAGATGAAAATGGGTACCACTTATCTCTCAGCACCATTTCCACCTCATACTCCTTGTCTTGTGTCCTTTTGATTGCATGCAATACCGTTGTTTTTATGCCACAGGGAGATGTTTGTCTTGCAGGCGCCCCACTGGCAGATGGTAAAAAGGTGTAATCCAACAACAATAGGTTACATGCAGCGCTTGGAAATGTCATTCTCTCCTCATGGGGCAAGGTCAATGACAAAATAACTAAATATGTTATATGGTACTGTATCTAAGAATGATTTACTGGAAAGTAAAAGTAGGTGCAAAAATGTAGAAAATGGCTATATAAAAGTACTGATGATAATCATGCAAAAGTGACAGGGCTGAAACAGCCATAAGGGTGGGCAAGAGGAGGAAAAAGCTTTGTGCAGCAGAAAGGGACAGCCTGTTTGTCTGATGTTATTGAGCCTGAACACAGCCCATTTTGCAGGTGCATTAGGCCCACTTAAAAGCTAAAAGGAAGGGGGGCTGCTCTAATTTTCCTCCACTGTTGAAGCCCTTTACAGCAAACCAGGAAAATAAAACCACAGGGGAAAATCTGTACTGTGAAAAACAGTCAGTTTTGTTACACTCAAGCTGTTCTGGTAATGGTCTTACTCACCGCCATACAAAGACGGACAGTCACACAACACTTAAACAAACATTACACAAACTTCCCTTTCCATGTACTCTCACTGGCATGGAGTGTAACTAGGTAAACAATTCAGAGCTGCAGAAAATATTCACAGATTGGCATGCAAAAAAGGGTTTGGTTGTGTTTCTACTTGTGGCAAGCTCAACGTTGTTGTAAGTATAAGTATAGCTGTGCACCACATCCTGCTCACTTATTAAAACCAGAAATAGGGCTGGGCAATATATTAATATAATACGGATATCATGATTTGGGATTGTGGATATTGTAATACTGTGATTTGGCATAAGTGTTGTCTTTTCCTAGGTTTACAGGCTACATTACAGCCTCTACTGCTTGATCATCATCAAAAGCATCAATAAACATCCCTACAATATCATGACAATATCATGATATTGTAGGGGGGTATTTAGTCAAAGATATAGTAATATTTCATTTCGTCCTTGTCACCCAACCCAAAGTAGAAACTTTCAGTTGCATACATGAATGTAAACTGTGTGTTTGTGTTTCTGTCTGTAGCCGTGCTCTCATGCATGCCGGATCTCTGCCTTACCGGGCTCCTCCATATGGGCTATGATCCAGTTGAAGGCCATCTCGGGCCCCATGTTGCCTGTGTAGTAGACCGCCTTCCGACAGGCCTCCAGCGGGAAGCCCATTTCTGCTAGCTGCATTACTGCCACCTCATCTATTTCTGGAGCTGGGGACAAAACAAAGCCACATCAATAACTAAAACATACAGTTGCTGATTCAACCTTACCGGTAGCCCTCCAGTTTAAACAACCAAACAGATTTGCGGCATGCCTCTCTTTGGGCCTCATTAAATAAAGAGACCAGTGAACAATCTGCCTTGGGGAGGTTTCTCTATTGAGGTGTTATTTATCAAGGAGAGAAATGAGTCTGGCTAAAACAAGCAGGGACGCACTGAAAAAGAAAGTTAGGTTTGGAAGTAGGCGCCTCAGCACTGAGAGAGCAGCTGCAGCACCTTCTGAAGTATACAAAGTCAGACTTTCAGCTTGACAGCATTTGTCACTACTGCTTGGTGCCCAGAATAGCTTTTTCCATGGATGTAATTTATATAAATGGGCTACATATTCATTCACACCATGTAGGGGAATTGAGAAAAGAAGTGAAATACTCACAGTCTATGGAGCTCATGGAGTTATCTGAAAGAAGAGCAGAAAGTAGGACTAAGTAATTATTTCAGGTGACCACACACAATGAGATCTGCTGCCACTGCCATATGTTTAATGTGCTTTTTCCTACTCAACTTTCAGTTTTGAGAGAGTGAAATGACTTAAAATATATGTACAAAACAACACATATATGACCCTAGTCAGAATCCTCCAACATGTAAACAGGCAACACCAGGTTTTAAACAGACTTTGTGTGTTTCACCCCAAGTAATGAAATTCATAATTTGAGCAGCAAATCTCTGTTTAAAAACATTTCTTCTGCATCAATACCAAAATCTTTATTTCTAATTGATGGGAAATGTCACGTTTGAAGCGGCATAGAGGAAAACCCATTTGTGTGTTGCTCTGTAATCAGTGGGAAGCACTGAAGCCTACTTGGAGACAGAGGGGTAACCAATGCATGATTAATTGCTGCTGATGCTGGCCATGGAAGTATGGGCCAGTGATTCACTGGTAACGGCCCAAGCCATCATACAAATGTGAAATAAATAAATCAGCAAATGGGCTTTCTAAACTACCTTAAAACCACAATTTTTTTATACTTTAACAAGTTGTTTGCCCTTTTTGTGTGCAAGCTGATGTTCAAGAGTAAGTCAACAAGGGACATATTCTAATCTCAGGAAGCATAACCACAATCTGCACATGCATTTTCATGCACCCATTTATATAGTCCTCTATGACAGCTGAATGTTTACTGCTGTCAGAGCTAGATATGCTTTGCTGTCTAAGCAAGGTTATTGCATCTCAAAGAAAGGGCCCTTTTAATGTGTGAGATGCAGCACAGTCCTAAGCAGATACTCAGGCACTGACATTGTACTCTTGCCAAGAGCCAATTTAAGTTGTTTGAGGGCCTGAGATAGTAGGTAGTAGGTACAGAGTATTCAGTGTTAAAATATTAAACAGTACACAGACAAACGGCCTCAGACTTCCGTGTTGTCCTTTGAATTCAAGTACTTCCCTATCCTGAGAGGCAGTTGAGCTCTGCTGGAGAGGACCGACTATATCCATCAACATGTGAGGCACAGGAAAGGCTGTTCACAGACGCTACTGTGTCTTCCTCAGAGGCCTTTTTTGTATTTTCAGGGTTTGAAACAGTACAGAACACTTTGTGCTTTGGGCCTGCTAAAATATTAATTAGTACACTGATAACTGTGATGTAGCTGAACCTCTCAAACAACTGAGGGGAGTCGGAGGAATAGATATTACAATTACAAAGGAGAGAGAGAAAGGCAAAAAAATTCAGAGAGGGAGGAGACCAAATCTTGGGAGCTGTAAAGAGAGGCAAGGAAAAAGACTCAGCCAGCCTGAGAGCAATCCTTGGGCAACGAAATGCCTAGAAAGATAACATCAATACTGTTTGTGTTCCAAAATCCACTTGGTAAAATATGTTCCAATCACTGGGATATTCCCAGTGCCTAGTGGAGTGCATCACATTGGGACCTCATCTAATCAATATGTTATTAAGCTTAGCCACTGTGAAGACAACAACCTTTCTGTAACTGACTTTGCTTGCTTCTCCCATGGGATTCCATTCAATAAGCCCTGAAGAGAAAACTGGAGCACAAGCAAAACATCAAATATTGGGTAGAATTTCAAGGATCATTTGACTCAGTCTCGAAAATGTTCCACACCCTTAAAGAGAAGGTTACCAAGCTTTGGAACAACACATTTGAGTTACTTTTTCAGAATAAAAATGTGTGTGGTCCCAAATGTGACACTGTGCTGAAACTGACTGGCTGAGGTCTAAACTGTTTGGCTCTTGGTGGTGTGTTATACCTCGGGTGTCTTCAGGTAGAACGATGGGAGGTGTGAGGTCTGGCAGCTCCTCCTCCCCCACCTGCAGCCCCGTGGCCCGCAGCCTGTTCAGATCCAGGAAGTCTGGAACATCTATGGCCAAGTCTATAGAGCAACACATGGACATATTGAGGTCAGTTCCAGGCTTCTTTTTTTCTCTCTCTCTCTGTTTTTTCCAGGTTTGGATTGTACCATGATTGTTTTTAATAATAAAACTTTATTTGTATAGCACCTTTCATACAAGAATTGCATAATATAGGATTTTAATATAGGAAATATTTTTAATATATAGGAAAAGTGCAGCAACATTGCAAATTAGGAGCTGGGTCCATGAAGTTACAGCCACAAAATCCTATCTATGAGAAAACTCATAAACAGTGTTAAGCAGAGGTAAATGTAGTCAGTGCTATGGCATTGCTCCCAGCTCGTCTGCCTCTAGACCTCGTAAAACTCACAGATGTCACAGGCACTGGAGGTCATGATTTGTTAATGTCAGTTTACACAAATTACCCATGACACATGGTGAGGGAACTGGCCATTTGTCACTCTTGACCTTGCAAAATGTTCTAGCACAAAAACACCCAAAAAAAATGTAGTTAGATGTCACCTAAGCTTAAAGTACACTGCAAGTTTCTGCAATTTAAGATGCTGTAAAAGTTTGTGTTATAGTTGTGTGTCCTGGTAAAAGTGAAACTGCTGCAGCACTTGGCAGGAATGTAGGCAGTGAGAAGTGGAGGAAACTGTGGTTCCAAAAGCAGTAGTGGAGATGAATGAAACTACTTTGCCTACAGGGCCTTGTGAATCATGGTGTGATGCTGCCCTCTGTTGGGCATTTGCGGAACTAAAATAGTAAAAACACTGAGTCACTACCATTGTGAAAATGTGGTGGCTAATTAAAGAAAATCAGCCAGTGCATTTTTGGAAACATTAAACTAACATGTAAGACCTCTACAAAGCTTATACTGCTAAACTGACCACAGTCTAATGATTAACTGTGACTCAGATTTTAATGAGGTGTATGCAATGTATTGAGAAATCCTATTACAGTGATTAATTGGTGACTTAAATAGCTTGTCAGCCAGTTACCTAGTTTCTTTGGCACCCAGTCAACCCCAAATGTGAATTTCTTGATTTGCAAAATCAGATACTCTGGGAAGGAGGCAAAACGGGATGTCCTGGAGAAAAAGCACAAAAGGACAAAAACTCTGTAGAAAATGAAACAAGCAAACTGTTGAAAAGTCCATTTACTGTTGAAAACCACTGGATGCTGTATAGACATGGCAGGCCTGTGTAGACCTTACTTACTTGACTCCGGCTGACTTGGCCTGCAGCGCTGAGCTCCAGAAATCGGGAACATTCTCCGGCTCGGTGAAGGCCTGCAGGCACGCAGTGAAGGGAATCCGAGCTCGCACCGGCTCAGGAGGGGCCCGCATGTTCTCCTCTGCATCCTTTCGCTTGGCTTCGTATGCGAGCAGCTCCTCTGGAAGAATACAAACAAACAGAAACACTTTATGCTGCGACATATAAGGATTAACATCCATAATCACTCCAAAACATCAGGCAATTTAAAATTTAAAGTGCTACATGTAGCAGTTCGACATCAATAAACCCCAACTACATTAATTTTACGGTATTTGTATAACTACTATAAATAAACAAGGCCACAACCAAAAAGCCTCCACACTGCATTTTACATTGTGTGCCAATGGGCCAGATTTTGTGGGAAACCTACTGGACTGCTTTAGATTTAAAACAGGAAGAGGGCAGTCTTCCTTCAGTACGAACAGAGCTTAGGCTTTCAGAGTTTTTCCTCAGTAGCAGAGGGAGTGAAGAAGTGCAAGAAGAAGTGGAAGGCTAATGGTAAAAAACAAAAAAATAACTTAAAACTGTTACGTAAAGTGGGAGAAAAATGCCAGGGTGAGTGAGGGGGGGACAAGTAGCAACATGGGCAATGCAGTCTTCATTTTGAAAAACACTGGCAGCAGCAATACCACTGGCAAGGGACAGAGGGAGCCAACCATGTCTACAACAGACTCATTTGTTTGTTGTTATCATATGGAAGAATAACTAACTGATGACAATAATGTACTGATGTTCAAAAATACTACATTTATTTTTCCGAGGTTTCAAAATTATATAGTGAATCTGCCGATATATCAATACTATATCAATATCATGATAAGAAAGTAGATATAATCTGGGATTTTGAATATTGTAATGATATGACAGTGTTGTTTTTTTCCTGGTTTTAAAGGCTGCATTACAGTAATGGAATACAACTTTATGAACTTTTTTATATTGTTCTTGCTGTTCTATTATTTGCTTCTACCTACTTGGTCATCATATCCACATTACAGATGATTGTTTATCAAAAATATCTTCCGTGTACAAATCTTACAAGAACACCAACTGTCAATCCTAGAATATCATCACAAAAGCAATATCAATAGCAGGTATTTGGTAAAAGATATTACATTTGATTTTGTCCATATCACCCAGCCCTAAGGAACTTCATAGGTTCTGCCATAAACTGTATTAAGTCAAACCAAGAATATACTGTATAATAAGAACACACTCCTCATTATCATCAAAGTCATGCAGTCGCTTTTAGACAGACATCCCTGTCTTCTAGAGTACAAAGCGATCGATCCAACACATCAGGACCTTCCATGCCCTTTCAGATGACGACCTCCTGGAGCTTGATGCCACCTGAGCCAGCCTGATGCACAACAGCAGCTGTGGCTTCCAGGTGTGAGTTCATTTTTGAGCAGGTGGAGGGAGCGAGGGAGTGTGGAGGGTCCCTTTACCTCGATTGGTGGCACACTCGATGGGGGCCGGCAGCTGGATGAGGTAGTCCACCCGCTGAGTGTAGCGCACCCGGCGTGTCTGGCAGCACTGAACACGCTCCTCCACCAGGAAGCGGAAAACGTCGCTGGGATTCTCAGAGCCGGCACTGTTCCTCTGTAGAAACAGCAAAAGGGGCTGGGTCAACAGGAATTAAAGCAGCACCAGTGTGGTAACATATTAGGCATATGCTGGCATTTTAATTAATGTCAGATATCTGCCAGTCACATGGTCCACCACTGATATGATGGAGCTTCTCACCTGACCACTGTGTCAAAGTTTTATTAAGAGTCTTACACCTGCAATGAAATTTAATTTTGCTGCACATTTTATGTATTCATCAAATTTTTCTATATTTCAGGGGGCTGACTAGTGGGTCAGTGGGATCAGGGGATCTCATTATTCTGGGTTTCAAAAAGACCCCAGCACCCCAGAGGCTAAAACAAAATACCATGTTTGGTAAATACCAGATATTTTTTTGACCTGAAAATGGTCAAATATAAACATGTTGAATAAAATGTTACCACTGGTACCGGCCCTCAAAAAACCCGTATTTGTTTGTCATTATTTCTTGCAGAGAGCCCATTAGGATATCAGTGTTGGAGTTAGATATAAATACGACAGACCAACAGTAAATTTGGAATGCAACTCTATCTACATGCTATTCTTTGCTGTGGCCTATTAGTTTCCAGGAATGACATCCGCACAACCGCTGTTTGACCAAGATCTCTTAATACAGATGTAACTCTTTAACCTGAAAATCTCTAAACAGTATCAGAGCCCCAGTTAACCATATTTCCTAACAGAGTTGGGCATCATTTCACGGCCCTTGGCATTTCGTATCATTAAAAGCTGCCATGTCCTCTCACTGCTTATGAACAGCAGGGGTCACCAGGGCCTAGACTGTGTTTATTTGAAGACTATGATGAGGGATGGCACGGTGATTTAACACACCTGCTTGCATGGTGGCCTCTCGGCAACCCAACCCATCTATTCCAAGAGGCTATAGAAATACACAAGTTATAATTTCACTCTGGACAAGTATTTGAGCCAGCTTGTCCAGGCCGAGGCAAAAGTTGCTGATGACGGTGAATTCAGTCGTGCTCTGTCTATGTCTGGCTGGCTATCTCTGTATCTGGATCACAGACAGCTGGAGATGCCCAGTAGTACACCAAGGGTAAGGAGAAAATTAAGGGCCTTTTACAGAAGGACCAACTTCCTGCACAGGTACTACAGGGTTTTACAGAATGTAGCTACAGTGGACAAAGTGAGGCGGGCAGAATCTGGGCGGTTTGTTTTGTTGGTATCAATCACATGAAGTACCCGGTCCAAGTTCGAGCATGTCCCCTGTGGCTGAGGCAGAATAGGAAGCATTATCTGGCCTCCCTGTGTAACAGATAGGGGCGAGCTATATATAACCCGGTTGAGAAAGTCACTTCAGAGCACTAGTGTGTGTCTACCAGCCGAGGAGACAGTGTGCTGTCTTTCGTTGACAACAGCCCTCCCCGTTCCTGCCTGCCCATGTGTGTCAGGGGTCATTCACAACACAGCCATTTTGTGAAACTGGCTAGAATTTATAGTGGTGAAAATTCAAGAGGAAAGAATTTTTTGCACAGCCAGTTTGGTGAAAGGCAGCACCTCTTTTTGTTGCACTGGTAACATTTGTTTGTGTGGACGCCATTTGAAGGCATTTGTTCAAGATCATTCAGGTGTAAACAGATGTTCACTTACATACATGAAGAATTTCATTCCAAAACTGTCAGCTTTGTAAAAATTCACATAACTAAAATTTGAGCAGTATTTGAGTCAGAATAAATGTCTTTTTTCCCAAAATAGCGGTTATTTTGTGCATAAATAGTCATGATCTGTGTAAATAAAAACAACAAAAGCATGGGTCTGTTCCAGACATTATTCCAATTTTTTAGTTGGTAGAAATAAATTTTTAAAAATTGTCACTGCTTCAGTTTGATTTTATATTTGCGTAAAATTGATCTACCAGGTGATATAGGCTGAAAAAAAATTAGAAAATAAAGTTTTTAGATTAGAAGCTTATCCTGCAGTTTATTCACCCTACCTCAGCTTACCACATGGGGAAAGTTTTGGCAACATAATACAGTGAACAAGTCTGGACATCAATTTTTCCCAAAATAGATTTGTGACTCATTTTTGAAAAGAGAGCTTTAAAAACAATTACACTAACAGTGTAATCCAATGCAATTCCTGATCTTCAAAGTCAGCTCTACTGACCTCGACCAGGTTGATGATGTGGAGGAGGAACTCGTGGGCATCTTGCTGTCTGTTGGAGGAAAACTCTGGGTGCCCCTTGCTGACCAGGCCCTTGAACATCCTGGGAGAGACGCCCCTCTGCTGGTGCTGGAATGAGAACATTGGGCGTCACACACAGTCACTGTGCATGACCACTCACCTGTCTCAGAGGAAAGTATAAGACAAGACAGCAATAGCAGGCTGAATAGCAGGTTGGGAATTTAACCAGTGGTACTAAAATAATGGTTCAAGCCGATGCTGTTGAGTGACAATGATGTGGATCAGAACGTTATAATAACTGATACTTGGGTCGCTTTCACACGTGCCATGTTTAGTCTGGTTGATTCGAACCCTGGTGCATTTACCCCATTGGTGCAGTTCATTTGGGTGGGTGAGAATGTCATAATCAAACCGAAATGTACACCAAATGTTCAAACCAGGGTCCCATTGAAAATGGTGGCCCAGATTGGTTCCAAGCAAACTCTGGAGCAGTTCAAGTGAAGTGAGAAAGTTAACCGCACCAGCACTGCCAACTGTGGGTTGAGAAAGGAATTCCTAATGAATGAAATCTGTAGTATCACCAGCCCTCTAGACTGATACTGGGATCTGACTACAGCATGCCTGGTCTTTGGTGGCAGGTGATGTCACCACCCATAGAGCTCAACAGATGGTGACATCACCTGCCACCAAAGACCGGGCATCCTACTTTTCACCACTAGAGGTCAGGCTTCACACAAATTTTTGGGTTTTAGTTACTCTTTAAAGTCCATTGTTCAGGATATTCTTGTTTTGCTCTCTTCTCTGGCCAATAATAAGCAAGAACTACATTTACATAAAGTGGTCAGCTTTGATTTGAGCCATGTGAAAGCCAACCAAACCAATTTTTTTAAAAAAAGTACCAAACCAATTAAAAAAAAAAAAAAAAAAAAAGTATTATTGTATCAAATGACTTGTTAGTCCAACTCCAGACCATGCAAATGGACCATTAGGCGTGAAAGTGACCTTCAAGTTTTGTACTCAGAAATGGTATCTACAATTACAAAGTAGTGTCAGTGTATCCCCAGTTAATATGTCTGCTCTGAGTGCAGCTGCAGTATTCTGACCCACTACAGGAGTTTGTATGGTTCTAACAGGGCTTAGAGGGAGGGATCCTCCTGCCCAGGAAAAAAAACAACCTCTTGTCAGGTTTAGCTGTCAGCTGTTGGCGAGGAACATTGCAATGCTCAATAAGGAATATTTAAGGGGAAAAAAAAGTCGCACTCTTCTTTTAAGAGTGTCTGTTGCATGCAACATTTACAAAACCACTCACCCCTTAAAGTCACACAAAGTTATCATATAAAAAACAGCAAAAACACAAAAACAAATTCTAATGCTCCAAAGTTTCCTCTCCAAAACAGAACAATCTCCATGCTTGCTTGAGAATAGGACAACAAAATACACATAAATAATAAAACTGAAAACATGATGCCAAAACAAGCCCCCCCACCACCTCCACTATATCCTGTCATGCAATGTTCCACCCAGCTGTCAATATGTGTCCAAACCTGACTCCGCCCTCACATATGGAGGAAATGCAGGATCAAAGCTCTGCCCTATCAATTACCGTGTCTGGTAAGGCCTAAAGGAAGCCTGGGGCTTACAGACTGAGGGCTGGGTCCCATTAGGCTTTAATGGCTTTGTTCTTCTAATTTCCTGACAGTTGTGCATTATGTGGTTGAAAAGGTAATGATTTCATATCTTGTGCATTTGAATTAGTGTAGCACAAAGACATCAGATAAACAAATTTGTTTGTGATGGATGTTAAGAGATGACAGCAAGTAATGTTGAGAAGCTTTCTTGTGGCAAAATAAAGCCGTAACATGGGACATAAAAGCAAAACACACTCTTCGAGCTGTGCTGTGCCGTGTTCAAAAGCAATTTGAGTCAGACATTTGGGACCACAGCCAACAGCTATTTTAAGACACACAATCACATTTTATTTTAAGAAGCACAATAAAATCTGACATTTTGTTTTAAAATCACATCCTCCCTTGTTCCTATCAACTCATCTGCCTATATCACAACAGTGAAAAAGTGTGAAAAAAAGACTTAGCTTGGCATTCAAACTGGGGAGAACTGCAAACCAGCAGGCTAGAACTCTTCAGTTCTGTCTTAACAACCCAACACAGTTTGATCATCAAGTCAACAAGACTCATTTTGCTACCACTCATTATTTACATGCTTCCGTCGGTTATGGACCCAGATTGGGAGCTGGACATACCCAGTCTAATACCTTGTATTCTTCTTTCATCACCTGTTCAATGAGCTCAGATTTCATGGGTGGTTTGGAGTACTGGCCTGAGAGCAGTCCATAACCCAGCTTAGCCCTGGAAAGGAAGAGCATAAACATTAGAGCGCATCGGTCTTAGTTTTGTTTTTGTCCTTTTATTTTGTAAAGTTAGTTCCTCTGCCTTTCTTGAATATGAATAGCTATAACCCTCCCACATCGACCCTAAACATCTAGTTTCCTTACTGTCAAAAAAAAAAAAACACCAGAGATTACCTAATGTGCCTTCACCCATCAGCACAAACATTTCAGAAGTAAAAAGTAAAAACAGTCAACAACTTCGTTTGCCAACTTGGTTTGTGATCTTATAAACAACTACTTGATTTTCACTGAGAGGCTCGGTCAAATAAGAGTGACAGCCATAAACATGTTCATCTGGCAGTAAGCCGCAGCAGGCGCCATTCTGTTGCTTAACAACTGATATTCATTACCTGCCTGGCCAAGACCCTCCTTACCTTTCATCTTGGCCACAGCATCGTTTGCAACATGCTTATGTTGCAGCTGACAGACCTGCCCCTGAACTGCCTAAGTGGCTTCTTGTGACATGTTGACTTCCATGAAAACATATAACAGGTATTTACCAGAAAATTAGTGGAATGTGGTTTTAATCCAATTTAAGTTGGACTACTCGTTGGCTTCACAGACAAGACCTAGTTTTGACTTCATCGGTGTCTTAATAATAAAAATTCACATCTACGGTATCGATATTTCAATGTCTTTCGCCGTGATGTAATTTCGTATACAGTGACAGTCACAAGAAGAACCTTTACATGTTTGTGCATTACAACATCACATTATGTAACATTGGAATCACTTACATCTGAGTGGCAAAGTCCTGGGTGGGGTCCAGGGGTGAATAGTCGTATATCCTCTGAAGATTGCCCACATACCTAAAGATCCAAACTCATGTCAAACGCTCACCTCAGACAGCACATGGGAGGCCGTACAGAAAAACATGTGGCGCTACAGAGGGGATACTATCACCTTCAGCTGCTGATCCTATTACATGTGACAGTGAAATATATGCCACAAACCAGTTCTGAT